>NC_089804.1:17569782-17907639 GCF_029633855.1 Hoplias malabaricus | reverse complement strand
CTCGTCTCTGTCATCTGTGCAGAAAGGAGGCCACATTTTCTGTGTGCTGTGTATATATATATATATATATATATATATATATATATATATATATATATATATATATATATATATATATACATTTTTTACATATATATACATACATTTGCCTCTGCCCAACATTTCAATTCACAACATAGCTTAATCTACAACTGCTAAGGTGTCTGTGTTACAATTAGTGGTATTTATAATGTTAGCCTAGCTCTAGCACCAAGAAACAAGATCCAATTTTAAACTGCCACACAGTTTATACTGTGTTACAGTGAATCTTCTCATTTATGCAGAAGCTAATCAATATCTACTGTTTTCCTGCCTCTAACATGCTCCATCCAGCTAATCAGCTCATTAGCAAGTTGAAGTGGGTGTATTTCAGCAGAAAGAGCTCTAAACTCTGAACTTCTATCTGTTTTTAACCTCTTTTTATTAGGGCTAGTATAAAGACTAGTATACAATTACTATAGTTATTACACACCATTGGGATTTTTATTTTTAGTTTCTTACCTTGACCTTGTAAAGTGACCTTGAGTTGCAAAAAGCACAATATAAGTATGACATTTTGTTTCTATCTTTACTTATTTATTTATTTTACCAATCAGGCATGTTTAACTTAAAATGTAGTTTAAAAAACATACAAGTGAATTGAATAACACTTTCATTACAGTAGCATTTGTGAAGTGGTATATTTGGCATCAAGTGAACAGTCAGTTCTTGTGGTGTTAGAAGCCAAAAAATGGACAGAGTAAAGATCTGATTAGCTATCACATAACCTATATTGTGAAGGTTATTATATGTTTGCCAGAGTATGTTAACAAGTTATGCATAACAAATTATGCATTGTTTTCTCATTTGTATACTTGCGTGTTGTTTGGGTTAGCTTTGCCGTGCATCAGTTCAGACAGATCAGTTGTATTCACTCATTCCTTGTTGCCCTGTTCAGCTATCTCTGGAATCAGCCAACAATTTAAAGAACATTTGAACCTCCTGAAAAAGACTATGGTGAGTCAGAAAAAATGTCTGCTTTTTTATGATTGACAAGTCTGTTTGGCCAATCAGTGCTCTGCAAGGTTTCCATGTTTAATCCTTTCTCAGCTCGCTGAAACAGCTGGTACTAAAAAAGTACCCAGTTCCAGGTACCAATTTTGCATAATGGAAAAGCAGAAATACCAAGTATAGAGTAGGGACCATGCAGTTTGTGAGTGAAACTGCATGCTCCCTACTCTATGTAGGGAAGCTGTACTATGGATATATCATTTTAAAGGGTCACAATATGAAAACTGGTGCCATATGATGGCTCTGAATCCACCACAATCCTGATCAGCATGAACTGGTTACATAAAATGAATGTATGAATATGGATTTTTCATATTTGTTTATATGTATGTAATATCTATGATTCTCCATACATACAAATCCCTTTGTACCAGTACAGATTCAGGTTAGAGGGCAATAAGGTTCAGAAAAACAGAAGCAGGAATAGCTGCTAGGACCATGTTTGGTCTTTATTGAGCATGTCTGGGTATAGGATGATGAGATATTAAGAGATAATGGATAAAACAATATTCTGCCACAACAATGATATGAAATGCCAAGATCTGAAGGATGGAAATGAAGAGGTGGACAATTCTCTTTCTCTCTCTCTCCCATAGTCCAGCAGAGGCAGATAGAGCAGAGTGGTCCAATCAAATGCAAACTCACTGTCTATTGTCTATCTGACCCTCCCCCTCCCCAACACACACACACACTCACATTACAGAAATGTTTCTACCCATCAGTGCCTTTACTTATCACTTTTCGGTGACATTGAACTTCCCATGGCCTGGCCGCCGAGACACATCTCTGAACTCACACAATCACTCTTCATCCTCTCTAACAATTTAGTAATGAAGTATTGATTTCCAGATTCGCCTCTTATGGATGATATTAGATTTGGTTTGATAAACTGTGTCGAGGCCCCCTAATCTGCACTGTCCCTTTTTCCCCTGCTGTCTGTAAAACAAAGTGCCACTGGAGAGATAATGACCGGGGAACATCGATGAACTCATTTCGTCAATTTGTAACACTTGACAATGAAAAAAGGCACCCATTTTTCACATTCCAATGTCAAAGTTTATTGCTCAGGGTAGGGTCTTATTGGAAGCTCGACATCTTGGCTGTAATTTATGGGCCCCTGCGTGCTGGTTACTTTGAAAGGAAATGTTTGGATACAGCAAGGATATTAGTGTTGCACCTGGCCGGGCTGCTTTTGCGCAAGGCCACCAGGGATCCATGCATCACGTCAGCAAATGCAACAACAACAAAAGCTACACGAAGGGGCTGGGACGTTAGGGGCTGCTGTGTGTGTGTGTGTGTGTGGGTGTGTGTGTGGGTGTGTGTGGAAGGGGGGTGCTTATGACATGCATAAGTCATGAAGCGATGCTCCATCTTGGTCAAGCAGACTGCTGAAAGAACAAAAATAATACAGCCTGCACTCAGCCAGCAACAAAGGTCCTTCTTGTTACTGGACTTTAGTGGCAGCCTGGAGCACAACTCCTGCCTTTAACAGCTTAAACCAAGCAATGTAGCAAAACATTTTTTGAAACCATTTATTTGTTTTTCATCATATTGAGTAGCTACATAGAAAATGTGTTATTAAACATGTGTTATTAAACATACATAAGCATCAGATTGAACTTTGTGTTCACATTACTTGTAAAGGCATACAGTTACGCAAAGAAATTAAATGAAATTGGAAAAAAGTGATTCTGCTGTACTTCCATTATGCCAGGTTTCATCTCTTGTGTTGGTTCTGTGTTATTTTAGTTATTATTATGCTCTTTTATTTTTTTCTTGTGTATTGTCTTGTGCCTTGTTTCCTCTCCTTTAGGCTATGCCCCCCGCCAATGAGCTCTTTGGCAGTCACTGAACTCACAGGTGCATCCTATTGTCTCTGGTTATTTAGGCACTCTCTGTAGTCTGTGTTTGTGATATTTTCAATGTCAGTGTCCATATTAACTCCAGTATTCATTCACCTGTTCCCCAGCATACATTCTTATCTCCATTTCTTCCTCCCTTCAATGGTCAGCATCATCACAGAGCAGGTATCATTTGGGTGGTGAACCGTTCTCAGTGCTGCAGTGACACTGGTGTGGTGGTGTTAGTGTGTGTTGCACTGGTATGAGTCAATCAGACACAGCAGCGCTGCTGGAGTTTTTAAACACTGTGACCTCTCACTGTCAATGCTGTTGGACACACCTACTGATTGGGATAAGAAAGTATGCAGAGCAACAGTGTGGATACACTCTGTAATTGTAAAACCACAAAGCTCATGTATGGTCAGTGGAGCTGATAAAATGGACTATGAGTCTAGACACAAGGTAGGTTTAGCCATTGGCCAGTTTCCTTATATTTTGTCAGTGGTTTTCATGCCTAAACCTTGCACGTGAGTATGGTCATCTATTCCTATCATTACTTATCTTATTACCACAAATGTTAATTAGCATGTAATATAATTGGAAATGTAATTGCTTTACTAACTACTAATGTATTTTTGACACTGCAGCAAACTGTATAATGGTGTGTTATAAATATTTGCCAGTACCATCAGTCAAAGCTGTTTAATATCATTACATTTTGAACGTCTGACGTGGTCTTCTATGTGTTTTCATATATGTATTTTATTTCGATTAGTAATTTATGAGCCTATATGTTAACACAATCAACAAACAGTCATGGCTACTTTAATAACGATTATAAACAGGATAAGATGCAAAATATCATATGTCAATCCATTACAGTTTACACAGGGCCCACCCCACTCTCTTCCTACCTGCAGCAACAAATTTCTGTTATTTAAATCCTACACCTAAACCCTAAGTTTTCTGTGGCCGTTTATGATCCGATCAGCAACCAGCTATATCTAGTAACATTTACATTAAATAATATCCTACACCTATGCCATGGATAGCATATCCTAATCCCCTAACACCAGTCTTACATGTGTCTGCCACACGTGTTTCTTTACCTCAGCTGCCAAGTCCACATACTCTGGGATGCTGGTAACCAAACAATGTCCCTCAGGGAACAATAAAGCTATTTATGAATTAGAAATTAATGTAAACCTCCTTGGCTCCAACTGCTAATTTACCACCTGGGGTTGTTCATTCACTAAATACCTCTCCGTTTGTCAAAGGTTTTAAAAAGTGTCTGAGGTTATAGTGAGTTACTTTAAGCTGGGGTTACCCTACACAATTTTTATCCCGACTGTAACCCCAATTTCCAGTTGTCCCGAATCTGTGCTAGTTAGCTCTAGTCTGTCAGTTGGAGGTAAAGTCGTGTAGTGTGTGAGGGGCTCAGACTCAAATTTTGCCCCCAAATTGCACTTCAGACCAGTCACAGCATATAAACGTTTGATTTTTCAGACCCAGCTTTAGGCGTAATTGCGTAGTGTAAACTCTTCACCAACTCATGAAAGAGTCCCATCAACAACCAGTGAGAACAGAGCACAGGAAGTAAACACAGGCACATGCAGTGGAGTTCACGAATGGTGGATGGACGAAACGGTATAACTATGAATAACTACAAGACATTACATAGTGCTAAATGCAGATGTTGCCTAATAACCAGTATTACCTGTAAGAGAAATAACACTGTGGGCCAGAGAAAATGCTATTACAGATTTAATTTTCCATCCCACCTTTAAAAAATGCAGCACTGTGTGCTACTGCTATCACTGATATTTCTAAACAATTTAAGGTGGAACATAGCCTCAGGTATGTGCTATTCTACTTATCTCCATATTGTGTAGAGACTGTGCTGACCATGATTTCCTATCCATGACTCAGATCTTATGTGTTTTTTGTCTTTGTAGATCTAAAAAAAAAGCAGTGCAAACAATAGCTGCAAGTTGTAGGTCTGTGTTTTTCTGTGTTTACTAGGAAACACGAGTCACACGTTTAGTTCAAGAGTTTGGGGTCATGTAGCATATTATCTTCAATCGTGTAGTGTGTGCCTAACATTTTTCTAGTCTGCATAAAAATAAGCCATAACAGTCATAGAATGTGAGATGCCCAATCTTTTTATTATGTGCTCTGACTTTAAAAGTCATATAGTGTACCTAAGGTTTTACCCTGTTTACAAACTTTTGCTTTGTGCTTTGGATTTTGAGATATGGATTAATCTTGTTTGTACCTTTTCTGTGGCTGTTTTTAAACCTGCCTGTTATGACCTGAGCTTGTGTGGGTGCCAGTAAAAGCTGTGCACTTGCATCCTGCCACCCCATTTTCAGTGTTACAATGTGCTGTTAAACAAATTTTCTGTCTGTTGTAGCCAGGTACATTTTACTTTTAGGGAGGTACATTGTTGGCTTTCAAAACTAAAATAATATCTAATATCTAGCTCAAAAAGTACTCTCTCAAAAAGGCAACTCTGCATCCGTAAATCTCTATTTATACCACAACACCATGTGTTTCAGGGATTGAGTAGGAGTCTGTAGACAGTAAACTGACATGAGTTCTTGACTCCAATACAAGGCGCTTTGAGAAAATCCTGGAGCCGGCCGAGCTGATGGACAGCTGAATCTCTTTAGCCTTTGTTCTTTATTTACGACAACCAGGCCTCTCTATAGTCCAGTGTGATTTCACAGGTGAACACAAACCTATACCCAGAAGAAGCAAATGAGAGAAGGTGGGGAGAGAGGGGAAAAAAATAAAGACAATCTTTCTGAAGTGTAGATGGATGATATCTCACTCAAGCTTCCCACCCTCCTCCACACAAGCCCACTCCCCCACCACCCCATCCATACCCGTCCACAACACAATTTCTCCTCTTTCAATAAACCAGGCTCATTCATCTCGCCTTTACCTGCTTCTCCATACAAACCATTAGGAGAGCTAATGCCATTACATGGTTGAGGAGTCAAGCAACCACTTTCCTTTCCGTCCTGGCTGGGATTTTAAGTGTGTTTGTTAGGGAACACTCTTTCAGGAGTCTACAGGAGTCTCTCTTTCCCAGACTCTGGAGTCTCCAGACCTGCTAGCAGTAATTTCATTGCCTCTCCCACCCATCCCCCAGAGATCTACATGCATAGTGCTTATCAACCAGATTACCGGCAGGTAAAGACACATAACCCAATTTGTGGCTCCTCGTTTTGGGTATGTGTAGTATTCAGTGTCAAGCCACATTAGCCCATGCCGGGGATTGCTCTGGTGGATGCTTAACTGCAGAAGCAAGCCTTCTTTTCCAGCAGGAGACAGACATATGGGGACGGGACTGCAGATTGCAGGGGTGAGCCTGAAATCAATACGTGGTCCCCGAATGCAAATAAATGCAGCCTCAAGCATAAATTCATTGTGAAACCACAAAGTACTCGCAGAGCGCCCTGAAAACAGAGACCTCAGTTTGCATCCCTTGCAGCAGTTTATTTGTATAATAATAGTAACGAAATTCTTTGTTACTTTAGAAATCCCTGTTAGGGAGAGGCCTTTTACCCTTTTAGCTGACTCTTGGCATTGGGCATGTAGCCATAGTCTCACCATACTTTCTTGAGACTGGAAGAGTAGAAACAGTGTAGTTCCCATTCCCCATATACCCATGACTACTCATAATGCACCTCATTGTTCCATCTACCGTGGAGCCAGTTTATAAGAACTTGACCAATTTCTGTCCAAAGGATTCTTGAAAACACAATGGGTGTTGCCATAGCAACCTAATAACATCTGTATGCGTTTGCTGGTTTTCTGTTTCTGCTGTGACAGAATTTAAGTACAACTTAACTGCAAATCAGTGAGATATAATTCACTGTATTAAATTGTTATAGACCCAAGCTCTTGCTTAGACATCTTCAGTACAATTAGTAGGATAATGCTAATACCCAGTAATTTTTATAAGGTTTTCTGTGTCATGTTAGAGCTAACGGTAGAATGTTAACTAACCACACTGAGTAAACCCTATGTAGTATCTTCACCTTAATATTACATCTTCAAAATCAGTGTGATGCTTCACTGACTTGTAATAGGGAGAATAAAGCCTCTGTCATTTTTACTCTGGGCTCAACACTGCAGAAGCTGCACTATGTAACTTCTGGAGGATTGCAGGAAACGGGGGGTGGGTGGTGGGGTGCAAGGAGCAAAAACACCTAATTTTACCTTGCTTTCCTTTAGTAATATGTATAGCTTGGGGACTTAAAATGTGTGTGTATCATATACTTTACTTTATATAAGACAGATTGAAATTAATGTTTAGTTAAAACAACTCCATGCCGGTCACATTAGGTTTTTGGGGTTTTTTTTCCAAGTCAACTTGCAAAATGGGCATGGTTGTGAATGGGGGTGGAAATCTGCATGGTATACAGCCCTCCATTTTGGTTCAGCAGTTTCATAAAACAACTACTAAACTACTAGAAGAAGAAAAGATAAAGACCATCCAGAAGAAAAGACAAAGAACATCTAATCACTCCTAATGGTGTATGATGCCGCCAATCATCTGTGTTGTATTTTATAATCCATATCTCCTGTATTTAAACCCAGCACTTCCTCAATGTTGGCTCAGACAGAGCAAAAAGACAATTTAGAGCACATCAGAGGTCAGTCGGGGCAGCAGCGTTATTTGACAGGAACGCAACTTTGCATGTCAAAATTCACCATATTTGTACTCAATGCAAGCTGGCAGAAACATTTTCAAATGTTGAAAAGCACAAATCAAGATGGGGATAAGGCTTTATTCCTGCTCTGTAGGTGGGTAATAATGACTTATTTCATATTAACTGACTCCAAATTTGCTAGTACAGAGCACACACACGTAAAGGTTGAAACGGGGAGGTGAACAACACATGTTTGTAGCTGTTTATTTTACCACAGTGAGCAACTGTGGTCACTGCAAATATTTGATTCCTTTTACCATACAGGAATCCAGCTTAGACCTGGAATTCCTATTATGGGCAAGACACCAGCTATAGAATATTTTCAGAGGACTCTACACACACCTATGGGGGACCAAACCTGCCAAAATAAATAAAAATATATATAAATTAATTAATAAATGAATGAAAATTAATAAAATGAATTTCTACCATTAAAATGATAATAATTAATTCCTGTAATGTAATTAATTCCTGAAGGAAATACATAGTGCTTGAAAAGAGCTGAATGTGTGTGTGTGTGCGTGTGTGTGTGTGTGTGTGTGTGTGTGTGTGTGTGTGTGTGTGTGCTCGCGTCTGTGGGCGTGTGTCTGTAACTGTGGGTTACAGATCTGTGGATGCGATTGTTTGTAACTTTGTGTGATTCTGAGGGTGCATGTGATTTTGCGTGGGGTATGTGTGCATGCGTGTGATTGTATCAATGTTTGTGAATGAATATACACCAATTAGCCATAACATTATGACTTCCTCCTTATTTCTACACTCACTGTCCATTCTCTCAGTTCCACTGTCCATAGGAGCACTTTGTAGTTGTACAGTAGCAATCTGAATTTTATCTGTTCCTCTGCATACTTTGTTAACCCCCTTTCCCCCTGTTCTTCAGTGGTTAGAACCTCCACAGGACCAACACAGAGCATGTATGATTTGGGTTGAGTGTCATTCTCAGTGCTGCAGTCATACTGATGGTAAATGTGGATAAGACATAGCAGGGCTGTTGGAGCTTTTAAACCCTGTTAGACATTTCTACCTCATTGGTCCACCTTGTAGATGTGAAGTTAGAGACTGTGACTGTGTGTGTGGGAGAGTGAATGTCAGTGAGAGAGAAGAGGGGCTGTATGTGTGTGCTCTTTCTGTGAGACTCAAAATGGTAATTTGACAGTGTCTGTGACATCATGGATGACAGTTAAGATTTCAATCTGAACATTACGGCTATTCATTTCAAAGGGAGCTTTTTTATTTGTAAATGCCAATTTATTAAATACGACAAATCTGATTTACTCCAAAAATACAAAGAACATCTCTCAGCATGACGGAACAGTGGCGCAGCAGGTAGTGTCGCAGTCACACAGCTCCAGGGGCCTGGAGGTTGTGGGTTTGATTCCCGCTCCGGGTGACTGTCTGTGAGGAGTTGGTGTGTTCTCCCTGTGTCTGCGTGGGTTTCCTCCGGGTGCTCCGGTTTCTTCCCACAGTCCAAAAACACACGTTGGTAGGTGGATTGGCGACTCAAAAGTGTCCGTAGGTTTGAGTGTGTGTGTCTGTGTTGCCCTGTGAAGGACTGGCGCCCCCTCCAGGGTGTATTCCTGCCTTGCGCCCAATGATTCCAGGGAGGCTCTGGACCCACTGCGACCCTGAACTGGATAAGCGGTTACAGATAATGAATGAATGAATCTCTCAGCATTGAGAACTTCAAAACACACGTGGGGGCAGCAATACTAGCAAGCTGATCCTCTTGTCAATTAGATTATTTTTCACAATAAAAGACTGTGGTGTTTAATACCTCAAAATGTGTAAACATGCATATCATTATATAACACTTCATAAAATGCTCTAAAGCTTTTCATAATTTTATATCAAACGAGCATCACTATTCGCTCACACTATGTGTACTGAGGCATAATTTATTCACATTGATAAACTATGTACATTCTTTTAATGGCATACTGCTAAACAATAGTATCAATACAAAACCATAGTGAAATTAACTTTCCAGATTCTCCTCTTTCTGAAAAAATATAGAATGTGTTCAAAGATAAAGCCTTAAATAAATTAAAATGTTTGTTTACCTGCTTGTGTATTTAATTTACATTTTCTCTCTATTCCAATTAAGTATATAAAAATGTTCAAATATATTTTTATTCATTTTTATTATTTAATTATTTTTTTCTTTTTTATGCAGTACTTTTCTTTATTAATCTTTACTAATTTATTTCTATAACTATTTATTTTTTTAATTCATTTATTTTCTGATTTGTTTTATTCCATTGTTTCTTGCTCTTATATGACAATAAAGGAGTCTAAACCTTCTTTTTGGTTGATCAATGCTGTAGATCAACCGTTTATGTCTTGCACCATCAGTGTTATTTGGCGGTATAGTAATGGTGGCCTTGATATACCCATACCACAACTTGATGGAACATTGGAGACACGTCTAGCTGTATGTAGCGCCTCTGCTCCAAGGATGGAGCTGCAGGAGACACTTCTCTCCCTACGCAGAACCTCTGCTCCCAGGGACAGAGCAGCGGGAGGCACAGCACCCTCTGCA
The DNA here is from genome assembly GCF_029633855.1 of Hoplias malabaricus. NCBI lineage: Eukaryota > Metazoa > Chordata > Actinopteri > Characiformes > Erythrinidae > Hoplias > Hoplias malabaricus. The sequence goes on along the minus strand of NC_089804.1, from coordinate 17,897,446 downwards.
CGGCCCTTCTGCTCCCAGAGACGGCGCAGCACAGTCAGTCTGCCCTGCAGCTCACACACATGAAAATGAGCTGTGAAAGTACAAAAAGCACTGCCAAAGAAACGTTTGCTTTCTTTTACGATGAATGTATTCATTTTTTCTATACTCCTGAACTGAGATCACACGATTGATTAAGGCATTCTGCTTTATTCAAACAGTAAACACATGTCTATGAATGGATGACACAGGACCAAAGGCAGGATTGGACCCATGAAATGGCGTGGCATTACACTTAACCAGCGGATACATACATTGCTCCACTTCATTGAGGCGATCAGCTGCTTCTCTGAGCAGATCCGACGCCAACCTTCGCTCCCACCATTTGTGCTCTCAGACACTTCTATTAAAATCAACTGCTTTGTTCTGGACTTGAGACTGAATGTGAAAAACACATCCCCTCCATTAGCATATATAGAGGAGGAAATAGAGAAATAAATACATTTTAACAAATGATAAATAAATGTTAATTATCCTCATAAGAATAAGTAAATTCAACAAAAGTTAAAAATATTAATGCAAAGATATGTATATAAGAATTATTAAAAAATAGTAAATATTAAAGAGATAAATATATTGAGTAATAAATACATGCAAACAATTAAAAATATGCATAAATATACAAATTATGAATTATATTATACTCCCCATGTCTCATATTAAGTCAAGATACCTTGCATCTGTCCCAATGCCCTCTGCACTTCACCACGAGTGATTGAGAGTAATGGCTCCTCCCTCTTTTACTACCCACAGGACATTTTCCTCTTCTGCCTAAAGCATTGTTCCTATGGCTCCCTGCACTTCAACACTAGAGGCTGAGTGTGCTAGCTCCTCCTATGGTTACGACCCACAATGCTCTCCTACATTATGGATGGCCCTGCTGTGGGCCAGCTCTTTAGGCTCGGGAGGTCAGCTTCTCCCGGATGAAGCTCTGCGGTGATTACTGATAAAGGATGACACTGTGGACAGAAACGGCAGGGAAATATTCACAAGGGCCCAATCTGCGCCTCTTCTTCAGCTCTCCACTCGCTCCACTCTCTCCAGCTCTCAGCAGGAGCAGCCTGGGCGTAATGTACAAATATAGGAGGGGAGACTACGTTCCCTCCACTTATGAGCCTCTTCATCTCCCACGCTCTGGCGAGGGAGTGAGGACAGAGGGTCGAGTCATCAGAAAAAGGCAGGAGGCTTCTGGAACAGCCTGCATCTTCCGAAGCAGTGCCGTAAAAAAAGAGGCCATTTCACAGTTCTGCTAAAACAAATAGCACAGTGCCATTTCCAGGCAATGTCTCCAGTAACAATGGGATACTCAGTGATTTAAGGGCTTTAAGAGGAGAACATGCTCAGACTGCCCTTAATCAGACTTCTTGCCAGCATAAATATTGTAAGCATATTGTAATTTGATTACTAAATATACTAAATAACCATAACCCTGAACTGGATAAGCGGTTACAGATAATAAATGAATGAATATACTAAATATTTTCAACAAGGCCCATGTATTAAGGTAGACCCTGGGGACCTAATGCTTGGCACATTTCCTATGTCCCATATTTTAATACACCTATACCTATTGCTGTGGTGGTAGTGAATCATTACTGTGTTGTGCTGGTACCTGTGGGTGTCCTGACCATTAAAGAACGGAGCGAAAATGGGCTCACAACATATGCAGAGCAAAACATGGACTACAGTTTGCAATTGTAAAGCAACAGAATCCACCTGTATGTTCAGTGGAGCTGATGTATGTTAAGTGCAGAAGCCATGAGGTTGATTTAATATTTTGCCTAATCTAGGTATTTACTATGTAATAACATACTAACATTACAAAACAACAGTTGTAGCTCTAGACTGGACCTCTGTAGGGTAAAGGAATTCCTTAAGCAAAGATACTAACGTAGAGGAGGAGATTTACATGCTAGGTAGCCGTTTGTTTTCTGTCATGTTAGTCACATTAGCTAGTTTTTACTGAGCAGTTCAATATAAAGTTTCCGATCACGCACCCATGCAGGTTTTTTAGAGATATTAGATTGTTAGCAGGCACAGTTATGAAGTGAGAAACTGAGGCAGGCAAAGAGTGATTCTTCTGCGAGGAGGTGCCATGTCCTAGCCATCACAGTCCCGGCGCACGAGGGCTCCAATGGCACCTGAGGGGGAATCTCATGGCTGTCATCCCAGAAAGCCTCCTGCACTGATGCAGGCCTACCATCTGCTCTCCATATGAGATAAAAATGAGAGATTGTCTCTGAAAATGCATCTTTTTCCCTCTCTGCCTCCCTTTCCCCACCTCTCTCTCACCCCTCTCCACATTAGCACTAGTGTTTTAAAAAATTGTTAAGAAAACATTTGGTTTTAAAAATGGAGTGCCACAAAATGTCCCCACTCTGGCCAGCCACATGGTAGCAAATTGGGTGGTAGCAAAAGGTCTGATGCACATTAGCGGACTTTATCTTGTCTGCATCTCCCAGCACCACCACCCCCCCAAGCCCCCTCCACCTCTACCTCACCCCCTTCCTCTACCCCACCCCCTACCATTTGCCAAAAGAGGGAAGATGAAGATGAGGCAAAAAAAAAAAAAGCTTAATATCCTGCCAGGGCTAACCCTTTCTGTAAGTAACCTCCCTACATCTTTTGTTTTTCAGCATTTGCTGCTAAATTATTCCCAGAGCCCCTGCAGAGCATACAAGAAAAAGCATTTTTTATGACATGGGGAAAAAAGACTGTTAAAAAGAAGAAGAATCAAGTCAGGAGGAGAGGAGAGAGTAAAGAAAAAAAAGGAAGATAGACAAAAGGATGTTGGGGAAAAAAAGGGGGAGAAAGGTCCTTCAGGGAACGTGGTGTAAATGAACTTCCAGGAATGACACAGGCATGCAATGAGGCGTGGATAGAAAATATACGCCGCACATCATCGGATAGAGATGCCGGTGGAAATGGCTTCATTGAAGTGTCAGCCCTCATCCATCAATCAATCATCCGCGAGAAACAATAACGGCCGTGGTGATGGGGCGGCTTTTATGGGGCTTACTCATGGGTATCGGCAACAGCACTTAAGTGTGCCTCTGACACAAGCAGGCGGAGTGGGCAGAGGTGTGTGTCGGCCTATCTCCTGACCGGGTAGGTTGGGAGGGCTGGGGTATCAGTTGGAAGCGGAGTACACTTAGAAGAGGTGAAAAAAAAAGAAACAAAAAGTGAAAGATAAAAAGAAAAAGTCACAGCAGCAAAGATGAAAGTTAGGCCTCCATGCCTGACCCAGAGTGAGAAAGGCTGGAAAATTAAGTCTCTTCTCCATATTTATAGGTTGGGTCATTTCATTTCATTAGAATAATTATGGATGGGCTGAAGCTGGAGTACAAGTGTATTCAGTGAATACAGACTCTGAAATGGTCCTTGTTTTGGATGTAAGTTTCTATGAAAAGAAAGTGTTGACACAGTAGCTTTACATGTAAGTTTTTAAGAGTTCTGTAAGCTTTGAAAATGTTTTTCACACTCACACATTTCATTAATTTATTCAGCATGGACCAAAGTGCTCACCTTGGCACCTTAATTTATAGAGCAGATGATCCTGCAGTGGGAAATATAATCTTAACAATGTGACCAATATTATATTTGTTGTGTTATGCCATGTTCTGTAACACGTTGTACATATAACTTACATTTACGCAGATACAAACCCAAAGTGTTAAACTTTGTGAGAGATTTGTCAAACAGTTAAAAAACACATTTGTTTTTGGTTGATGTGTAGGTGAACAATGTGTTTTAGAGAGATGTAAGCTGCCATCAATATCACTTGTATTCCTGGGAAGTCCATGGTAATTTCAGCAAGGTAATACCAGGCCTCATATGGCCCTAAAATATCACAATTTTTTAGGTTATATTGGCAATATCGATGTTATTGGTGAAAACTGGAAAATAAGTAAATAAATAAATAAATAAATAAATAATTTTAGTCTTTTCAATAACACACAATTGCAAGAAAATTAATGTTATATGAATATTATATTAAATTAAATATATTTAACACATAAAAATATTAAATGGTTATATTTATTAAAACGTTTTATTTTACTACAAATATAATTTAGAACATTCAGAAGAAGCAACAATAAATACAAAATTCTATAAACATTTGCTTATTTTATGAACAGTAACTTACCAAGATTCTGATTTCATACGAAAAAAAATAATGTAGCATATAAATCAGAATGCAGAAAATTCAGTGTGTGTATTTAAACAGCAATATAAACAGTTATACAAAAAGTAACCTTAAAGCTTCACAGAAAATAACAAAAATACAGAACAGTTGCTTTGCTGATTCAATGTAGTTTATCTGCTTGAGTTATAGCTCATTGCTTGCTGAACTACATTTACATTTACATTTATGCATTTGGCAGACGCTTTTATCCAAAGCGACTTACAAAAGAGGATCTAACATTCGAACTACAGCACAAATTATACAAAATACCTTACATTAAGTGCAATATGCCAGGAAGTAATAAGTGCATTAAAGAAAGACATTCAGTGCAAAAGATACTCTCGGAAGAGCTGGGTTTTCAATGATTTCTTGAATGAAGAGAGGGTTTCTGTTGCTCTGATAGTGCTTGGAAGCTCGTTCCACCAGCGTGGTACCAGAGATGAGAATAGCCTCAACTGACCTGTACGGGGGGTTGGTCGTGTTAGTAGGCGCTCCTTTGAGGAACGGAGAGGGCGGGCGCTAATGTATGGTTTTAAGAGTCTATTGAGGTAGATGGGAGCAGAACCAGTGAATACTCTGAACTACTCTAACAGCATTTTGATTTTCCTCATCCTCAACCAGGTGCTTTTGCTTGAGGTGGTGGAACAGATTAGTTGTGTTTTCCCCTTCAGTTGTTGTAGGCTTCTTTAATTTCTTACATAATTCTATGGTTTATTGTACATCTGATATTTTGTAACCAAATCACCTCCACACTACTGGAGCCACTCCTCCTTTTTTTACAGCACATTCCTCCACCTCAGAACCACTTTCTACCATACTTGTCACTATGACTTAATATCTCAAGTAAAGAAAGCCTGCCATATTAAAGGTAACTACATGACATCATTACGTAAATAAGTCAGAATATCTCTATTACCATGATATTGATTGTTTTATTGTTAAAAAAAAATAGAATTGCGAACGATACAGTATGACACAGCTAGAAACAATGTTCACATGCTTGACTGACCTGCCTGCAGTCCTGATTTATCTCCTATGTTGCACCATGAGAACAGAAGAATCAGGCAATCGTGACAACAGTCTTCTGAAAAGCTGAAATCCTGTATCAAGACAGAACGGGCAAAACCTCCACTTGCAAAAGTTTAACAGATGGTATTTTCAGTCCCCCCAATGATGACAGTGTCATTAAAAAGAAACGCGATGTAACACAGTGGTAAACATTCTTCTGTCCCAACATTCTGAGCAGTGTGCTGCAGGCATCACATTCTAAATGTGGTTATATTTACAAAACACAATCAAGTGTTTGTGAACACACTGGAAATCTGTACTTTGTTCGTGGATCAGAAGTAAATATTTAAGTGATTTAAGAAATTACAGATTATTTTTCCAACCTATCCCAAGGAGGTATAGTTTCCCAACATTTTAACCACCTTCAAGATATATCATCAAAAGTGGTGGGGGGACTTCTTTAACTTCAGACAAAATATCTTCACACTATATAGGGACACCACTAATGGATTGTGAATAAGTATGTGTTTAACAGTCGTGGTTACTTTTTTTGCTGTTTGTTTTTCCAGAGTGTCCCTTTAAAGTGTTCATAAAATATCCAAAAGACAAGTGACATGTAGCACTGCCATTTGCCTTTCTCTCAAATAAGTATTATCAGATTTGTCTTTAAGATGATTAATGATTGTTTTTTAATTAATTACATTAAGAACTACAGAACTACAAAACAGTAGTTGCATTCCTTATTTATACAAAAACACAGAAATCGTCACTTTCATAAATTGTCATATTTTTAATTAAATTTTATAATCTATAACTATACTTAGAAGTAAAGTGGATTCAGAACGTAGTTATGTGCCTTATTGTTAAAATGTTTGTAAGATACTCAGTAATAATCACTCAGTAATGGCCACATATTTCTATCCTACCCTTTACTTACTCAGTAATTTGTTTTATCATATAGCTTACTTAACTGGTACTTTCTCTGTATATATGGCGTGCCTTATTTATAAAATATACGTAATAGCCACATATTTCTAGGATCATGCCCTTTACTTTCTCAGTACTTATATTATCTTACAACTTACTTAACAGGTACTTTCTCTGTACTTACCCAGTAATTAGCGGACTGTAAATTAAAACGTTACCATCTAGCATCTAGGGGAGAAGGAATAACATTTAAGATATCTGTCACTGCTGCTTCAGCTTTACAGTGAAGATGAAGATACCCCAAACTAATCATAGTACCATTAGCAGTTTCAGTAAACCCTAGAGCTGAGTCTGTGAGTCAAGGAAGGAGCGAAATCTTTAAACGCCACAACAGTCGCTTTTACTGTATGTACGTCTTTTGATTTCCCTGAACCAAGTCTCTTGATGGCTTCTCTGCAACATGAAACATGACACATCATCCATTATTCTGAACGTGTGCCGTGCTATCTTAGCCCCCTCCATATGGCCCTGGTTGTCTCCAGACACCCAAATCCCTTTCCTGAGGCCAGGGGCTGTTTTTTAGCGAGAACCATTACATTGCTCTTCTTTCTCAGAGGAATCCACTGACAATGATGAGCTCTCACGGCTAGTGCTGCTTCCCCCAAACCCCCCCCCAAAAAAAAAAAAAAAAACCCAAACCTGGATTCCCACTCTTGCTCCACTGGCCCAGTTGTTAATTCATGCAAGTTTGACAATCTGGAGGCAACAATTACTGACCACAACAAAGCATGCTGTGAAGCGCCTTTACAGCTAATAACAAGTTAGTCACATCTCATCATGACCTCTGCGCATGGCATGGAGGCCCAAGTGGTAAAGTAAGGACACCTGCTGCTTTCAGATTATCAGAATGGACTAAAAAATTTTGAATTTCTGGGATTCATATACATATATTCTTGGGAATATTGTAGCCCATTAGGAAACTCAAAGTTTCACTTTTCACTTTTCAATGTTTTCAGCATAGAATTAGGATACTTAGTACTCCCTAAATGTACAGGTTTATGCTCCATAGAGTGGGTACCCACATGGAGGATAGCATTTTTCTTTTTAAATAAATTCAAAACAGTGTGACCATTAAGTGTTTATTCTCCTTTATATGGTTGTCTACTTAGAACTTTTGTGTGGTTTCATGAGTCAGAAAGTGAGTCACAATTTATTTTGTTTAATTATTTCAATTCATTTCAACTAAGGGAGAACGGTAAGGGATTTACTGTAGTGACTGAGGTTTTGTTGCAGTGAAGTTCCACTGTTTCCATGACAACAACTTATCAACCACTACACAAACGTTGAACACTGTTGTATGATAGTTGCCTTTGCAGATTTTTTAAATAACCAAAATGGAAAATAATGGAGAAAACAAGAAACGAAACCAAACTGGACTAAGAAGTTTTATTCTCTTGGAAAAATACAATAAAAGAAAGAACATTTTAAAGAGCCAATTTCAGTCCAAAAGTAACAGCAGGTAAAACCTTTTTTTAAATTTCTTTTTTAATGTGGCAGTCAGAATGTATATATTGGTTGTATACATAATATATTGTCTTTTTAAGGTTATAAGGATTTAGAAGTGCATTTATTTAATGTGGAAGTCTAAATAAAACATCATTTTTAAGGTGAATTTTTTTAAATATGGTGTTTAAAACATATTGGCAGTCTATAGTTTTAAGGATAATTTGAAGTGGTAATTTATTTGAGGTGAAAGTCTAAATAAAACGGGCATTTTTGTAATGTTGCATTTTTATTAATGTGATGATATTTTAAGAGTAGTATTGGACTGATTTTTTTACAAATTTAATCTAATAGATGCTAAGCAGTACATGCTAATATTGCAAGGACGTTAGCAATATGTGACAAGCCAAATGCAAAGTTCATTCATGAAGTTTCCCCTTCTATTTATTATTATTATTATTATTGTTGTTGTTGTTGCTGCTGTTTTGTTGTTGTTGTTGTTGTTGTTGTTGTTGTTGTTAAGCATAATAATTAATTAATTATGTATTCTTTTAATATCTTTTCATCACACAGATGAAAAACACTCCTAGGGACACAACCTTTTTCAAAAACCTCAAATAAATGAAGCCATGTTCTCTGTCTTTTGAGCGTTAAGGTGAGTTTTTGCGTCCCTTAAATAATTCTAAGGAAACAGATATTTAAGGAACTTTATGCAACACTTCAGTACTTAAGGGAACCTTTAAGGGGTTATGATGACTTCCCTTAAAAAGCCCTTAGGCACCACTTAAGGCATTTGTTCTGCAACACACCTAACTTTAAGGGATGTTTAAGGGAAATCTTAATTTTCACTTGTTTTATGCAACTGGGCACAGGCCAGTTCTTTTTTTTTTATGTTCCAAATATAGTTTAATTTTTCACATAAAATGTTTCCATCTCCTTAGCTCTCAGAAGAATCAGACTATATCATAATTTATATAATAAATGAAATGACTGATTGCTACAGATATACACGTACCTACCACTTTTTTGGGCACACACCCCTAAGTCCATAGCTTAGAGCTGCAACAATTTCTTGTTAATGCCATAGTATGCCACTATATATTAAATACCCTGACAAGCTAAAACATTAAAATGACCATGTTTCATGTTTCCATGTTTCTACACTCAGTGCCCATTTTATCAGGTCCACTGCCCATACAGGAGCATTTTGATGTTCTACAATTACAGACTGCAGTTCACCTGTTTCTTTGCATACTTTATAATCACCCTTTTATTTTGTTCTTCGATGTTTAGTGGACAGTGAGTTGACACCAGTGTTTTAAAACTTGAGTAGCACTGCTGTGACCATTGAAAAAATAGGATAAAAGATTCATATAGTGGTATGGACTGAAACTCTATCTAAAACTCCTGCTTCAGCTTAGTGAAAAAATCTTGCTGCAGTCTATATATGTGTTAATGTGTCTGTTTTTGTGATGTCACAAAACCAAAATTTTTAAATCTCTTAGTTTAGAGAGTGATGAGAGACTGGTTTTCTTTGAGAGTGTTTACAAACTGCAGCTTTTTCTGTGATAAGGTGTCTTTTTTATATATCACATTCTCTGGCTTAGAAGAATAAGCATGTTTGGTTTTCTAGATCAAGAATTTTTCCTGGAACCACTAATGGGTTCCCCACATCCAAGGCAGGAATCATTTAAGAACTTTTATTTTGAAGTGTGTCACCTCCAGCATTGTTCGCATGTAATCAGTCTGTCAAGTCCAGTTTGTGGCCTACTTTTCCTCCTCTTCATCCAATCAAGGCTGTTTCTCAGAGGCATATGCAGTGGTCTCTGAGCTTCTTTGGCATGGATTGACAGTCGTTGCAGCAGATAGGGTTTTAATGCACAGATAGACATGTGTTCAATGGAGGGAGTTATCCCTGGAGAACACCTCGCCGTGGTCGTTACTCATGTAAACCGTCACCAAAATTTTTTCTCTGCTATTCCTGATATAGTGTTTTTTTTGTTGTTTTTTTCTGTACAGCTGAGTGATTGCTTATGTAGGCATGAAAGAACATTGGGAACTGAATTGTGCACTAAACTAGCAGAAGAATGCAGAGAAGGCAATATCTCTGTAAAGTAAACAGGACAGGGAAGATAATCAAAACTGTATTCAGAAATCTAATGCTGAGAATTGTGAGAAAACAAATAATGGATCAATTTTTTGACCTTTCTACAATGAACACAGATATTTAAAGCTTGTAACACACATTTTAACATCAACTACACATTGTAACACATTTACAATGGCTCTTTCAAAACATGATCCACAGACAAAAACCACCTGCTGTTTCCACTCAAATTCAAAATCAATCATATCTAGGATTAAACTGATCTAGAATGTTCTTGTATATAATAAATTGGTCCCATGTAACTTATTATTGGACCATTCTCAGTTAAAGAATTCAGTAAAGATGTTAAATATTAATTATGAGTGTCACTACAGTGCTTGCAGAGTTTAAATACAAAATCTTTATTCCAAATCTAAAGGTGACATGCAATATTGTTATACTTCACAGAAATCTTTAGGTTTTAATGAGGAACTATCTTTGGCTTTTTTCATGTAAAACAAGTTTAAATATTTTTCATAGATCATGGCAGACACATGATCTAGGACATGGTTCTTCAATCTTATCCACAATGGGCTGGTGTGGCTGCAGGTTTCAGTTCCAAGCAAACAGAAGCACAGACTGTTTAGCTGTTTAGAGAGGTGTTGATTAAACAAGTAAAATCAGGTGTTCTCTGCCTAACTGAAATGAAAACCTGCAACCACACTGGCCCTTTGTGGATTAGATTGGTGACCCAGGATCTAGGATATAAGGATGAAGTAGGTTGTTTTATGGATATTAAAGGGTGTTAGGCCTTGTCTAGCTGGTGTAACCCTGTTATACACTTCAAGAATATTTTTTATACCCAGACCTAAATAGGTATTCAATCAGGCTGTCCTTTTTGAATTTTAAATCATGCTTTCTACTATGTGCTGAATATGGATAAACGTGGGTTAATGTTAATTTTTGATAAATTGGTGACTTTAAGTGGCTTGATCATGTGTTTTGTAATGTGACAATAACAACTCAACATTGTACTATATGGAGGTGGTCTGTGACTGAAAGCCTGGTATTGTCTTCTTTGCAAATTTTTTGTGAGTACAGGCTTCCTTTTTTTTAACCTATTTTTTTTCTAATCTTTTTTTTATGATTATTATTTTTTATTTATTTTGGCTTAGTGAGTCTAACTTGGATTTACACAAATAATTAAGAACAAAACAGAAGCTCCCAGCTGAATGAATTAATATCCAGAATACCTCATATATCAAAGAGTAGATCAATGCAAAAAGTACTCTATTTTCAGAACTGTATTTATCATACACTAGTACATGTAAAATACACCACATGTTGAAGTTGTGGACATGACTTCTTCCACTAGTGGGGTATAAAATCCCCTAGCAAAGGGATGACTGACAGAGGAGTTACCCTGTCTGGAGTGATCTAATATCTTTGGCATAATTAGTGCAACAACCTCTGTATAATAAACTATTCATAATAAACTCTTCTTTTTAGAAGAAATGTTGGGTGAGGTTTCTAAATACATTTGGCCACTTGGTATTACTTGTGGGTGTTTTTTCCCAAATAAATAATGTAATATGACAAAGATGATTTATAACTCTGATTCCAATATTTTGAACGACATATTACAGGACATATCACAATGCCTTGTGGGTAGAAATGCTCCCAGTGAAAAAGCCCTATACCCACTGGCACTGCAGCAATGGTATATGTCTGTGCAGGGTGGGGAAAAAAACTCTCTTTCCATTTTCCCTCTTTAACAACTCCAGTACCTTGTTTTTACGCTGCAAATGGCAACGCCTCACTCCTGAATCCTTGCAGGAGGCGATGGGATAACAACGTGTTCCCTGGCCCCTTGTTGCACATAACTCTAATTAAGATCCAACAGCGTTACTATTCATTCTGTACATTTACCTGCTGCACGGGCCATTGTGTGCGATCCCTGTGTCAGCAGAAAAAAGCAGCTCCTAAATAAAGCAAATAAAGCAGGACGGGGAAGAAATAAATCTCTCTTCCTCAGGGTGAGACCCCTGGCCACAAAATGCCTCTTGCACAGCAAGCAAGGTAAAGACAGCCGTTATGCACTAACAACAGCAGGACACAAATCAACCCTTTGAAGTGATGTCTCTAGAAAACAACAGAGTAACAAACAGTCAGACCATAATTTTATTTATATTTTGGGTTTACTAATTCCAATTGCTAGCTATAATTCTACAAATCACACACAATGCCACCAACCTGGGAGGATGAGTGCAAGTATATGTTCCTCTGAGTCATGTAAAGCCAACTCTTTTTGAAGCGCTGCTAACATTACGCTACTAGACAGCTCGACCCACTTTCAGGAGAATGCTAACGATCCAGATGTGCTGTGTCAGCTAGCAGACCCCTGCATTGTCTAGCACTCTTTATGTGATGAGGGGAGGAGGGGAATTCTACTCACCCAGAGAGAGAGAGAAAGAGCAGGGCTGATGTGCTTTCTTGGACTCTCAACCTCAAATGCCTGAGGGTTTGGGATTAAATCGCCAATCTGCTGATGATAGGGCTAAACTTTAGGCTACTGCACCACACAGGAGCCTGTTTTGAAGTGAAAAATTATTGAAGAAATATTAAGACTTTTTTCATGTTGCTGTACAATTTATTTTCACTCAAATTTTGCTGGAGAGAAATATTGATTGGTGATGATCATATTAATAGTGCAAATGTATTAGGTCTCCAGCAATAGGCAAAATTTTGGCAGCAGTTTTCAAATTACATGAAATTATGTGAAAAGTACACATTCTATTCCACAAATACAGTAATGCTCATTTTAATGCATCATTAATATTTACTTGCTGACTGTAACATAATGGTGGGGGGAAAATACAAAAGCAAGGACTCATTCGATGATAGCACACATTTCCACCCTGAGAGAAGGTTTTTTGCATAGAACTGATGTATGTTTTTCTCCTTGCACAATGAAGATTCAGGTTCCATTTCTTGAAGCAGTGGTGGACAAGTTCTCTTGAGCCCATGTGGCTATTTTCATCAAAGTGGCGTGGTGATTTCTCATGCAGTGCTGTCTGAAGGCTCCAAGGTTACACATATTCATCAGTAGTTCCTGACTTCGCTCTAAAGAGGCTGAGATTTCTCCAGATTCTCTGAATGAGCTGAATTCATTGCAATCTTTTTTTTTTAAATATTTGATTAATCTGTCACAAAGTTTGGCATAAATATCTGAGGCATGAACCATCTTTGCTTGCCAAGATTGTATTTGGAGGATGGTTCTTATAATATATATATATGGCAACAGTATGTAAAAATAGAACTGTAATCCTATAATCTGCAGTGCAAACAATAAATAATAAACCAGTACACTGCCAAATAACACACTCATAAATCATCATCCTGCAATGAATAGTAAATAAATAAAGAGATAAACAAACAAACATGTATAAAAGCAAAAAAAAAAAGTTTACCCTAAAATGTTTTGTGAAAACCATTCCAATTGTTGTAATCCCATACATGACCTACAGTGTAGAGTTGTGGGGAAACACATAAAACCAGCACTAAACCAATGGTCATGCTGCAGAAGAATAAATCAATCACATTATCATGAACCAACAAATAAATAATTTATTAATTTAAAGGCCTTAAAATTCTGTGTGATTTATTCAACCTTCATACAGTGTTGATATTGTATTAAGCACAAGAAATTTACTTCCTAAGTATATTAAGAAGTTGTTTGAAACTAATGACCAAATATGAACTTAGGGGAACAAGTATGTTTAAAAAAATAAGAGTAATGGCTGATATAAAATGTAGATGCATATCTGTCAGGACTAAAGGAGTAAACTTGTGGAATAGTTTTGATACAGAAATAAGAATGTGTAGCTCACTTTGCTTAAAAATGTTTAAAAAAAAAGGTAGTAGATACTTATAAAGATGAAGAATTATTTTTTATATGCATGATATGATATGATGTTTTAATTTCTGTGAACATGACTATTGTTAAGAACAGAACTAGTTAAATAAGCATATATAAGCATATATACACACACACACACACATATATACATATACATCTTTTCTTTTCTCTTCTAATATAAAGTATTTCATTTTGTATATATGAAGGTTCTAAAAACTTAAATAACTTAAATAACTAACTTAAAGAAGTATACAAAGTTACTAGTCTGTAGTTACCCAAAAGAAACTAAAAGAATGAAAATTAAATTAAATTAATTATATTTATGTCATAAAAAATGATAATGTAGTACAAGTCATATGTTATATTTTCTCATTTAATGTTACCATTTTGTCAGCACAAGATTGTAACAACATTGGGGTACATAGGAACAGTTATAATACAGTGAGATGTTTTGTCCTATGTGTTATTTTATAATTATTCTCTCTTGTACCTTGGAGGTTGTGTTTATTGTTTCTACAGGAAAATGTAGTTCTGCTGCCAAAATAAAGGGCCAGAATTAGTGTTAGCCTTACACTAACCAATAAATGGTCAGTCCAGTGGGTTTGGGGGTTCTGGTTGTTTGGTTTTGGCTTTGTTACACCAATTAACAGACACCTACACTGGCTAGTATGAAACTGATGGGGGGCCTCCCTGCCAGTACAGACAGAGCATGGCCAAATGTGCTTTATAAGACTTATGGCCTTGCACATTCACTGACTAACTCATAAAATTGTTCTGCTGAATATTTTTGGGGGGGCTGTGCCACTTTAAATATACTGATGTCTCTGATTGACATTGTCTAAAAACTGTAGTAAAACTACTCTGCCAAAATACTTCTATCAACTGCAGAAACACATCGGTGCTGTTAAAATAGTGTGACTATTTCTGTGACAATGTTCCACCACCCAAATTATAAAAGACAATACATGGGTAAATGGTCTGTTTCAGGTAATTTCAGTGTAGAAAAACACCTCATAAAACTGCTACCAAAATGAATGCAATCTCACTTTTTCTGAACTATGCACCTCTGCTCATTTGTCATGTTGTATACAGAATATATTGTCATTGTCCCATTAAAAACATGTATTTCCAATTTTGGTTTACTACATTGTGTGAACCTAGCGGCTGTCATATCATTTGAAAATTTCATGATGAATGCACCAAAAGAAATGCTCCAAATCTACTTGGAATAATATCTTTTTACTTTCAGTGAAAGTTAAGAAGGTTGTTCCCTCTCCTGTAAAGGTACTATTTTGGGAGATACATGTATTAATTGGACAGCGACAATATACTGTACTGTGCAAAGGTTTTAGGCCCATGAGATGTAAAAAGCTATTATAAGAGTTTATTAGTTTAAAAATCCTAATATTAGAATAAAAACAGATAACATAATTATAATAAATAGTGAATGTGTTGGTGTAGCCCTTTCCACATCTCTCCTCATGGCAGTCCAGGATTATTTGATGTTCAATGGATATTTTCAGGAAGAACATCTAAGAAACTACTCTTTAGGGGGAAAAATCCTTTTATTGTATTTGTGTTTTTGTGTTTATTGTAATTATATATGAATTTATACAAGAGCCATGCTTAATGAAGATAAATTATTTTAAGTAATAATAATAATAATAATAATAATAATAATCATAATCATAGCTACCTCAGACTTGAACAGTACTGTACATAAATATATAAGTATACATACCGTCTCTATCCAATTAAAAACATGTATCTCCCTTAAAAAAATATAATTGTAGGAGAAAGAAAAATCCTTCTTAATTTGCAGTGGAAATCAATATAAAAAATAACCTAAAAATCTAACCTAAAAAAAGGAGATATATTTTCAATTGGACAGCAAAAAATATGCATACATATTGCATTAAAGACATGATTTTACTTTAAATCTCTTAATTAGAGTGGCACCAATTATAGTGTGACACTTAAAAAACAAGATTTAATTGATTGTGGACTGGAACTCCTTTTCCTTTCATTCTCATATCCTATAAAATGTCATTCATAAAAAGCATGCTGCTTGTCTGTTTGTTGTTAATTAAAAATCAGTTGACAAAATGTTTAAGATTAGATTTATTATGAAAAATGTATGTATATTTGAAAACAATTCGTTTTTAAATTTTATTTTCAAAATATCAACATTTAAATATTGCTACATTTTCATAATTATCATACTTCTATTAAATGCATTTAACCTTATTTTAAAATATAGTCAAAATGAAAAACAAATTAATCTTTCAGTATAACCATAGTTTTCTTGGTTAATTTAAAAATAGAAAGCGTAAACATCAGCTTTCTGTGGTTTGTTATTTTTCTCAGCTCCTGGCTGGGTTTCAAATTTGTGGGACACCATTTGCACTGGAGTGGTAGAATGACCCAATATCTGGTCAATAACCTGTTAGTGTTTCTGTGGTCAGAAACTGACCAGGGATAAATAGGGTAGAAGGTGGCTGACAAATTTGTGCATGACGACAGATAAGGGGAATAGGAACGAGGGGAAAACTTAAACTTAAACTTAAGAATCCTCTTAAATTAACAAGAAGTCATTTTACCACCAGAAAAGCAAACAATAATTATCTATTAATTTTTCTATAACATGAAACTCAAATGAGATGAAGATCAGATTGTTGTGTAGTTCCTGAATGAACAATTAATTTCCCATAGAAAGGCTCCCCTAGAAAAGTTTTAAACAGTTTCTGTACCGAAACTGTGACATGCAGGCCACCTGTGTCAATATCACAGATTTATTTTTTTTTTTTCTTTTATTGAAGTATAAGAAAAGGAAGGAGAAAAAAACATATATGCTGTGTATTGTCAATGCGTAAGTGGAAATGTTCTATGTTGATATATCTGCATATATAAATTATTTTTAGACTCTTGTACATTATTGAATATAGATCATTATTTTGTTTTAAACATTATTTCTTGAAAAATAAAGCAAAATAATCTGTAATAAAACACATTCACTGAATAAAATTAATCATAATGTTGTAATCTTAGAACATTTTTTACATTCTTACAGCTATATTCATTCATTCATTCATTCATTATCTGTAACCGCTTATCCAGTTCAAGGTCGCGGTGGGTCCAGAGCCTACCTGGAATCATTGGGCGCAAGGCAGGAATACACCCTGGAGGGGGCGCCAGTCCTTCACAGGGTAACACAGACACACAGATACACATTCACTCACACCTACGGACACTTTTTGAGTTACCAATCGACCTACCAACGTGTGTTTTTGGACTGTGGGAGGAAACCGGAGCACCCGGAGGAAACCCACGCGGACACGGGGTGAACACTACAGCTATATTTTACTAAGAAATATAATATATTTACTGGATTTTAAATAATTTCACTTGCTAAGTTTTCTGCAACAAACACTTCAACAGAACAATAAGCTTAGTGTTGTGTTTATCACATAATTAACATTATCAAGTGATGGTTTCCACTCTGTGCTGCAGATTAAAGAAGAAGACCTAAAGCATGTTCTCCTCAGGTCTGTTCAACTACATGATATATCTACATTTATGTTTTAAATTTACCCTAGATAAGGTAGATTAAGTATACCTTAGATTAAAGCATATTTTTGTAATGAATAATTGTATTTTAAAATGTAGGCATTCTCCTCTTTTGTCTTTATGACATGAGTACACTGTTGTGTAGTATGTCATTTTACTTAAGGAAAACAAACATTTTAAAAGTTTTTTAAGTGCTTTTATACTTGATGGAACTCATAATGAATATGAAACATATAAAATAAATATAAAATAATGGATGCCATTTTTAATATTACGCAACAGTCACCATAAACTGACAAAAGAGCAGGTGAATGTTTGTATTTTTAATTTCATATATGTTACATTAAAAAAAGGATTTAAAACGGACCTGGATAAGCGGTGGATAATGGATGGATGAATGGATTTAAAATTTATTTAAACACTTTATATATTGCACTTGATCCACTCTGTTTAGTACAACACTTAATATAGTAACATTTTAATACGCTGATATTGTGTGTTGGGCCTGAAGAACCATATTTGGTTCCAGTGTAAAAAGTTATAATGAGGCAGTAAAGGCAATAAACACCATTTGACTCATGCTGTGCAGGTTTGTGCTGCCTATACCCACCAGTCCTTGTTCTGGACACAGTTGGCCTAAGCTCCTGCACAGGAGGGCAAGGCATATGAAAATAGGAATGGGGAAGGAGAGTAAACCTTGTTAAAATCACATATTTCTCCAACATGAATACCTTGAGCTAGACTTTAGAGGCAGAGAGTCAACATTCTCCAAATGAGGCAGATCAGAGGACACAGGAAGTGTGTCAGAGAAAGGAGTTTGTGTTTCCTCTTCTCTCCCTCTTCATGCCACACAGATGTCTGAGGGGCTGCCAGGGTGATGGTAAGTGAAATGCTCATTTTGTGTTTGTGATTATCGAGGCCCATGGGCGATATGCACTAATGTGAGCTAATGCAATAGATTACACAGCGAAGGCCCTGGGGAGAAGACAGCAAGCAGCTGTGCTATGGTTAAAAAAAAGGCTGGGGTGTGGGGGGTGTAAAGAGGAGGATGAGTAGAAAAGAATGGGATGAAGAGAGAGTTTGTGTGTGTGTGTGTGTGTGTGTGTGTGTGTGTGGCTCTCGGGAGTGTTTAATGTGCCAGAGACTGTCCCTTATAATTTACGGCCATCAGAATGTACCATTGTGATGGGCTCTGCCACAAGCATCATATCAACTGTATGATGTTGGGTGCAGTCCCAAGATAAACACTGGGGCCCTTCAAAAACAAAACAAAACCATACAAAAATGTAACCAGTGTCTATTTAAAAAATGTTCAGATGCATTGGAAACAGAGCAGTTTCATTAAAATCTCTGCACTTTTTAGGACAACTTGTTTGCTTTATTAACTAAGAGCTCCAGCTTTAATGCCTCAATAATAAGTGAAGGCTTAGAAATGCTTCATGGTCTAAAGCTCTTATTTCCAGCACTTTAACCAAGGCCATGCCAGTCAGGGTGTTTGAAGAATAACAGGGTTTTATCGCAGGACAATGACGTCATCTTGTGGACATTGTCTGCCATTACACATACTTCAGATTTCATATTAGTGGGAGTTGCAAATGGAAATATGTCAGTATCAAAATGAAAATTCAAGCACATGATCACATGAAACATTAAAAACATTCATTGTCTTTAACCACGTATCCAGTTCTGGGTTGCGGTGGGTCCGGAGCCTACCTGGAGTCACAGGGTGCAAGGCAGGAACTTTGTGACTGTGATACTACATGCTGTATTGGAGGAATCCTATGCAAATGTGGGAAGAACACACTAACTCATAGAAAGTGATAGAAACTTTGTGTCAATCCCTGAACCCCAAGACCCTTGAGCTGTGTGGCTGTGACTCTGTCTGTAGCACAGAAGTTTCATGTTTTAAAATGGAACTAAACCAAATGATGAAATCATCTTAGGACTGTTTCTATATTACTTTACTATAGGTGTGATCACTCTACACAGTTTACACAGTGATCACTCTATACAGTGCTGATCAGAGCATAGACCGATGGTGAGGGCACCAATGTTGGTGAGAATCATCATAGCAGCTACAAACTAGAAACTAATTGCACAAGTACACATCAAAACAGATCACACTGCAGCATATGGTCACCACAAAACTGATGATTATTAACAGGCTATATGACAGACCTCTAGAAATGAGGTGGGCACTTCTGGCCCTGTTGGCTGCTGATCACCCTTTCTATAGCTGATAATGACTTGATACATGGTCCGTTCAGATTTGGGTTTGACCTACTGTGCAATTAACAAAATGAAAATAAATGTCAGAAGCAATCATGCTGGAGCTCATATGACTCTTAGTGCTTACAAATCAGTTACATGGAAGAGGTCACAGGACGATTCCTACTTTCCTTAAAAGTGAGTGTCATGGCTGTATTATAGTGAGCTGCGTACCACTTAAAAACTAGTGTTTGAGTATGGAGTATGTAGTATGGTTGTGTCAAATTGGAGTTTACTAAAAAAAATCCACAATGCATACATATAACCAGTGGATTTTTAAGTATGGTAAGGATAGACACTATTGTCCCACAATCCAACGGGACTAGGAAATGGGGGAGCTTCTCATTGCTGGAAAATCTTGGATCTGTCCCAAATAATGCTATACTTAGTACATAATGATATGGTTCATAAAACCAATACTACTATACAGAAAAGGGCACTAGCTGTTAGAGAGACGTGGCACTTATACTTAATATAAATAGTTTTATTATCTGACATAGTGCAGAAACTGTTACTTTATGACTTACACTGTGCACTACGCATTGTGGGGGGAGAAATTTGAGTTTCATAGGACAGTGCTGCAGCCGCAGCTTGGTATGATGTGCATTGGCATAGTGACAATTTATTATGCACAGTTAGTAAGAAATGGTGTTGTATGTTAATATTTTGTGTACTAGCCTTCCAAACAAACTTTTAAGGTTAGTACATAGTATACTGTATGGTATTAGTGTGTGGTACACAAATAAATTCCATCCTTCATTCATTCATGTTCTAGACTCGTGAGTGTTTGACCGTGTCACAATCATATTAAGAGCTATTCAAACAAGCTTTACTTCCAAACAGGACTGTACATAAAGTAGATAGCCTCTAGGATTTAAAGTGGACAAAGTAGCTGCATATCAGGGCATTAAACTTTCATTACAGTTCCTCAGCAGAGGAAAGATACTGCCAATGACCTGCAGCTTGTTCATGTGACCGAATAGGGGAAATACCTTCTGCAGAACAGATGCCACTCCACAAGGAAGCTCAGACAAGTACGGTGAAGCATGAAGTACAAGCATTAGGGTGGATCAGAAATGTTCAAATTAAACCAGTCAGGAAAAAGAGTATCTGCACTTCAGATAAACAGTGAGCAGAAAAAAATATTCAGATGCAGGGCACACTGTTTGTATCCCATATTCATTACAATCATCTTGATTTTACCTTATCCAGGCTGCAAGATTTGGACACACCTAAACACAGGGTCAGTGCCAGGTGTTGGCAAAAGGTTTATAAAGACCCCAGCTTTGGATTGTGGAGCAGTTGAAATGTTGTCTGGAGTGACAGAGCTCCGTGTAAAAATGCCTTTTGGCAGTTGTACTTATAACCATTTGCATGGTAAAAGTTTTTCTTCTGACTGATAGAGAATAGTGGCACGGTGGCGCAGCAGGTAGTGTCGCAGTCACACAGCTCAGGGACCTGGAGGTTGTGGGTTCGATTCCGGATCCAGCTAACTGCCTTGCACCCAATGATTCCAGGTAGGTTCTGGACTCACTGTGACCCTGAACTGGATAAGCGGTAACAGATTATGAATGAATGATAGAGAATATAATGCATATAGTTCTCTACAGCACTCTTTAAAATATGGTTTGACATAGTACCAAAACTTTCTTATGATTTCCAGCTTGTTGCAATTGGAGAACACTTTTTGTTGGTCCTATAGAACCATTTGCAAAAAGGTGTCCTTTAGAACCTTTGGGTGATGGATCATTCTCAGTGCTGCCCTGACACTGATGTGGTGGTGATGTGTTAGTGTGTGTTGTGCTGGTAGGAGTGGATCAGACACAGCTGTTTCTGGAGTTTTTAAAGCCCTCAGTGTCACTGCTGGACTAAGAAAAATCCAACAACCAAAAATATCCAGCTAACAGCATTCTGTGTCCACTGATGAAGGACTGAAGCGCTGAGAATGACCCACTACCAAAATCATACCTGGTGATCCTGACCATGGAAGGATAGAGTAAATGGGGGCTAGCAATATGGATTACAGTCTGTATTTGTTGAATTACAAAATGCACCTATGGAATATGAGTACAATAAATGAATGAACATACATATGATAAGGTATTAGTTTGCAAATCTTGTAAAGTATTACCGTATCATGATCACTGTGTGAACAAAACAGTCACAAAAGGTTTAGCATTTTCATCTTTAGATTGTTTCGCTCTGTAGAAGTTCATTAGAAACTTAATGGAGTTTAATATTTTAATATTCTTATGATGTGGAATTTGTGTACACATTTGTATGATGTATTTAAAAGCAGAACTTTTCCTAGTGTATATGCTTAGAAGACCGTCACTAAGGTGTGACCCTCAATAGTACATCTTAGTGCCTTTATGCGGGAACATAATTATAACATTTTATTTTAACATTTTTATGTTTTTTATATTTTAACAGATTTTTAAGAAGAATGTATTTTTAAAATCTCATTTAAATTTGAGGCTTTTGTTTAGCTAGTTTTGTTATAATAACACAAATATTCTACCTTTATGTAAATTTAAAGTACATGATTGGACTGGGCTGGACTGCTGTACCTTTGAAGTGGTACTTAAATGGTCTGGGGACCTGGTCAAAGTTTTGCTGAATTATGTGGTCTAAAATTTCTCAAAATTTACACTTGCTTTTAAATTATACTATTTATATTGTTCAACTGGTACACTGGTAGTGCATTGAAAGCATGTAATATTAAGGTAACAACTATTATTTCAGGCAACTAATCACGCTACCCAACCACATCATTCTACTGACTTAATCAGACTAGGAAGTTTTGTTTATTTGACATTTTCCTGTTCTTGTAATTTTAACACAAGCTCTACTACCTACGAGCACAACTATGGGCTCACAAGTCTCTGTGATTTTCTCATTTGAATACCATAAACATAATCAATCTTTAGGACTTGAGCCTGCACTTCTGTTCCTGCACCCTGACAGATCATCAACAATACTCAAATCTCCCTTGTTTCCACATTGTACAATAAATAGTTTGTATATCATTCACCTTGGTCAAATCTGCACTCATTAGTATACTACAAATGCACTAAAAATAAGCATGTATATTTTCTGTTTACTTTTGATATACTAAACACAATTATACTTATGTATACTTGACTGAAAAGAATACAGAAACGTTTTAAGTATACTTAGCTTATGCTTGTACTTAATCTTCTGATGGAGATATACAG
Source organism: Hoplias malabaricus (assembly GCF_029633855.1). NCBI lineage: Eukaryota > Metazoa > Chordata > Actinopteri > Characiformes > Erythrinidae > Hoplias > Hoplias malabaricus. The sequence goes on along the minus strand of NC_089804.1, from coordinate 17,874,728 downwards.
AAAAGAGCCTCCGCTGAGCCGCCTGCTGGAAATGGTCACTGGCCCCAATAGGCGAGTCTCCCAGCGCGCCCAGACTTGAGTGAGCTTTTAAGGTTAGCAAATTGTAGTTTTAGCAATTTAGCATTGTAGTGTAAATAGCAGACATCGAAATTCGTTCTAAGTTAAGCCGTATCTACACTTCATCTCCCCACATTCACTTGCCTACTCTCTGTTATTCCACCCACCACCCACCTCCCGTCATACAGCCAGTGCCTGTGTTACTCCTCCAGCCAGTCGTCACGTCTTCAAGGTAGTGATATGTAACCACTCAAAACTTTATTTTTAGTAATGCTACATGTATTTGTTTTACTAATTTGAGAGTGTTGTAAACATATATCAGTGTAAAAAGGGTGACTTTCGGGGTGGGGCTGGAATGCATTAATTGCTTTTCCATTATTTTAAATGGGGAAAATTGACTCGAGAAACAAACATTTCCACTTACGAACCAGGTCACGGAATGGATCAACGGATGATATTAACTTCCTGTTTGTGGCACATAAATATATGGGAGGGGGGAAACTTTTCAAGATGGGTGGTGACTATGATGGCCATTTTGAAGTCGGCCATTTTGGATCCAACTTTTGGGAAGAGGGTTATGTGACACATCAAACTTATTGGGAATTTCACAAGAAAAACAATGGTGTGGTTTTAATGGTTTTAAACTCTTTCATGGGTTATTTACAAGTTTCTGACCACTTATAAAATGTGTTCAAAGTGCTGCCCATTGTGTTGGATTGTCAATGCAACACTCTTCTCCCTCTCTTCACACACTGATAGCAACACCACAGGAAAAATGCTAGCATGGGCTTCCAGTATCCACAGTTTTAGGTGCTCATAAATAACTCATGAATAAAGTTACTAATGTGCCACAAACAGGAAGTTAATATCACCAACCATTCCCAATTTATTAAGGTGTATCCATCCACCCTGTATACACACACACACACACACACACACACACACACACACACACACATATATATATATATATATATATATATATATATATATATATATATATCACTTCAATCAGACAAGAAAATGAGTGAGTCTCTTTAAGTAATGCATAAAGCATTGGCTACAACACTGGACTTTTGATAAAACCTACTAGACTAGTACACTGAAAAATATGGAAGTTTGGGGGGTATTCAGATTACAGATATGCAGTTGGTAAACTTTATAGATTTGTTTTATATTTGTCTTCTGAACATGATTAAATCTTAGCAAATTATTTAAATCTTGAATTAATTAGCTTAACTAATCTTAATCATGTTGTAATGAATAAAAAGTGATGTTTTAATAAAAGGAAGTGGATGTTCCCACCTCCTTTGGTAAGGGTCCAGTACAGAAAAAACAGAAAAAAATGGTTGCTGTTGAATTTTCATAAGTGCCATTTTTCCCCTTCCCTTCTGTGGAAAAACGAGGTGAATTTGGAGGACTCTGCATGGTAAGTTTAACTAAAACCTATCAAATATCAGTCATATTTAGAGGTAGTCAGTGTTTTAATAAGTTTAGTATGGTGTCTGCAGGACATATCGAGGAAAACAAATTCTATTTTTAATGCTAGCAGTTAATTAGCTTCATTAGTAGCGCTAATCATATTGGGAAAATATTACAAGTTGTATGTATTACCACACTATTTGTATGGGATTTGTTTAAGAGTTGGACATCATATGTCCACTTTTCTGTTCAAATCACATTAGTTGTTCAAACTGTAGTAGTAAACAAGCTAATAGGCAGTAATAGTAAAAGGCATCGGCATCTTACGTTCGGGTGACACTGGCACATGCCGTTGACATCGGCATCTTACGCTTAGGTGACAGTGGCATATGTCAATGGCATTAATTTTTATTTTGGTGACAGTGGCGTATGCCCCTGTTTTGTGCATATGTTGATGACATTGTCATCCATTTTGTGACATTGGTATATACTCCACATCTGCCAGTAGCCTACGTTTAGCTAGTACATGGATGTGTAGGCTATAACTAACACACCTATGCTACTAGCATGTAAACGGACCAAACAAGTAACATGCTACAAACATAGCATCCCATATTCGCACACAGTCCACTATGGACAATTGAACTACAAGCTTTTCCCATTCTGATATCACAATATATGTATGTGTCAGGCACAAAAACCGAGAACTGAAATGTCATTTATAGGTGCCAGTATGGAAAGTTGTTTTACCATTAAATAGCTTCTGACTGTCTTTAATTAAAAACCGGATGTCTACAACAGAGTTTTGACTAGTGACAATTATATTTTGACTAATCAGAATAACAATTTAAAATATCTGCATTTACAATCTGACAAAGAACAGTAAAGATATCTACAGTTACATTTTCATTCATTCATTCATTCATTCATTCATTCATTCATTATCTGTAACCACTTATCTAGTTCAGGGTTACGGTGGATCCAGAGCCTACCTGGAATCATTGGGCGCAAGGCGGGAATACACCCTTCACAGGGACACACACACATTCACTCACACACTCACACCTACGGACACTTTTGAATCACCAGCCCACCTACCAATGTGTGTTTTTGAACCGTGGGACGAAACCGGATCACCCGTGGACATGGGGAGAACACACCAAACTCCTCACAGAGCCACCTGGAGCGGGATTTGAACCCACAACCTCCAGGTCCCTGGACCTGTGTGATTGTGACACTACCTGCTGACAGGTATCAATTATATCAATTGATATCAATTTTCATATATCTGAATTCATTGTATGTATTCATCCACCCCATGTACTGCAGCGGTTGCCAGTTGTGTTCATTTTAACCGAATTTGGTCTTATTTCTCTGTAAAGTCGCATTGTTATTAATGAGAAATTTGTATACGTTTTTTTTTTTGTTTGTTTGTTGGGGCAGCACGGTGGCACAGCAGGTAGTGTCACATAGCTCCAGGGACCTGGAGGTTTTGGGTTCAATTCCCACTCCGGGTGACTGTCTGTGAGGAGTTGGTGTGTTCTCCCTGTGTCCGCGTGGGTTTCCTCCCACAGTGTTGCCATGTGAAGGACTGGCGCCCCCTCCAGGGTGTATTCCCGCCTTGCACCCAATGATTCCAGGTAGGCTCTGGACCCACCACGACCCTGAATTGGATAAGCGGTTACAGATAATGGATGGATGGATGGTTACAGACAATGAATGAATGAATATTTATTTGGTTTTTTTTTTACATGTCAGGGACTGGCGGAAATACAGAAAAATCTACAATGCTGAAGTTGGCTTCTTCTTCGCCAGCTTCTTCTTAGGATATTCTGTACCACCTGAATGATGCCGTAATTGCATTCTGTCGCCAATAGATGGCACGCTTCCATACCCTGGAAATATTACACGTTTGGCTTATTTTCGTGGGCATTATCTCTATGAAACAAGCCCAAAAATCAATAACATTTTAGAAACAAGCTAAAAAAAAAAAAAAGAGCAACCCATAACTTACAAACTTTTGTAAGTGACTTTATTGCAAATGTAAAATCAAAGTCCACTATAATATGCAGACCTGGCAACTTTTACATGACGCTAAAATAAACCATGTATATCAGCCACATTTTGACTAGTCCGAATAATAATTTAAGATATCTGCAATCACATTCTGACTAGTCAGAATTATCATTTATGATATCAGAAGTACAAAAGGCAAATAGGTTCAAGATATCTGTAATTTATTTGAAGATATCTTAAAAGGAATTCTGACTAGTCATAAATACACTTATGCATATTTAACTTAGTTTTGACTAGTCATTACTTTCATCCAAGATATCTAGAATTGAATTTCAGATATCTAAAATTTAGTTTCAAATATCTTAAACTATAATTAAGATATCCTTAATATAGAGGGAATTTAAGATGTCTTTAACTGGAATTATGACTAGTCAGAATAAACGGCAAAATATCTCTAATTAACTTTCTGACTAGTCATAATTTAATTGTAGATATCTGAAATGAAAGTATAAGATAGTCAGTAATTAATTTCAGCTATCTTGAGTTGGAGCTTCCATTGATCTCAATGGTAAATTTGAAGTCATTTATAGTCAGTATGTAATTAAAGATATCTCACATTATTATTTTGCTTAATCAACATCTTAATTTTGATTTAGCAAAACATCTTAAAAACATCTTAATTTAGAATTGTGTCTAATCATAAATGAATTGTAGAGATCTATAACGTAAATCCAGTCGCCAATGCCATCGCGTTGCCTGTACGTAAGATGTCGATGTAACTGTCACATGTAAGATGCCAATGCCTTTCCATGTTATTACAGGAAAGCAGCAGTGTGGTATATCGACATCATGGAAGTGGTTTTGAGGAGCGTCATATAGCCCTAAACTGGCGCTACAGATGAGGTGTAAATTATGCCACTGCGATGTATCACCTGGTACTGGCACCTATAAATGACTTTCAGTTCTTGGCTTTTTGTGACTAACATTTATTGTGTTATTAGAATGGGAAAAGCTTGTAGTTCAATTGTCCATAAACACTGTGATTATGGGCTGTGTTAGAATATGGGATGCTATGTTTGTAGCATGTTGCGTGTTTGGTCCGTTTACATGCTAGTAGCATACGTGTGCTAGTTATAGTCTACACATCCATGTGCTAGCTAAACTTAGGCTACTGGCAGATGTTCAACAATGAAATAGAGTATTCGTCAATGTCACCGAATGGATGTTAATGTCATTGGCATGTGCGCAATACGCAGGCATATGCCACTGTCACCAAAATAAAAATCGATGCCATTGGAATATGCCACTGTCATCTGAACTAAGATGCAGATGTCAACGGCATATGCCACTGTCACCCCTATGTAAGGTGCTGATGTCACTGGCATGTGCCAGCGTCACCTGAATGTAAGATGCAGATGCCTTTCCATATTATTACTGCTTGGCTTTGGCCTCGGATGTGTTAAAATATGTCTAAGGAATCAAGTGGGGGAAATGTACATGGTTTAAACCTAAACGATTACATGTAATATTAGACCACCCTGTTGCTGTGTGTGCGTATTTTGTCCGTACAGGGTAATCTTGTGAAAATAAAGGGTTCTCCCATCAGAGCAGAGGGGATACCTCCCAAACGTGCACAGATATTAAATATCCAAAACAACGTATTTGAAACTAAATTACATAGTTCACTGAGATTGTTTTCACAAGATGAAACCTGATGTCAATAAAGCATAAAAAGTCATAGTGAGGAAAATCACAGCTTTCTTGTTACTAAATGTTGAGAGTAATTTTTAATTAGAAAACCCTACTGCTATTATGCAGGGTGTAATCTTCGTCGATAATGAACATGGAGGAATAGCTGTGTAAAAATCCTGAAAAATGCTTTAAATGTCAGCAAACATTTACATCAACCACTGTATTTTGATCAACTTTTATAATGATTCTTTATTATTGTTATTAATTTTTTCATTTATTTTTTCCATTTGTGAGGAAATTGTAGGCTAAATTAACACTTGGTTAAGCTATTAAATGTACTAATACATTGGATATTTAGATTTTATAAATATTCTCTAATTAGTTTGTAATACATTTTCAAATTACCTTTTTATGTTTTTAAGTTACAGGTGACCAATTTTGGGCAATGATTGAGCTCTGCAGCACAGAGATTGACTGCTCTTTATGCTCTGTATTGGTCAGTTGTATTATTTTGCTACAAATATTATTCAATTGTTGGTTTCATTGATGTGTGCAAATCACAAAACAATACATTCATTCACATGAAGATTTTATTTATATATTTAATATTGTGGCTGGCAAGAATTGAGCTCTTAAATATTTGCATTTTTATCCAATGTTTAAGGATCTAAGGTTAATTATTTTTTTTGTGTGAGGTGCACCTAATATTTAGACTAAACACTCTAAATATAAATATCCTTCTGTATAGCAAAATATAATTTAAGAGTCCCGGAAATTACAGAATCCAAAATAGCTGTGAATCAACACATCCGTATAAGTGTTTCAGAATGTTATCATGGAGCCAGATGACAGACACTATCTAACAAAGCCCAGGTCCTTAAAAACTGGCTTTGAGTTAACTTTTTTGGAGGTGAATCACTCAAGGGTAGATTGGCATCACATCTGTCCCTTCTAATGTTTATACCCTTTTTCCACAGTTTTGAAGAGGGCTACAACTTCCTCATTCCCTTTTTTGTGTTTGTGACATTTTTGTGCATTTTCTATAAATTCATCCCATTCAGGATCACAGCGGCTCTGGAACCAACCAGAATCACCTTTTTGATTTTGTGATATGAAGCACTTGCATGCATGTGTCTTTTTAATTTTAATTTTCTTATTCTACTTGGCACAGCTTTTTGTACCTTTGGGGATTAATTCATGAATTCTCTTAATTGAATATTGTAATGATGGGAAGCAATAAGTAGTTCTAGAGTAATTGCAAGGTTATGGGGCACTTATTAATTTCCAACAGGTACTTTAAACTTGTAGGTTTCTGTTTTAATTGTAAGAGTAATTCTTTTTTGTTGTGTTGACAATGGGAAAGGTTTATTGTTTTGCTCATTTGCAGATATCTTTTCAGCACATTGTGTTATATTTGTGTGTATAATATTTGGTACCAGCATGAAGGTGCTATGAATACTATGCACTTTCTTGATGTTTTGATGCAGTGCTTTTAAGGTCAATTTGTTTTTTAAATGCATATTGTTACATTGTTACAAATGCAGATTTTGTCATATAGGCAGAAATGTTTTTTTTTTCTTTTTTGTTTGCCATTTCTCCATTCTTAAAGTCAGTGTTATAGGTAAATGATTAAGCTGGATCAAATAAGGATGTTCCAAATCTTATTTAAATAAGACATCAGCTTCAACATGTAAAAAAAGGAATGTCACAATATTTAACAGCTTTATCAGGTATTCCAGTTGATCAGTTTATACAATAGTGGTTTAAAAGACCATAACTGACCATCTTTAAAGAAAAGTCATGTTGATTTAAGGGGTGGCATGGTGGGTTCGATTCCCGCTCTGGGTGACTGTCTGTGAGGAGTTGGTGTGTTCTCCCCGTGTCCGCGTGGGTTTCCTCCGGGTGCTCCGGTTTCCTCCCACAAAAACACACGTTGGTAGGTGGATTGGTGACTCAAAAGTGTCCGTAGGTGTGAGTGAATGTGTGTGTGTCTGTGTTGCCCTGTGAAGGACTGGCGCCCCCTCCAGGGTGTATTCCTGCCTTGCGCCCAATGATTCTGGGTAGGCTCTGGACCCACCGCGACCCTGAATTGGATAAGCGGTTACAGATAATGAATGAATGTTGATTTAACAAACTTATATATTGTATTAAAATAATAATTAATTGTCTAACAATTTGATGAACAGATCATTGAGTAATATTAAAGCCATATTTGGCATAAAAACTTAATAAAGCTACTTTAACAAATAATTGATTATCCTTTAAAAATCATGCTGATTTAACCTAATGTTTATGTTGAACAAAGTCATGTTGGTTTAAGAGATAATTGTTAAATCTTTTAATATGAAAAATTCATGTTGATTTTTTGTGTGCAACATTAAAATAACATTTTGTGTAAACAATGCATGCAACGTTGTACATTTTCATGTAAATTTAACAGACCTATTTTCAGTGTAATTTACTGAGTATTTCAAAATGTACTTTCATAAACTAAAAATGTGAATATAACTAGTAAACTAACAGTATACTTGTAAGTTCACTTTTAGTATAGTTAAGTATAGTTGCTGTACAAATTAACTTAGAGGTAAACTAATTGTGTACTCAGTTTACTTATAGTTTACACAAATTATAATTAAGATATAATTTCATAAACTAAAAAAGTGGACCAATATTAAATTGTGTGTCCCCAAGAAGTATTGAAATAGTACACTTACAAGTTTACTATTAGTACCTTGATATTAGTGTACTTACTACATTAAGTATACGTGGGAAATATACTTGAACTTTACTTAATAAAATTAACTTTAACAATACTTTTTTGGTAAGGGCATCTTGCCAAAATAACAGCAAAAATGTTGGCTCATGCCATTGAACAAAAAAATGCATCTGACCCAATGTTGTAACACATCTGTCCTGAAAGAGCACACAAACATATTGTGTAATATGAGTTGAGTTGTGTATTCCTTCCTGTGGCGTTGTTTGAAAATTCCTTTTTAATCTGAAATTGTTGAACTAAAGTAATAATAAAAATAAAATAATTTTTTTTTGTGATTTGTATCAGATGATACGCAAGATTTTTGTAATGCTGTTAGAAAAGACTGCATTGTGATATTTTCAGTTGTATGGAGATTATTTTCTGCAATCAGAATTCGTTATGGTTAAAGTTATCTATAACCGCCACAATGACAACAAACCTGTCCACCTTGGCATCACAGATGCTGTTCCAATTCCTGAATTTTGTTAATGTAACTACAAATAATAATAATAATAAATATAGCCGCAAGTGGCAATTCCCAGGGTCCAAGCTGAAATTTGCTGGTAGAGGAAGAATGCGCTAGCATACGAGCTGTCCTGAGATAGAAGGGGAATTTTGAGCACAGAACTTGCTCAGGAATTTCACCCTGGATTATGACCCAATGTTTAGGACCCCTACAAAGCAGATATGATTTAAGTGGTGAATAATTCTCAGCACGGCAGTGACACTCACATTGTGGTGATATGTCAGTGTGTATTGTCCTTTTATGAGTGGATCAGACAGAGCAGTGCTGCTGGAGACTTTAAAACCTGTGTCCACTCACTGTCCACACTGTTACACACACCTAATCTGTTGGTCAACATTATAGAAATGAAGGCAGGGGCAATAGCTCATACATTTTCAGCATACCTGCTGGTGTCCTGAATATTGAAGAACATGTGAAAAAGAGCAATGAAAGTATGCAGAGCAAGAGGTGGACCTATCTCTGTAATTTTAGATGTACAAAGTGCTCCTGTGGACAGTGGAGCTGAAAACATGGCACTGAATGTAAAACAAAGAGGTGGTCATAGTGTTATTGTTGATTTGTTTAGATCTGCGTTCAATTGTGTGTCCCCTCTGGCCGTCTCTGACTGGCAGGGGGGAGGGGAGGAGGAGAGGTGACAGTCTGTGTGTGAGGAGGAGAGGGGGGGCTGAGGGGGGATTCTGCAATTCTTCTACAGAGACAAATCTGCAGGCATAGATGAGATGTAGGGGACATATAATTGATCAAGAACTGGTGCTTGGATTAAAACCCAATATGTGGTATCATGAGAATCTTAAGAAACTGAATCTTAATAATTATGAAAAAAATGTGGAACTTTCATTACAGTCTTGCCTTTGAAACATTGCATAAGAAACAGATGTAACTCACAAATGCTTTAATCATAAGTTATGAAAATGCTCAGGCTTCTGTCCCATGGTCTTTAGAATATATCTATCTCATCTTGCTGGTACTGCATCTCTAGGTGGCAGTGTAATCACTTAAAAACCTATGCAACAAGTTTTTGTCTAATTGTAGCACCCCCTTTTTGTGCAATGTGGTCATATTTAGCACACTACTTCAGAGTTTTGTTTGATTTGGGTAAATTTTGTTGTAGTTATAGCTCAAAGAGTACTCCGAGCCCTGGCCATGCATATTTGTTAAATTACTGCTGCAACAGCTTGTCAAAAGTTCCAACTTTTTCAAATAATTATTTACCTACAGTCTATACAGATTTCAAAAATACCAGTTGTTTATTGATAAGAGAAATTTCAAGGGAGGTGTTCGAAAAGCTCCATTTTCACATACCTGACTATTGTGGATAAACTATGCATTTTTTGACAATAGTTGTTATTCCAAAGTTGTAAGACACTATGCAGAGTATGCAATAAAGCAAACTACTTGTCGGTATGTTTAATTTTCGCTGAGATATTACATACTTTTATGTTGAATATTTGAAATGCACCCCCTAGTGGCTATCGTTATGAAACATTTTATGGGCTTAGGAAGTGCTGCCATGAACATACCATGCAAGTCTCATGATGCTAGGACCTTTAAACAGCTGCTGAAATTTGATTGGCCAATGGCGGCCATGCTTTTGAATACGATATCATTGTCATAGACTCTTATTCAGGACATCACCCAGTACATGCACACCAATGGGACAATGCTGTGAAGCGCAACAGGTTTTTTGTTATAATAGCGCCCCCTAGGCTTGCAGTTGCACAACCAAGTACTCATGTCTTCCAGCCCTTACAGGGATCAAGCATGTTAAGTATCATAACTTTCAGAGAAAGCGTTTGTGAGTTATAGCTGTATTTGGGCATTTCTGGAAGTCGAGCAGAGATGAAATTCCAACTTTTTTGAATAATTATTAAAAGTTCAGGTTCTTAGGATTCTGCTGATACCACATATGTCCATATTGGGTACATTTCCAGAGACTAGTTTGCGCTCAAAAATGTGTGCGATTTTGCATATTATGCAAATTAGCTCAAAATCTAAGTAGGCGGAGCTTATGGGTTTGTTTGTAGGGTCTATCCTGAGGAATCAGGGGAAAAAAAGAATTTCGTCTCTATGTTACACGGGGTAGAAGATAAAGATGGAAATGCATTTTGTGTCACAATAGCGCCACCATCAGGCTGATTCTTTGTGCCTGAGTAGTGGGAGGGTTTACTACCAGTTGACCAAATGACAAGCCTGTAGGACCTACGGTTTGGGCTGCCCATCGCATTTCATTGGAGAAAAAGAAGAAGAAGAAAAAAATGGAACAAGAACCATAGGATTCCAGCACCTGCAGTGCTTGGACCCCTAATAATAGTAAAATAAGCTGCCAGTCAGTGGTTACTAAATCTATGGTCTAAATCAGGTCTATGATGTCAAGGTGGTCCAGCTATGCAGTCATCACACATTAGCCATAGTGTTGGTTACAGTTTACAAATTATAACAAAACAGGATTACCACAACTATGCTGTAATTATTTTCAATTCAAGGGAACACCATAAAAACAACCAAAGCATACTTGGAAATAGTTTACATACAATACATACACAGGGGTGGCACGGTGGCGCAGCAGGTAGTGTCGCAGTCACACAGCTCCAGGGGCCTGGAGGTTGTGGGTTCCATTCCCGTTCCGGGTGACTGTCTGTGAGGAGTTGGTGGGTTTCCTCCGGGTGCTCCGGGTTCCTCCCACAGTCCAAAAAAAAACACACGTAGGTAGGTGACTCAAAAGTGTCCGTAGGTGTGAGTGTGTGAGTGAATGTGTGTGTGTGTTGCCCTGTGAAGGACAGGTGCCCCCTCCAAGGTGTATTCCTGCCTTTCATGTAGGATCTGGACCCACCGCGACCCTGAACTGGATAAGCGGTTGCAGATAAATGAATGAATAAATATACACAGAGCAATCACTGGATCAAATGTATCTATGCTCATTAGCTCCACTGACCATACAGAAGCACTTTGTAGTTCTACGATTACAGATTGTAGTCCAATTGTTTATGTGCATACTTTAATCACCATTTGCCCTGCTCTTCAATGGGACTCCCCCATGACAAACAGTAGTTATGTTCTGGGTGGTGGATCATTGTCAGAGTTTCAGTGTCACTGATGTGGTTAGTGTGCGTTGTCCTAGAATGAGGGGACCAGTTAAACAGAGTCAGCTCACTGTCCACTCTGTTACCTTGTTCGCCCACCATGTAGATGTAAAGTCAGAGACAGTAGCTCATGTTGCTTCATAGTTCATTGGGTCAGCCTCTAGTTCTTCATCAATGGACACAGGACACTGTCAGCTGGTTACTGGATTTTTGCACTATGCTCAGTCCAGCAGTGACACTAAAGTCTTTAAAAACACCAGCAGCACTGCTGTGTCTGATCCACTCATACCAGCACAACACACACTAACACCACCATCACATCAGCATCTCTGAGAATGATCCACCACACAAATTAAACCTGCTCTGTGGTGGTCCTGAGCTTTGAGGGACAAGGTGAAATGGGGATAAGAATGTAATACAGAGAAACAGATGGAGTACAGTCTGCAATTGTAGAATTTCAAACTGCTCCTGTATGGTCAGTGGAGCTGATAAAATTGACAATTAGTGTAGAAACAAGGTAAGTGTTCCTTATCCAGTGATCATTTAGTGTGTTTCATCAAATTCTTTTGTCTTGAGTGGGCAATGCATAAATCTATACACAATGTGTATTTTGTAACTTGCACAATGCTCGCATTCACAAATTTATACAAGAAGTCTTCACTAATATACATTTTCTTTATTCTGCAACCAAACATCCTGAAATACACTCTCTGGACAGCATGTTTACAGAAATTAGAGAACCAAAACAGAAAGTGGATAAAGACCAGAATCCTCAGATTATTGAGGCAGAATTCTCACTATTTCTTTTTATGTCGTGTGTGTTACTTTGAGCCAGAAAAACATTGCAGTTCACTCTGAAATCCTGGCTACTCCTAATCCATATATCCTGCACACTGTGTTCACCCTGCTCTGTGCAGTGTATGATGATTCAAGAACACAGCTGCAAATAGTCACAAAAAAGAGAAAGAAAATTTAGTGAAAGAGCAGAAAAATAAAAAACCAAGAATGGGGAGATAATCAAAACAAATACATATTTACATAGAGCGCACCTCAGTGTTACTTCCATCAAATTTAGCTGAACCAAAAACGAAACAAAAATGTATTAAAATAAGGGTTATTCATGAGAGAATGCAATACTGAGAGAAAGAGAGAAGAGATGCTGGACACATACTCAAAGCACAGGAATATTATTACTCCATGTGAACCACTGAAATGGCCAGCATGGTAAATATTGACAGCAATCACTTCTCTCAGTTTGTTTAACACAGTGGCCAAAGAAAAAATCGGCAAAAAAAAGAGAAGAAGTGACTTCTGCCTTTTCTTCCAGTGAACAGCCAAGAAAAACAAAATGCAAGAAAAAAATATTTCAAGTTTATATCAGGAAGAGTTTCTGACGTAGGTCACAAAAATAAGCCCCTTAAATATATGCAAAATAAGTTAACATTTGGGTGTTGTTTATCCACACATTTGTGAAAGAGATGAGGAAGGTAATTTCTGAAAAAAGCAGACCAATACAGACAGGCCAACGTCAAATGGTCCAAGAACATCATAAATGCATCTTTGCCACACGATGCATCATTAAGACCGAGAGAGATGCAAGAAAATAAATACACACCCTTAACTTGATCCTTGCAAAAGAAATAACACACACACAATTTAAGAAAAGAAAAAAAAACATTCAGGTATGTGTAAAATGTAATATCAAACCAAAAAACCTCCACAGAGAGTTGGCTTAGCCCAAAACTAAGGCAAGTCAAAGTCACAGTTCTATTGTCCATCCAGCTCGAGGATGGCATGTCTGGTTTTGTCACAGTAAAGAGGTTCCATACAATGCCTGCATTCAAATAGGAAAAATATTTAATGTACACAGTACGTCACCATCGTTTTATGCGTCTCAGCTCTGAGACAAAAAAACAAAACAAACAAACAAACAAACAAAAAAAAAAACCCAGCAGCTTTCGTTTGCACCAGTGAGAAAAACAAAATGTTTTTAAACTCCCAGAAGCTGCACCATATAATGTAGACCTTTTTTTTCTGCACAGTGTAAATAGAAATAGAAATGTCTCGTTTAACATTTACAAAACATAGTTTTTTAATCTGTTTGAAACTATCCTTGGTCAAGTTCCTCTTAGGTTTATTTGGTCTTTGCTACCTTTGTTTAACAGCATTCTGATCAAGTAATAAGAGGCACTTGTTAGGTGTAAGATTCAACAATCAAAGCACTGCCCCGACGCATTTGATTTTGTGAGCAGTAAATTCAAAAGTCAATGGCCATGTAGCGTGAGCAGGAGTGCATGATAAGTCGTGTTATGTTTTAAGTGCAGTACCAACAACATCTGTAAGCTGTTGACATAATGGAACATTATGACACATGAAAATAACACTGTTCAAGGCCTGATCGCAATGGTTGTCTGCTTCTCGACCAAGGCCAAGATAACAGATTGATCCTTCTTACCGCACACTTGACATCACATCTAAGTAACATGGCTGTCCATTTAGAAGTAGTGTCTGGAATCGAATACATGTCCTTGTTTGTCATTAGCCTAAACCTTTTCTTCCAGTAGTAGTCCCCAGGGTTGAGACTGACAAGGTGGTCTTATCCGAATATTTTATGCCTGAGAAAGAAAAGAAAATATTTTGTAACTGACCTGCACAATCTCAGCAAATATTCCTAATAACATCTGCCAGTGAAAATTTACCATTGCCATTACCAAGTTCTAAGAGCTGGAGTCAGGGGGAGTCGAACGGCTGTTAGGCAGCGGGCTGGGGTGATTTCTCCTCTGACTGATGCTAGCAGAGTAATGAGGGAAGAGCAAGGGCCTGCTCCCTGGGGAGACGAGCATATATGGGCGTTCATTAACGACATAGGTCCACAGCCACCCTCCAGATTTAATAAGAGACATGACCGAGTTAACCATCACTGAGGTCATGGCACCCATTACATCAAAAGAAGTAACCCTTTGAAAATTTGCCCCTATTAATTTATTTCTAACGATGAGTCTGACTCTAATTAATAGCCTAGTTTGTAAGGGTAACTGGCCACTGATCAATACAAATGCCTCTGAACGCCCTCAGAGACTGCTCATTGTTTAAATGGTTACATCACATGGGTATGAGAGAACATTTGAGCATAAGGGAGCAATTTCTGGTCAAACAATTAAAGCACACCACACAGTTGAATTTACTATCATAGGAATCACTAGCACTTTTAGTGTACCCTGAGGTAGAGGTGGGCCACACAGGAAGAAAACTAACTGCAAGGGTCACTCATATCTTTTACCTCATCCTTTATTTACGGTAGTGGTTTCCATTCCTGCAGTTTTTTAGCATAATGTATAATTAAATATATATATATATATATATATATATATATATATATATATATATATATATATATATATATATAAATATAAATCTTTTCTTTTTATGGTAACTGTTGCTTAGTATTAAAAATTAAAAATGTTTTAAGCATTAATATATTAATATGAAATATTGGAAACAATATTTCCCCAGGAACAAAACAAATCAATGCACATGCTTTTGCAGTGCTTTTTCCTTGACGGAACTTAACAAGTGCCATGAGGAATACATTTTCAAACTACTTAATTTCAAGTTGAATTTTGCTGAATATAATTTGCATAAAAAAGAGCAGAATATTTGAATTGTTAATTACAATCACATGTACACAATACACACAAATAGATTTAAAACATATTTGTACACCTAATGATAAGAATATTTTTGAACCCCCACTCCAAAACAGTGCTAGCAGTGCTCAAACAGGCTTCATTCATTTGCCTTGCTGCAATCCCACCCTTTGGTAGCCACTGATTTAATAGTTCTTAATACAGAAGACAAACTACCATACTAAATACCATTTCAACCTAAAACCAATGACCTTGCCTTCACAATAAAGGATGAACCAACACCTTCTCCAGTAATTCATAAGTAGTATTTCACAATACTTTACAAGTAATAACTAGTCTAAACCATCACTAATCATGTTAGCTCATTGTTGTACTTACCAGCGCTGGGTGGATTCCCAGCGGCGTGACTGGAGCCTGCCACAGCGGGCTGGTACAGTGAGGTCAGGTCGCTGGGCGTGTAGGTGCGCAGGAGGTTGATCACATTCCAGTCTGCCTCAATGCTGCTGCTGCCAGACACTGTAGGAGCCACTCTGATAGGAGCCATGGGCAAGTTTCCCTGCAACACACTTTTCACATTTCTGCCTGAGGGCACAGGTCTATTGAACTCGTCCCCAATCCTTCCAGCGCCCTGAGGAGCCTCTGCAGGCTTTAGCCTCTTGCTGGAGGGCTCGCCATAGTCCATTTGTGTCAAGTTCCTGAAGCGATCTGAAAGACACAGCCTGGCGGCATCCGACGGCCAGATTACGCTGGTCCTGGTGGGTGCAGATTTCTGAGTGTATGGCTCTCTGTCCACAGTCACAGGAGGATTGAATTTTCTCACGGACACCGCTGTCACATCTGAAAACCGGGGCGGCATGCCTGCTGCTTCAACAACTCTGCTTCTCTGGGTACCATGCTGGTGGTCTCGCCAAGCCTCCTTTGCTGGAGATCTCTTAGGCATCTGTGGAGATTTGGAAGGCTGGACTTTCTCCGTAGGATTTCCCAACTTGGGCGTTGGAGATTTGGTCCGACGGGGGTGTTTAAGACTGATGTGGGGCAAAGGGGTGACATCTCTGCCTTCAAGGGCAGGAGGGCAACCTGTGTACCGTTTTGGCTTAAGGGGAGGCCTGTACCCATTCTTCTTCACACTCAAGCTCTCCTTATGGACAAGCTTTTGGTGCATGAGCAGGACCTCAGGGTAAAGGGTTTCAAAAGGACAGGAAGTGCAGGAGTTGGTCAGCAACATTTTCCTAGGCACTGAGGTAGCGGCAACAGACAGAGAAGCTTTGAGTGAAAGATTTAATGGTGCCTCAGAGCCTTCTTTCCCCTCAGCCTTAAGATTGATGGGCAGGGGGCATTTCACATGTGCCTCAGTAGGTGGTGTATAAGGAGCAGTAGCAGACATATTCTCACACTTCTCTTTGACATGGACAACAGAGCTGGTAGTGGTCATTTCTGGCTGGCTGAACCCTGCTTCATGCTTGACACTGGCAGAGACAGGGTTTGGAACAGGCCATGGTTTAGAAGGTTTTAAAGCTTGCTTGTCATCCACATTCCTAGGAGATTCTCTACCCTTCGCAGGGATGTTAGGGATCTCGGTAAAAGGCTTGTCTTTGTGACGTCTTTCGAGGTGATACCTCAGAGAGGTTTTCTGGGCTGCAGCATAATCACAGTATTCACATTTGTAAGGTTTTTCACCTGGTAAGAGTAGAAAAAAAAAAGATAATTAACAATTAACTCTTCAAATATGCCTCAAACACAAGGCTAAATGAACCAAACTCTTTCAAGAGGAAAAAAAAAGGAGTGTTAATCACACAGAAGCTCTTTAAAGTTTAACTGCACCCACATTCTAAAGGGGACATATTATTTAGAATCACTTAGTTCACAAATGAAAAACCCCACTGATGTTTTTGTGGTCTCCCTAAGTCAAAAAACAAAGGATGAGTCCTGATATTGTGCTGTATCTTGCATAGAGTACAGACATATTAGATTAGTCTCGCCGCATCCTATGACGTTGTCCTATCACAGTGCAGGACTCTCGTTTATGTGAGCACTCAAAGATGAGGTTAAACAGAGCAAAACAACATGCACAGAGAAATAAGAACACTGTTCCTCTCATCTCACTCAGAACTGAGCTTTGCCTCATTCCCATTTAAATGAACAGGTATTCATGAAGGATGAACATGACTGTTTAGGCAGGGGGAGGACACTGATGTGGGGTTTGATCTTTGTGTTATTTTTGACCAAATCATGTCACAGATGTTTCATTAAGACCCAGGACAGTGTTCGGTAGTAAAATGAGTAGAATATGCCTGAATGTGTTACATCATGAACATTTTAAATAAGTACATTACTGAAAATGAAGTATCATGCACTGTTACTGCTGTTTCTTTTTAATGCTGGTACTGCATTACAAAATATAACACTCCAGGCTCTGACAGATTCCTGGTGGAGATTTACAATGCTTTTCTAAATATATTTTAACTCCTCTTACAAGGAAAAAAGAAGTCCTTCTCCAACAGAATACTTTCAAAATGTTTAAACATAGCAAGAATGAATTTTCTGCCTAAACAGGGAAAATATCAGCAGTAATGTAGGGTCCTCTGAGCATTCACAAAACTGAATATAATATCATTTTCAAGATACCAGTGTTTTAAAAATGGAGTGGATCAGTTTTCTGTTATTTCAGCATTGACATAGGTGTCAGCTGTGAAGAAATATATATTTGTAAACTGGATATCTAATAACCCACCCTCTAGAAAGAAATGGGTAAATTAGCTTCTTTTCTATAGCACTCTTGAGAAAATGATATTCAATTAAAAAAAAATAATAATTAAATAAATAAATAAACTTGTATTTCAGCATGGAGGGGACAGTTCTAGATATTGTCCTATTCCTTTGAAGAACAATGATCTATTTTAACTTTGGCTATGATTATAAAAACAGGAATGGGAGAAAAAGGAGATACACAGGATAAATTTCTCATTAGATTTAGTGCCATGATTATTATTATTATTTTTTTTTTTTAACATGTGGCAGGGTGTATAAAGAAAAGAAGTGTTTGCTGTAATTGGATTTTCTGTGTTTATCTGAAATCTTTATAAATATAGTCCCCTTTAGGGCATAATTAAACATATATGGGCAATCTTCATTAGACCCCTACCTGTATGCGTCCTGAGATGAATATTGAGGTAATAGTTGGAACGGAAAGTCTTGCCACAGTAACAGCATTTCCTTGGAGCGAGAATTTTCAGTTTATGTGAGCCATCTTCGCCTTTATCTGTCCATACATTAAAAACAACACACACTTAATATACTGCTGGCATGTACAAATTGTTGCAAGAAAAGTATTTATAGAATGGTAAATAGAATGACAAGGTGATGACTCTCGACAAAAAACATGACATGTTTGGCTGAGATCAATACATATCCACGAGGGGGCGATGTTGAGAATCTTGCTTTGCTCATTAATCTCTTCTTAACAAGGCAGATATGACAGAGCAGTTACTTCAAACAGAAAGTGAGAGTAATTTTAAAAAGTATTGCAACACCTTCTCATAAAAGGCAGATTTGAAATCCCCAAAAAATCATTTAAAAAAGTCACTTAAACAATTATATTTTATAGCATACTTAAATGTATTAATAATCCTGGCACATCTCATTTGAAAATAATAAATCAGACTATTAAATTAACTAAAAAGAAAAGCAGAAATTACCTGAGTGAAAAGCTTCTCCAGGTACCCCTTCTTCAGAGCCATCCTCTGAGCACTCCTCCACTCGGTCCAATGATGGGCTCCCAGAGGAGCCCACACTTGGAGCCCTCCCTTCCAAAGATATTGTGGGGCTTTCCGCACCACATCTTTCTCTCTTGTGAACCCTGGAGTGCAGCACTAGCTGATGGTAAGTCCTGAAAGTCTTTCCGCACTCCTCACAGTCCGTTGGCTTGTCTTTGCGCATAAGGATCTTCTGATCCATCAGTGTTGAGGGGGTCTCTCCACCACTGAGTTTGGGTTTCAGTTCATTTCTAAGTCCTCTCCTCACTGGCTTGTCACCGTTGCTGGAGTCCCATATAGAGCCAAGCTCCTCTTTATCCGAACCAAAGTCATCGTTGTCAGAGTTGGAGTCTACATTGTGATCCTTGTTAAGATTTGGGCCTACAGCAATCTTGCCTTTTGTGGCCAGCTGCCAGGCTTGGTAGGTGTTGAAAGGGTCAAGTTGAGCGATCCAGCGGCTAGACAGGACGTTCCGTTCAGTGTTCTCCCCAGATGTGCGCTGCAGCTGGAGGCTGTTCAGGAAGCCTTCCTGAGAGGCAGAAGCCTCTACCCAAGGCTGGCTGTCAACAGACATATTCTCCTCATTCACCTCCGGTTCTCGGCTGTGCACTTTACTGTGCTCGGCTAGCGCCTCTTTGTTGATGAAGAAGAAACCGCAGACCATGCACATTTTGTATGCTGTGATCACAGGTGATTGGGGCTGGTCTTGGATGATGTTGTTTATGGTGATGGGCAATTCAAGGTCCTGGGTCTTACTCTTACCCCCTGATTTTCCATGGGTTCTCATGTGATTCTTCAAGAACCAGGGCTCTTTGAAGCGCCGGCCACACAGGCTACAGCAGTAGATGAAGGAATCCTTGTGCTTCCTTATATGTGCCTCTAGCTCGGCTGCATCTTCAGTGACCTGACCGCACACTATGCAGCCCAGTTGCTCCTCGGGTTCTGTGGGCAGCAGCATCTTAGAGCAGGCCCTCTCTCCAGGGCTTAAAAGTTCAGCCTCCACCTTTAGCACAGCCGGGCCGTGGAATGTGGTCTGGTGCTGTGTAAAAAGGTGTGGACCGAGCTCTTCTTCATTCTGAAAGGTTTCCTCACAGAACATGCAGTTCAGAGGTAAGCTGCCTACCACCTGTGCATCTGTCTTCTGCGGCAGGCTTACATGGGGTGTCATACTCGAGCCAGATCCAGGCATGGTAGCACTACTGTGGTTTAGGATATCATGGCCAAGCCCATCAGGGCTTTCCACATATGGGATCAGAGGGTGAGTGGGCATGTCAATGAGAAGCCTTGTTAATCACGTTGTCGCTTAAGAGTAGAAAATATAAAGAAACTACAGGTTCTATGAGTTGCTGTCATGTAAAAGATCCAGAGGACAAAATTAAGACACTCCTCAGTCCTTGAGTCTTCCAAGGAATTTCACTTTCCTCAAAGAAAATTCCACAAAAACATATCCTCTGAGAGCTTCACCGTACCCCTATAACAAAACATGATGAACTACACACAAAGTAGTTGAGGCTTGCCACTGGTAGGCGTTAACAAGTGAAATCTCTTCAGATATCTTGTGATTCACAAAAAAGAATTATGTCCTGACAGGCAGAACCTGAAATGAACGAGAGAGAGAGAATGTCAGGTGTGGCCTCTTCCTAAGAACACAATGCATTCAGCATGCACCTTGGATTATAAACAAAACATGGAGCATTAAAAAGGAAAGTAACTATATTATGCACTCATAGAAAAAAATATATAAAATTAGAGTCCTACAATATTCCCAAATATAAGGTTATTTGCTACACATGGAAATACTACACTGTAAATTAATGTATGTCTTATTTAAAAAGCTAATTAACTATTATGGTTTAGGAGGTGGAAGCTCTTCTACATCCTCATTCACAGAACAAGGGAAATGTTTCCAAATAGAAAATTATATTCAGAAAATCAGGAATTACAGTAAATTTGTAGGAAAAAAAGAAAGTCCCTTATAACTGATGCTAAATAACAAATAATATCTAATAAACAAAATATTTATCAACAATATCTGCTATTGTCTCCAGAATTCTTTACAAACAGTGCCATGTCCTCTTTAATGAAAGTCAGCCAACCCAGGTGATATATATCTAGAGCCGAGCAGATGAGTATGGTCACATAACTACTTTCTTATTTTTTTCCAAATTAAATGTAACTAAGTAACTAATCTGAAGGACTGGCGCCCCCTCCAGGGTGTGTTTCTGCCTTGTGCCCAATAATTCGGTGTAGGCTCTGGACCCACCACAACCCTGAACTTGGTAAGCAGTTACAGACAATGAACGAATGAATGAGACACTAATCTATCTCATTTTGAAAATAACACAAGAGGCGGCTCTCCCATTTCTAAATCCCTTTGTCCTTATAAACAGAAACACTGGCGGTATTGCAACAGTGTCTAACCTGAAAACATAATTTAAAGATTTCAATCTGAGCCTGACAGTGATCTGTCTATAATAAAGCCCTCCACAACACTTAAGACACATGCTAGACAGAACAGAGCACTGGAACAAGTCTAAAGAGGTAACTCGCAACAGTATCTAAACTCTTCTAAGTAAACACTTCATAAAGTCACTTTCACAGCTGTCCTTTGAAACCACCACAGTTCACAAGCACCAGCTGACACAAATACAGAATGAGGAAGCTTCAGCACTTAAGTCCTCTGCTGAATTATTCACGCTGTGAGATGAAAATTAGGTGTGAACTTCACTATTAATAAATAAATAACTAAAATGAATATGAACACACCTTCACTGATGTTTTCATTTGACCATCAATGGAGAAAGGGCTAGGTATAAATTTAAAATAGAGTAATAAGCAAAAATTGGGTAAAATGAACAAAAAAATGGCATTTTTTTCTTTTTCCTAATCGCAATGAAGTATACACATCCTCAACAGGGAACACCCTTAACTATGGTATGACTCCTTGCTAATTATATTGCACTATTTCTATTCATGTTTATATATTATAAAACAAAATTCAATCAAATGTGCTGTGTGCACATTTTTATTTTTTTAAGGTTTATTTTTCTCCCCCAAAGATCACTGGTTCAACCTCAGACTCACTTCTGTTTATCAAAATCACAGATTTAGAATGCATTTCCATTCAAAAAAAAAACCTCTTCATGTCTGAAATGTGTCTGAGATGTACAGTTTTGCATTCATTCAGATTCAGAGCTATGAATCTGATTAATCCCAGCCACAATCTCCACATATCCCTCGGCCATTCACCTACATTTTGAAAGCTCCACCCTGCAAATTGACAGGATTGCATCTTAAGTTTTATACCCTAAGAAACTACATATAAACCACAACATTTGCCCGTTCGAGACCATTTTTGGAAAACTGCAATATCGAAGTGGAAATGGTCAGTCATATTACTGACTGTTATTTCATTCATGATACAACTTCTAGTACTTAAAAAAGGTATACTAACAAAGTTAAAAACGTGATTTTCATGAGGGGGGTTTTAATGTGCAAACTTGAACAAAATCGAATTAATAATGCATTAAAATGTAGACAAGATTATACAAGTTGACAACAACAAAATTTTACATTTGAGCGGGTGTGCCCATTTTATCCGTGTAAGACTGAATGCTGACGTAAAGGACTAATTTTCTGGGGTACATTAATGTCAGCACTCTCATTCTCCAGTCAGTTCAGCCTGCTATTCTTCAAGCCACCACACGTGACAAGCCAACAAATGTAAAGTGGCCATCCACGTCACCGTGCTCTGAGTCTGAAGCACTTTTTGTGGACTTCTACGGAAAAGGGTCTGGTCAGTCAGGTTGGAAAAGCCCGTGTCTTTCAGTCCCAGCAACTAGTTGTAGTCTTTAGCGGCTGACATGCTGAAGATAGGGCTAAAGGACCAGCAGTTGCTTGTCTCCTTCGTCCTTTTGTTAGGGTTTAGCATGCGGCTCTCATACAAAAGACCGGCGTGCTAGCCAAACAAGACAACCAAGTTCATCGATAGCGATTTACAGGCTTAAAAATAGGGCAATGGAACATATATGAAACAAAGGAAGTCTCAAACCCATGGTATACCAACGGGAGTAAATGAAATACAACGACACTAGCGCTGTTTCTGCTACACGAACACAAACCCCGCTGTAGCAGGACTGTGTCACTCCATGTGTGTGTGTGTGTGTGTGTGTGTGTGCGTGGTTGCCTAATGACCTGCTTAAAGCGTTTCGTCTTTACATTTATTCGACATATTTAGCAAAGCAAACAAAGTCGGCGGTGTCTCCACCCCGGACCCGACGAATAGAAGAAGCATGCAACGGCAGAAACGAACCGAAGAAGCTTTAATAACGCAGTGGTAAAAGTTTAAAATGGCATGTGTACTGCTGAATCAGGTATGGTGCTGTAAAAACCACTGGTCGGCCATTCATTACATGTCCATGAACTGTAAACAATGAAGCCAAGTGCTGTCTTGATCCATGAGCAGTAACTCACAAAAAAGAGACTTTTCCACAAAAGCCCTTGGGCATAAACCAGGTGGTGACTTGAGGAAGTAGGCTAACATTTTTTTGTGGTTTGTGCATATAGCACACAAGGAAAAATTCGCAATCCAAAAGTCTCCCATTCACTCAGTGGCTGTGAATCTCAAATGGCTGAAACTCACTGCTCCCTACAAAGTGCACTAGTCATCCAGTTATAGCAGCTACACCCTAATACTGCTCTGAATGGATAAACAGCACTAGAGTAGCGTGTTACCAAATAAAAAAAGTGTCTTTCTCTTCGACATTTGGATACTGAGACTGTTATTTCGTGACCTACATAAGCTAATGCACTACAAAGCCATTTCAGCCGTTCTCTTAAGTCTGGAAGCTTGCAAGTGACTTGGTCATAGTGTCTTTAACACGTGATAAACTGATCAGCAAACTGCCTTTTTTCTAACTGATCCTGAGCAGAACGTCCTGCCAATCTAATTTTCGCCCTGAGCAGAAATCAACCAGAAAAGTTTCCTGGACAGATCTCAGTATTTCAGAGGTTTGAACAACTCTCAACGAATAGGTTGCAGCTTTTCTACACTCACAATGTACACACACACACACACACACACACACTAAATAAATAAATAAATATATATATATATATATATATATATATATATATAAATAGTGTGTGTGTGTGTTTTAGTCTGGGGTCCTAAACGTTATTCGTAATTCGAATAACAACAGAGCTGTTGTTATCTCCACTCGGAACCACCTTTTATAAAGGACTGTAAACCTTATCATGTCTGTGGCTGGACTGGTTTTGGCAGATTTGAGGTTACAAAGAGGGAAAGGAGCAGCAGGGCTTGGTGAAAAGCGTAGTTAGTTAGTTCGCTAGTTATAAATACGTTTCACGATTCCTTCAGGGCAGCATCAACCAACCGCTCACCACGCAGTTCCTGCCTTAACTTGGTGAATAAGAGAGTTTCCTATTCCTCTCCACTTCCTACAAGCACGAAAACATTATCGACGAAGTGACAATGCTCACATATGCGAGTTAACGGCCGATCCGACACGTAATATGCCGTTATCTTTGTATTAATACTCACCAATTTTAGTTAATGTTAGTCCCAAAATTACGTTGCGTTACGGAAAAATAGGGAACTCACCAATACCTACCAATGCGTGTGTTCACTCGCCAGGTATCCGAGCTATTACAGCGCAGCTATTCGAGCGGACTGAGAGCTGTGAGTGAGTTAAACACGCCTGTGTAGTTCTCGGGTTGAGCGGTTAGCTGAGTTAGCCCCGGTCACATAGAGCTGGCCCCTGTTTGCAGAGCAGACCTCACTGTGCAGCTGTTGCGTTCCGAGGCGCGCACACACAGAGGGCACCTCGCATCACGTGACCCTGCAAACTATTCTTCATCTAAACTCGTTCAGAACACCCTCCTCCGACTCTTGAACGAGCGAGTCACGTCTGAGACTCGGTTCCTCTTCACTCGCGACACTCGTATTCGTCATCTATTAGTTTCGTTTCTATTGGAAATTGTTAACTAGTCGTATGCAAAACTTGGGAAGTTGTATGATTTAACAAAATAATATTTTCTTTTAATGCATTATTTCTTACTTGTTGGATTTTGCATTAAAAATTCAACAATCAAATATTATATTATATATATATATATATATACTGGTGAAATAAAATTTATCTCCATAATTTCTGTTTATTTAGTATAAAGGATTTACCAGGAATTACGACTGAGGGGTGGACTAAGTGTGATGTGGAGGGGCAAGGGTGGTTGGCTGCTTTTATTCAGTAATATGGTAAATATGGCAATAATGCGCTGTTTTACCAGACTACTACAAAATAAAATAAGTAATATGAAATAAAAGAGTTAAGCAAATATATTATACAAATCAAAGTTGTGATGCACACGTTTGAAAAGATAATATAAAAGATTCGGCTCAAAGTGTCGACTCGCTCACAAGCGGAACATCAATCACAAGTCAAAACTGAACTGAACTTGTTTTTGTAACCTGTGTAGAATACGTTAAAGGCTGGACACGTATAATAAATCACGAGTAATAATCTTGTATACCATAACATAATAACACATTGGAGCATATGAATAATTACGTTGGATTCCCCTCACTGTATATATGTCACTCTGTCACTGGTTTCCCCCTTTTTTTAAGTTAAAAAATCCAGTACTATCCAGTTACTGTCCAGTAATATCCAGTATCCAGTAATAGCTATAGAAACATAATTTAGAACGTCGATTCTGGCTAATTTAGTCGATTTATATTACAATTCACCATTGTAACTTGACGTGGCTGATGGGAAAGATAGGAAATAAAGTTGACTAAGCACTGTTGTTCCCTCCTCCCTGAAGCAGAGTCGAAAATGAATTGAGTTGAATCAGGTGGTCGATTTGCTGAAACGGACAGTCCCATCCGTGGAGAAAGGCACGTTTCATTATGTTTCAACTCGATGCGGCTGGCTTTTATGGGTCAGTACTAATAGCTGTATCACCGACTCCTAATTTAAGCTGAAACGTGAACAAGGGGAAACTAGTATTAAATTTTCATAATTTTTTGCCTCCTCAGCGTGACGTGTGTTACATGTGGCTGTGTACTGCGGTTGACTGACCTAATGTATTGGGACAACAGCCGTGCATTAGCATATATACTATTTATTGAAGTCTAGAGCTGTAAATAGACAATACTTCTCTCATGCTGACTGAGTATGCTGCGGGGCAAATAATTTGTTTTAGGACTTATGTTCACCGACCGCACGTCTCTATGCTTTATTGTTCTGTGGCACGACCGATACCTTTTCACCAGCAACCGTCCAAAGTGAGGCAGGAACAGCAGGAAATTGGCTGCTGTTTGTGAGAGAGTTGGCTGATGCTTAACATGTCTCCTGTACTCTCTTCACCAATCCGGCACGCCACCATGTGGGGCTGGGGGAGGGGTAAGACAGAGGTGTATGCAAAACCCATGGAAGACTCCATTATTTCTTCGTCATTATTTCCCTGTTATGACTTCTGTGAAAGCTGGTGCTGTCAGTGCCCTGTTGAAATGACAAGCGGGAAGTTTCTTTGGTCAAACGTTAAACTTGCACAACAGCTACTTCAGATAGCACAGTGACTGCAGGGTTTAATGCCAAGAAGTTTGTGTTAATGTTTTTCCTCAGAGAAAACAAAGACCCTCTTAATATTTCAAAACAAAAATGTAAAAAGGTAACAGGATAAGCTAATATTTTCTGTATTTATATGATCAAAGTACAGGTTTTGTAGCTTTGTCATTGAAAATAAATAAAAACACCATATGGTACATATGGTAGCTACATTAATTTATTATATATATTGAGGTCTAGGACATTTCAGGTGTACTGAAACTGTAAAATCATGTAGTACACAAAGTTTCCAGAGAAATGGGACCTTGTGGATAGAGGTCCTTCCTCAGCTTTGAGGGCAAAGTGATCTGGGAGGTCAGAACAGATTATATTCAAAATTTAGGCTATCTCATTCAGTTTTCCCAGTTCATAATTACCAGCGCAACAAAAGTCAATGCAAACAGAAATGCTTCAACAGAGTGTGTCCATTAGCAACAAAATGCCCTAGCTTCTGAAAGTGGCAGTTACTTAGTTCAGTAGGTCTGAATACAAATAACAGGATATATAATGTGCCGCATATAAAGTAAAATAAGTTCTCTGGAGAGGATGTTTAACTTACCCATTTTCACACTTAAAAACATGTAATTTGACCTGGGTGCTCAAAATGTGTACATGCTTGCATATTTGTTCCTGGCAGCTGTGAGTGAATTTAAAAAACAGTAGGTGATTCAAAAGATAAGCTGAGTTGTACAGCTCTTATTCTAAATACAGGTTGCATCCAGCAATTTGTTATAAGCTTTATAGAAACAGGAACAATTTTTTTAAGCTGACTTCAGAGTGAATAGAAGCTTAAAAGCCTTGAAGCAATAGACTTGAAACTGCTGGCTCTTGCACAATTTGAAACTTTTAACAGAGAGGATATAAAGAACAATATTGATTTTGACTGCAAGCCCCAACCCCCACTCTGTGTGGTATAGTAGCCTGTGGTTTGTAGTTTACATTACAGAAGTACAACTTGACCTACAAGTCTAGTCATCCTTTGGCACGACAGACAAAAACAGTTTTTTTTACAATTATAGAAAAATAATTAACCTGCTAACCTTTTACTATCAATTTCTTTTCCTCATTCATATTCTGCATGTGAATTAAACAGAACTCCCTTCCCCCAATCCTCCCTGCCCTGTGGAGCAGAAGATGAAGCTTTTTGGAATCTCCCTAAGGCCCTTCTCCATTTCACTATTGTTCTATTAGGAGAACTCAAGTGGATTAAAATGGAATTTTTTGTCCTTATTCTGATGTCAAGGGATGACTCCTTACTGTCTGATTTGTGATCCTGCATACTTCTATATTTAGAACTATGCATATTAAGGGATAATGCATTTTATTAGTTTTTTATTAATGTGACTTCAAATTTAAATAAACCCACTTTTTACTGAGGTGCTTCTGTGAAGTAACTGTTTCTCATTAGCTTAGATAAATAGCGTGGTTGTGTTAGAGGTGGGCCTTCATTTACATGCAACAAACAGCATTAAGGGAAACTGAGTATAATGAGGTGCTCCAAGTTTGAAATACAGTAAGATAATGGATGGATTTATCTCTAAATATAGTACTACAGTATCATTGATAGAATAAAATTAAATATACATAACATAAATCAGAAAATAATAGGCACTAAGATTGCTTACTGACACTGAAATACAACATATTCTCTCTTTCATGAGATCTGACAAAACATTATTACTAAGTCAAGCCAAGCATTCTAAGCTACAGTAATTCCACTGAATCACTCAGAACTGAAATACACTTTTGTTTCATCTTTCTTCAAACCCTGGCTTGCTCATAGCTCATTGCTGTCCTTTCCTTTGAGAAAGAGGAAGAAAGAGGAAGCTCTCAGTCGAACACTACAGCTGTCAGGGAGGAGACAAATCCATGTCGGCCTATGCTATTCAGCATTTGCCTGAACACCTCAACTCAACTAGCTGCCTGGACACCTCCCACTCAGCTTCCTTCTGCAAAGTTAAATGAGACTTAAACAGACACTCAGGCATGCTTCATGTAGTGTTTAGGGTTTTTTAAGCTGATAAATGGCATTTAGGGGTGGCACGGTGGCGCAGCAGGTAGTGTCACACAGCTCCAGGGACCAGGAGTTTGTGGGTTTGATTCCCGCTCTGGGTGACTGTCTGTGAGGAGTTGGTGTGTTCTCCCCGTGTCCGCGTGGGTTTCCTCCCACAGTCCCAAAACACACGTTGGTAGGTGGATTGGCTACTCAAAAAAAAAAAAAAAGTGTGTGTGTGTGTTGCCCTGTGAAGGACTGGCGCTCCCTCCAGGGTGTATTCCTGCCTTGCGCCCAATGATTCCAGGTAGGCTCTGGACCCACCGTGACCCTGAATTGGATAAGCGGTTACAGATCATGATTGAATGAATAAATGGCATATTTATATATATATATATATATATATATATATATATATATATATATATATTAGTTATAGATTAACAGTAGTTGATGTGTTTTTTTGCATAATATTTTACTGCATGAATGATCTGTGATCAGGATGAAAAGATCAGGATTTCGACAGGAACACCATAAAGCAAGTACTATTTGAATAGATCATTCTTAGCACAGCAGTAACACTGATGTGGTGGAGATGTGTTAGTGTTTTTTGTGCTGGTACAAATGGATCAGACACAGTAGTGCTGTTAGAGTCAATGAGAATAGTCCACCAAGCAAAAATATCCAGCATCCTATATCCACTGACCAACACAAACTGTGCAAACACAGATGAGCTACTCTCTTTGCGTTTATATCTACAAAGTGAACCAATGAAGTAGGTGTGACTAGCAGAGTGGCTCCAAGAATTTAGAATTCTCTGCAAAATGTAAATTTTGAATTTGATACCAGCAACATGTTTCAAATATTTTGGGACAGAGGCATATTTACCACTGTGTTTCATTACCTATTTTTTCATCCATATTATATAAGCATTTGGGAACTGAGGAGACCAACTGCTTTTTATTTCAGCTGCTTATCAGTCTAGGGTCCCCATTATAGTGTTTTTTCTTTTTGTGATGAACCAGTTGTTTTCAGTGGGTGGCAGGTCTGCACTAGTTTAATACTTGGATTGTTTTACTTAATGTATCGTTCCGCAATTATGGTGTCTTCACCCATGTGCAAGTCACCTGTGCCATGTGCACTAATGCACCCCCATAGCATGACAGAGGCTGGCTTTTGAACTGTGTGCTTATAACAAGCCATGATTTGCAAAAATAATTTCAAATTCCGATTTGTCAGACTACAGGGCACTTTTCTACTTAGGACCAATCAATTTTAAATGAGCTCGGGTCCAGAGTATGTGGCTGTGTTAATGGATACTGTGTATATATTTTCTGTTGCATGGTAGAGTTGTGTTTAATAAATATGCGTTTGTGGATGCAGCAATAAGCACTCTCACAGAGAGTGGTTTGGGGAAGACTTTCTGAGCCCATGCAGTGGTTTTCCGTACAGAAATATGTCTGTTTTTAAATCAGTGCCACCTAAGAGCCCAAAGATCACAGCCAGCAAATATAGGTTTTAGGCTATGTTGCTTCTATTTGGAGATTACTAAATAATATTATGTGCTGTAGATGATTCAGTTCCTAAGCTCTTTACTGTTTTATGTTAAGTTGTTTTTTTTTTGTTTTTGTTTTTTTGTAGCATTACAAAACTTTACCAGTGTTTTGTTGCTCTGTTCTTGTATCATGTTGCTGACAAACAAGTAAAAAATTATATACATTTATCAAAAAACTTATATATTACACTTATATAAAATATGGTCTTTCTACTATTTCAGAATAAATATAGGATTTTTAAGCTTTTTTACTTAAGTCTAACTTACCGACACTGAAAACTATGAGTCAATAATACTGTAGAGATAAAGAAAGGGGAAATAGTTTACATGATCTGCATTATGAAATGGAACTCCTACACCTACACTTTTTCACAGTACAAGTGAAAGAACTGGAAAATGACAAAGCTCAGTTCAAACTCTCATTGAAATAGCTTTATCATTAGTCCTCTGTAACAGCAATAATTATTTGCTTTTTTCTTTTACAAAGCCCATAACGTGCCTTACTTGCTATCCACAGTTGTTAATTTGTATTTGCAAACAGATGCTTTGAATAATATGTAGTTTCTTTTCACCTTTGGAGAATTCTTGCCTCTTCCTGAGTCTCTGTCATACAAACAAGTCTAGAATGGTAATCAAAGGCACCACATGTGACACACCGAGGCCTCCCGCTCATTTCCTATTGTTGTGCCTCCACAAAAGCTCTGTGAGCAGCTAGTAATCTGGAATGGCATTATTATGTCTGGGAGTGATGAAACTGCCTGCTGAAAGTGTCCCCATTGGCCTGTAGATGGAGAGAAGGGCATAAAAGTTATAGCAAATATAGTATTGTACAGTACAGTTTTCCCACTCTGTACTTTAGCCTTCATGTCATTTCTTATCCTTTTTAAAACAACCAATGAGAGTCACAGAGTTAAATAACAGTGCTTCCACTCTGAAGAAGTTCTGATAAAGAGGGAGCAACAATGAAGTGTCATTGTTTACTCAGTGATTAGCTTAGCTGATTAGCCTGTGCTGTTTAACTTAGGCAAAAAGCACTCCTGACTCTTAATAACTTTAGTTCAGTGATCCAAAAAAAAAAAAAAATTAAACCAGCAGGCCAGGCAAACTTGAATAGTGCCTACAGTTCGAACAGTGCTTATGACAAATACACAGTTTAATGGGACTGCAGCACGTCTGGCTGAGAGGGGAGCAGAATTGTGCTTTTGAGCACTGTGGAGTTGTCACTGTTTTGTAATAGGGGAGGGGGCTGTAGGGAGGGGGTGTAATTCCCTCGAGGATAATATCAGCCTGAATAGTTGGTCACATCAGGAAGGAACAAAAGCATAAAGTAGGACAGAAAGCATGGCAATCTCTGATGATCAATTGAGGAAAAGAATTGGCTAAAAGATTCAGACAGTTCAGCTGTTAATGGTGCATGATTAAAAAATAGAGAAACACTCAGGTTAAAGTTGTTGAAATGAACCTTTTTCTATTCTAATCTATATTGTTCTTTTCTATTCTATTCTATTATATTCTTTTCTATTCTATTCTATTCTATTCTTCTATTCTATTCTATTCTATTCTATTCTAATGTTGTGGAATAAGGACTAACTTTTAGTAATCATTGCAGGTTTTACAAGTATATAGCAGCAGGTAGGGAGGGGTCATCAGGCTGAGGGTGTGAGTGTGATTGTGTATTCAGCTCACAGCTCTGGTGTGTAATGGCTGCCTGAGAGATGTGTGTGCGTTGTGAGGATTTTGTCTTGATGTGTCAGGAGCAGCTGACTTCATTGTTCTCCCACTGACCCACTGCATGGCCGCTTGAGAATGGAATGGCCAAATATTGATCATTATTATCTAAACATAACTATTTTATATTATTATTATTATTATTATTATTATTATTATTCCAGTGAAAAAAAAATATTTTTTTATAAAGCTCTATAATGGGGCATGTAAATCAATGACAAAACCAAACTAAAATTTTTGAATGCCAATGTTAATTTAACTTTAAACTCTATTGTTCTGTTATGAAAATAGAAAGCCATTTGTGTATTTAGGCTCCATATTGTTCAGGAACAAGGGGCTAGCAAGTGTTACTCTCAAAATGAAAACAAATAAATAATATTTCCATCCTTAACCTTAACTTTCTTCAGCATTGTATGACCATGTAAACGATCCTATAAAAGTACTTCCACAATAAGTTTGTGTCTTAAAAACACATTTTATTCTATTACATGAGGTAGCAAATGCTGTGTTCAAATGATGTAGTAAGCTAAAGATCAACAAATGTTTTTTAAATTGGACAGTTTCAATATATAGAAATTATAAATAAACATTTACGTATATATTTGTTTGGTAAATACACTTTATATATACATTTTCCATTTGGGTTACATACATATTAAAAATAAACCTATAATTTTGTTTATCAAATATATTTAAATAAAGAAATGAAAATAGCCAAACATTAGTGTATATAAGTGGGTCTAATCAATTTTAAAATGAAACAAAAGTATGTGCATGCATTGCTTATATAGGAATGTAGTTCAGTTAGTGTCTTGAAACCGCACATTGCTCTATTACATGTGCTAACAAGTAAAGTTAGAATGCAGATCTCAGAATGAATAAACTTCCTTGTTGTTTTTTCAGAGACATGCATCAAGTTTCTTCTTTTGAATGGGCTTGAAATCACCAAAGAGTTTAAAGCAAAGGTACTTTTACCCACCTGCATCATGATAATGTTTGATTGCTTGTGACAGCAAAATTAATTAGAATGTTGATATCTGAATAAATATAAAGTATGATTTTGTTTAGAATATCACACAACAAATTTCTTTTGCTGACTGTAGATTGTGGCCACAGATATTTAAATAAAAAGTTATTTAACAAACAACTTAAAAGTACATACAGCTTTATTGTTTGTGTTAGCGATTATATCTCAGAATGAATAAATTATGTGACATTTTCCAACAAACACCTCAGGTTTCTTTTTTGTACTGAGGTTTATATGGTGACAGATTAGTTACAAAATTAGTTTAGCAAATATTTTTGTGGTATGAAATAGCTTGTTAATTACAATGTCGGTTTGTTTATTAAAAAAATATTTAATTGTGTTTCTGCTGATGAGTGATAAGAGATTAAACATTTAAACTTATTTTGTTTGTATCTTTAAATTCCATTTTGCAAAGTTACATTTGCTCACAAGTATAGCTGGCATGCTTATTTTATAATGAATAAATATCAATAAGTATTGCTTTTTCCAACAAAAATAGCTTTTTCCACATGCCACGTTTCTAAATAGTTTCTAAATTGTCATAAATATTTAATACAAAAGTAATTAAGCATTGCAATTTGGAACTTGAAAATTCATTTGCTCATTCAATTACTCATGCTAGCAGGTATTACTAGCATTTTTTTAGAATGAATAAAGTGTAACATGTCCCAGCAGTTATACTTAAAATTTCTTCTGCTGAGGGTGGTTTAAATGGTCACAGGTATTTGTAATAGCCAAAGACAGAATGAGCCCTGTGGACAAAACTGGGATGTGAGACAGGTTAGGGGCCAAGCAAGTCCTTTGTCCTGCAAATCTGTCACTAAGGTTGTGGCTAAAGTTTAGACTGGCAGCTTTTGAAATGGAAATGTTGTTGCTGGATGTGCTGTGCAATGACAAGAGGGGTGAGCAAATGGTGTGAGCTAAAAGTCAGTGTTATCTCATCAACAAATGTGCACAGCTGAACTAAAGATAAGCACTCAACCTGGAAGCACATGCTTATGTTTTTATATAGCTACATATATCCTGTTCTTGCGCCACATAGCACTTTCCAGAATGGATCAGCAGTTACTAAATGACTTAGGCAGCTAAGAGATTTTCTTTTGAAAATATAAAAGCCAGGAATATGTTAAAAATATTAAACACTGTGCTTTTAAATATAAAGATACACTGTTTGGGGCATTCCCTTAAAAGGGCCATTTCCTATAGACGCTATCAATGGATTATTTTTTTAAAGCCCAGTTAAGGTACATTAGAGGTACATTATTTACTTTTACTTTTCTATTGCATTACTACTGTATATATTCATACTGTGATCAATTTAAAGAATGGACTCTATCTCAAATGTCGAGAATCCATTTGAAAATTCATCCCTTTTCCATCTTGTAAGGCTGTTCCAAAATTTTAACGAAGTGTTTATAAAGGCAAAAAAAAATAATCTATGTAAATAAATACAAGGTTTTTAACAGTGGTTGACTGAAGCGCAACTCAACAGGATGTGGTTTGTGAGTCTGAGACACCTTGTTTTAAAACCCTTGTGCTAGAAAGAGTACAAATGAAGGTTGTTTTCAGAGTGATACCACAAATTGCACTTTCTTAAAATCAGCACTTTCTAATTTAGTTAGGCTGTTAGAATAAACAAGAGCTTTTCTTCTGAAAGAATAAAACCTTGCTCAGGTTTTTGGGAGCAATCCTGTACAAAAAAAAAAAAAAAAATTACGAGTACCTGTAAATCCTGTCTAGGGATGGTTGTTATGAAGCATATACAGGTATGATTAAAAATGCCATTTATTTTGCAAAGCTAAAGTATTTATTCATTCTGAAATCAAATCATTCTAGCTAAACTTTATGGGTACACTGTTATAGCTAGTGAACTTAGCTGCTTGAAATGTGCCTATTGTGAAACAAACTTTAAATGTACACAAAAGTCACTAATTGCTTTATATTATTTAATTTTAAAACTTTCTCAAAAACTTACCAAATGCAAAAAAAAAAAAAAAAAAAAAAAACATAGAGGCTTTTTTTCTGGTGTCAATTTTATTGCATGTCATATGCTATATTCAATTGACATTATCAGGACAATAACTTGAATCTCCAAAGTCGTAATTAGTGGAGCACAAACAAAATTTCTTAATTTTAATTCAATTTTTTTTTGCAATAATTAATTTCAAATTATACAAATTATATTTATATATTTTCAATTTATATTTTAGTATACATATATATGGTACATTTTATAAGAATTAATTAAATAATAACAAGTAAATAAAATAATTTCACTTTTTTTCACTGATAACCAGTCCAAACACATTGCGGAAATAATAATAATATAACGATAATAATGATAATATATGCATACTAGGGAGTAAAATACATTAGTTTGGAGATATGAAAAAATAAAAAAAACAAATAAAACAACGTAAGGCCTAAGGGCCTTGGAATCTGATCCCTTCCACTCTTCCATACTCTCTCTCTCTCTCTCTCTCTCTCTCTCTCTCTCTCTCTCTCTCTCTCTTTCTCTTTCTCCCTCTTGCTCTCTCTCTCTTTCTCTCAGTGAATTTTGAAGCGGCATTGGCTCTGACACACATTAATGCTGACAAGGGGCCTCTCGGCTCACTGTCCCCACAGCTTTAGACCCCCTCCCCTGGCCAAGATCTCCCACCCAGCTGATCAACCCACTGTGGCTGCACAGGAGCAGGGCTACAGCACAGAGACAAAACCCAGAGAACTTTGGGTGAAAGAGAACTTTAGACAGGAGCCAATAACATTTTAGCTTGGTCTGATCAAAACCTTATAGGCTGTTTTTGCGTAAGGGTGTGGAATGTAAGTTTTTTGTTGTGTGTAGGTTTTCTATGTTATGGTCATTGACAAATAATGAGTTCAAATATTTCTGAAATGAAATCTATACTACATTTATAGTTAATATCTATATAGTTGTTATTTCAAAATTAACAACAAAGTAATGATGTGAACTAATATATACACTGCTGTACCCAGTTCCAAGTGTGGGCTAGAGAGGTATAAAACCCCCAAGCAGTGGGCTGTAGAGCAGTAGAACTGCATTTTCTGAAATGATGGAGCTTGATCCGACATATTTAAGATCAGCTGTACTTGGATTTGTGATTCAGAGCTAATCATCCAACCTGAGTAAATGTAGTCAAATCTTCACACCAATGTTCCAATATGCTAGAGTAAAGCCTTCCTAGAAGGGTTGATGTTATAAAAGCACTCTGATTCTTCGTTCAGAAAAGGTTTTGGGTGAAATGGTGTCTAGAGTAGCATATGAGATACCATCAGACTGATACCAAAAAGTATGTTAAGGTATGAAACAGGAGGTTTGGTTAGGCTTCATTAAAGTGTTTCTTATTGAGATCATAACTGACATTTGCTTGTCTTTCCAAATCTGTTGACACAGCAAAGACGAGATGTCTTCATGAAGCTGAAACCTTGCGTTTTATTATTAACAAGGACTGTATCATTTTACAGAGACAGAATCATTCATTTATTTGATGGCATTAGTTTATTACTGGCAAGAAATAAAAATGCATAAAAGAATGGAAAAATGTCTGTATCTCAGATTCATAGATGAAGACAAAATCATGATATCTAATTAGGTCTGTGAATATGAACAGAGGGCAGGCTGAAATTCCATCAACCATGATATGATGCTGAACAAAAATAGCAGTTTTCAGGAAGCAATTATACCATAATGAAATTGAGTGAGCAATATATTTAGTGAGTAATAGAAACCATGTGGAAAAGCATAGTAAATTCTTAGCTCAAGGAGGCATGGTTTACAGCAGTACCAAAGAAAATGACCCGTTTACAAATAACACATTTATGATATTTAACAAAGCTTGCATGCAATAATGTGACAATATGTTAATTAAAAAAAAAGTGGTTTATCTTAAATTCACTTTGACCTGAAGCTCTAACAACGGGCCATTTTATATCAAACAGTCATACCATGGAATGTCTGGAGATACTGAGCTGATCAGACAATATTTTATAATTTCATCACCAACATAAAATAGTATATTAAGGGTGTTAACATTGTTTTTGGGGGACTTTTGGGTGAGGTTTGATTGAATGTAGAAACTCTATGGGTTATTTAAAGATTGTTTTCACAGTCATAGAAAGGTTTGTCCAAGTGCAATCACTTTTATAATTCTTTATCTTTTTTGTTCAGTTTACCATATTGTGGGTTATATGTGGGTAGATAGGGTTAATTGACATTCATAATACACCACTATGTCTCACAAGAAACTGCAGGTCATAGAGAATCTTAGTATCTCTTTTTTTATATTTCTCCCCATAACACTTACTCTCCGAAACTTACTCACCAAATCTCAAGAACCCTTTGCAACTTTACAGTTTTCTTAATGAAAATATAAATAACCACCCGTTAAAGAACACATCTCTGTGGCTTAATTGGCTTAAACATTGGAATTAAAACCCTGGTTGACTGCAGAAAATTTTGGGAAGGACTGGATTTGGAAAAGGCCTGAATATATTTCAGTTCTCAGTTCACCATTGTATTGGAGGATCAGCACACCCACTCTAGGTCAGGACATTCAGATGCTTATACCTATGTACATGTGAAGGGATTTTCGTTCTCTGTGCAGATGAAGAAATGCAAGGGTCTCTACTTGGCCTTCTCAGGTGCCGCAGCTTCCGTTTGAACTCCTGCATCAGAGTGACGTTTCTGACCCTGAGACACACATCAGAACACATTAGAGACAAAACCAGGCAGACCCAACCACTCAGTCACTCAGTGTCTGCTTTTGCCAAGGCTGGTAGCACTGCCGTGAGCACAAACCTATCCTAACCTGTTGGACAACTACAAGCTTATTTACATCAGCTTTTTAGATGTATTTGGGTCAGATTCATAACTAGGGCTAAGGGTGATTGATTTATGAAGGCCTTTGTGGGCTGATGTCATGGGTAGCCCTTGTAGGAATACAAGGAAATGCAGGAGAAACTACAATTTAATTCATTCATTCATTCATTATCTGTAACCGCTTATCCAATTCAGGGTCGCGGTGGGTCCAGAGCCTACCTGGAATCATTGGGCGCAAGGCGGGGAATACACCCTGGAGGGGGCGCCAGTCCTTCACAGGGCTACAATTTAATTGGAATGCATATTTGGTCAGTGACAGTTCTGTAGCATTTGATCCCTCCCACGTTTTTGCATATTGGTTACACTGAATTGTTTCAGATCCTCTTACTAAATGAAATATTAAGACCAGGGAAACACAAGGTGGCAACACACACACACAAACACTCAAAAAATTGTGTGTTCAATGAAATACTAGTTCTGTAACATGCATATCAGTCAAATGAAAAAGTAAAAACAGAGTAAATAAAATATCATTTTAAATGGACGATATGCAAACATTGGAATTCCTTCAATACTTAACATTATTATAGTGTTAAATAGTATCCAATTCTGTAGTGTTTTGGTTTCAGGTCCTAGTTTAAACACATATTATGAGTAGATCTGAAATAAATGCAAAATAATATGTAAAACCTGAAGAAATCAGGAAGGGGGGCAATACTTTACACACCATGCGGCCCTACACCTGTTCTTTTTGGAGCAACACTAACAATAGAGTATATTTAGTGCATCTATTTTTGCCAAACGAGGTCACCTAGTGGTCAGGATATGCTACTGGTGGGAAGGCCCTGTACATCCGTCAATGCACTTCAGACCAAAACCACAAGTGACTCATACTGCACAAAGGGGGTTTTAGACCTGTTCTGAAAAAGTCATCAGAATTTTCTTTTCAACCTGATATCTTATTAGAAAAGCTAAAAATGGAAGAATG
Source organism: Hoplias malabaricus (assembly GCF_029633855.1). Classification (NCBI taxonomy): domain Eukaryota; kingdom Metazoa; phylum Chordata; class Actinopteri; order Characiformes; family Erythrinidae; genus Hoplias; species Hoplias malabaricus. Next base: position 17,836,022 of record NC_089804.1, on the reverse strand, counting down.
GACTACGATTATAAAAAACCTGGCTGCATTTTTAAACCAATGCAAAAAAAGCAGCGATGGCAGCCATTTTAAGAATGTTTTCACCATTTGTCTTGTACATTTGTCAAATTTTGGAATATATGCATAAAACTGCCAGGGCCCAGATGTTCCAAAAACTTTGCAGCATTTAAGGGGAATTCCATCCATTTTTCAAAATTTCTGCAAAGTTTTGAGTTTGAGCAGTAAACTGAGTCATTTATGTGAAATGCTAAATTGTAGAGAATTTTACTGGTTTATTTATGGTGACCAGGAATCAGTGTAATGTATTTAAACAAATCAGCAAACCTACACAAAGGTCTGGATTTTTCCATGTAATATAAACATTGGTAAAAATACAGAGACAGTCATATCGTCCCTGTCTAATTAAAAACATTATCTCCCAAACTTTACATGAAAGGGGAAAAACCTTAAACCTTCTTAAACCTTCTTAACTGAATATTTTATTCAAAGTAATTTTGGAGCATTCCTATTGGTCCATTTAACATGTGATTGTCACATAATGTGAAGGACAGATGATGTTCAATGATGTAGTAAACTAAAAAATCACATAAATGGACCTGTTGTTCTGCATATTTTGTTATCCCCATTGAACCCTGTTTTTTAATGGTCGGGACTTCCACAGGACCACCACTGAGCAAGTATGATTTGGGTGGTGGATAATGATAAGCACTGGAGTGACACTGGTGGTGTGTTAGTGTATGTTGTGCAGGTATGGGTGGATAAGAGACATTTGCTGGCAACTGTATGAGACACACCTACCTTGTTGATCACACTTTTAGATACAGTAGAACCTGTGGAAGTCCTGATCACTGACAAACAGGGTTAAAAGTGGCTAACATTGTATGCAGAGCAAGAGATGGACTTGTGTGTTTTACATCAAAACCCATGGACTGCTGGACTATGAGGGCTCTATTTGGGACCACTTGCCTCAGAGGGCTAATATGTCAATCAAGGGATCAAACCATTGATCTCCTGTGCAATTTTGGAGTCATAATTTTGTTGTATGAATGACAATTTTAAGAGTCTTAACAATTTAATCTTGCATTATTGAAATATCAGTGGAATTCATGCACGTACAATTGAATACATCTAACATCTTCCATTTAACAGTCCTGTTAGAGAGGGTGCTCAGTGGGATGCTCACTCAAACATTTTGAAGTGATATTTGTGATGACTCTGGGAAAAACTACCAGGTTCTCCCTGTTTTGACAACCAATCATTTCTACTGTAAATATCTTGGAATGTTTATTGCCTTAATGATTGATTTATTGAGATGTTAACCTATTTTTTTTTAGTGTAGTCTGTGGTTTTATGCCTACACTCTGGGAAATAAGTTACACCCCTGGTTGCTGCGGTGCTCCCCCTTAAAGGCAGTGTTCTTTAGCTTAATTTCTTTCCTCTGGGGAAAGTGAATTCATTGTACTTTTAAAATACACAAATAGACCCTAAGACCTTTGTATTACAGTGGTAATATTTCTTACGATTATGTTTGGTGAACAATCTACCTGTGCGTTACCTTATATTATATTAGTGTAGTTAAGGTTTTAAGGCTTCTTTATTGTTATTATTGTACCAGGTTTTTGAAGAAGAGCTGGATGGAGTTCCTCTTCTCTAGCTTGCGAGGGGCACTGGGTGAAGAGTTATCCGCACTGCCCACTGACTTATTATCCAGGACGATGGCGGCAGCAGCAGCAGCAACGGGAATGGCTGGCTTTGGCTCTTCTTTGACTTTGGCACTTGAAGTGGCCTCGGCGACTTGGGGGGCTGCAGGGACTTCATTCTTTTGCTCTTTCGCCTTTGACCAAACCACATCAAGGGAATCAGCAGTTACAATTTTCACAAGTGCTTGAGTTTCTCTTATCCATATGAGTTACAAAGGAGGCAGACAAATAGAGCTCCAAAAAGAGAGCAAGAAGAGATTAATGTGATAAGCTTTAAAAGTAGAATGAGTACAAAAAGCTGTTACTCACGACACTGATTGTTAACTGATAAGTGCTCATGTTTAAAGGAGTAGATTGGTCAAGAATTTCATTTTCTTCTGATACCTAATACCAGATTCCAAATGTAGACGATCAACCAAGACATGTTTGATGTCTTAAGTTTGCTTGTTTGTTTTTTACAGTGGAGCTAACAAGCAAATGTAATTAACAAATTACCAGAAGCTCATTCCCACATATTATGTTTGTTCAAACTATGTGCCCAGTCATGTTACCTCATAGAGGTGCTTATGTATTTTTATAATTCACATCTTTAAGATTAACAAAAAAGTTCACTTACAGCATAGCTAAAGTCAGGGGAAAGTTGGATTTTATTTGTACTTTTGAAAACAACTGGAATCAACCAAGGTCAGAACTGGCCAATATTTATTCCAAACAAGAACCTAGCACTTCTGTTGCATTTTTGCAACTCTTTATTCCTGTAAATTCCATCATTAAATCTGTGTGTTCATCCTAATTCTTTGTCTGAGGGTTAAGACATTTATTGTTTATTATTTTACATTTATTATGTCTGATCTGTGTTGCGGCCGGCACGGTGGCGCAGCAGGTAGTGTCGCAGTCACACAGCTCCAGGGACCTGGAGGTTGTGGGTTCGCTTCCCGATCCGGGTGACTGTCTGTGAGGAGTTGGTGTGTTGTCCGCGTGGGTTTCCTCCCACAGTCCAAAAACATACATTGGTAGGTGGATTGGCGACGTGTGTGTCTGTGTTGCCCTGTGAAGGACTGGCGCCCCCTCCAGGGTGTATTCCTGCCTTGTGCCCAATGATTCCAAGTAGGCTCTGGATCCACCATGACCCTGAATTGGATAAGTGGTTACAGATAGTGAATGAATGATCTGTGTTGCAATTGTATGACATATACTGTCACTGTCCAATTAAAAACCTCAGTTTTTGTTTGATTTTTAGTTTAATACATCATTTGAAAACAGCAGCTATCCTTCAAACTGTGTTCAATTTTCCCGACGAATGAACCAATAAAAATGCTCCAAAATTATGTGGAATGAAATATTTTTATAACCACTAAAGGTTAAGAAGGATTTTTTTTACTATTTTGGGAGATACATATTTTTTATTTGGATAGTGACAATATGACTCAATATGACTCAATATGAGTTTTTTGCATGTGAATGCTGGTGGTACACCATGGGCTACTAATATTCTTTGTATAATTTTAAATGAAAATTTGCTATATTTAACACTGCTAATTAGTACTGGTACTACTTTATTTCCTGTTCTCAAATAATCTGCACTTGAGCTTGGGGTATTAAAACAAGTTTTGTCTATTAGTCTATTTGGTTATGAAGAAATCAGAAAATAATGTATGACTACTGTAGCTCTGGTCCGTTATCACTGACAACAAGTAAGACATACACAGCATTCGTCTATTTGAGTTTACATAACATATCATTAGAAACTTTCATTATTTATATTAACGTTGTAGCTCCAGTGGAAAACTAAACAAGCAGACATCAATATGATTTGGAGTAGTTGTATAACTTTGCCACATCTGTGTACAATGTTTTTTTGTTTTTTTTTTATCTTAAAGGAACACAATTAATGTGATTCTTCATTGGCCTGTAATAGGGAGAACAGAGCCTCCTTTGTTGCTACTTGGGGCTCAGCCCTGGAGAAACTGCACTAGGTAATGTTTGGAGTAGAATAAGGAACCATATCCTATCCTACCCATCCACATTGATTTCAGTGCAGTGCTGTAAAAAATTCCAGCCCCAGGAGCGAAAAAATTAAAAATAAAAATTTGTACCCTGTGTTCCTTTAAAACCTAGACAACCATAACACACAACACAACTCACAATCTGACAAAGGTTTTTGACTGAGAATAAGTAGCTCAGTGAGTAGCATGTCACAGCACAGCCTTGAACTCTTTTAGTTCAGTCAGTCTGGTTAATTCCAAGATGGCCACCATATAGCACTAATTACCGCTCCTCCAGTGCCAAGAGAAACACTGGCTGCAGCACTGGATGCAGCTGCCTGGATCTTAGAAGTCACTTGGCCTAGCAGTACCTCAAATTCACACACAGTTCTAATTACTTTGGTGCATTCACTCACACCACAACAGTGTTTGATAAACACCACTTACTGGCAACCTTGAGTTTGCACTCCAATTCTGATTACCTTTGGTTTGAGCAAGTTGGCAAAAGGGGAGGGCTTTTTCTCTGGCTTTGTTTCTTTTGGTGTGGGGGCCGGAGGTGGTTCTGGTTTGGCAGCGGCTTCAAGGGTGCTGGTCTTGGATACATCTACCTTAAATAGGGGAGCAGGAGAAAAGTATGAATGTGAAAACAAATCAGGGAATGAGCAAGGGAATATGTCAAGGAAACACTGGAGGGAGACAGGAGGAAGATATAATATTTTAAAGGATCAAAGGTAGCTTTTGTGAGCAGAGTCACATGAGGAATTTGAAGCAGCTACAACTAAATAGGTTTATAAATTGCAATGTACAAAGTGGTAAAATATCATAGTACCAAAATGTGATGAATATCTTAACTGCCTGTTAACTAGGACTGAATGATTTGGGAGAATATATCATTGTGGTTTTTCCTCATCAATATTGCACTTATTTTAATATAATTATTTTCTATATTCACCTTTACTCTGAGGCTTGAATGCTTTTTGCAGTGTGCAAGACTGCAGAGCAAATTTATTTTTGGGCCAAATCTGTCTCACTTTTTGCACTGATGGCTCAGTTCTGGCACTGGCTAATGTTGTGTTGGGCCAGACATGGGCCAACTGCCTGATTTGCCCCAGATCTACAACACACCTGATATATTGCCGAGAAGAGGTAGAGCTGTGGCTAAGTTGATGCACCCAGACTCACCCTGAGTCTACACCATCATTCAAGGCCAGATGTGGGCCATAAGAGAACTGCAGATTTGCCACAATTGGGCCAAAAATGCATTGCTCTCTGGGTGCCAGTAAACAAGCTCTGTATGTAGGGCATACTGTTGCATGCAAAGGGTTACTGGGTACTGTTTTTCACTGTTAATATTGACTTCTGCATATTTGGGAAATATACCATATACATTATAAATATCTTCACTGTCCAAAGAAAAACTGTATCACCAAAATTGTATCTTTATAGTAAAAGGAAAAAATCTTCTTAACTTTCAGTGTAAATGTTTTATATTCCAAGATATGTTGGAGCAATTCTGTTGGTCCATTCATTTTGAAATGTTCACACAATGTTGAGGACTGTGTGTTAAAAATATATAGTTAACTACAAATCCACAAAAATGGAGATACAGGTTCCTCTATGTATGATACTTTCTCTGCAGAAAAGTGTTGACTGAAATTTTGACAAACACAAAAAATTCTGCATTTGATTGCAGTTGAAATTGCAGCTCTTGTGGATTCACTATAACAACAGTTAATGATTTGACCCCATGATTAACTGTGACAAGAGAGAAGAAGGGAACATCAGAAGACAGATGACGTTTCTTCCCAATCAAAACTGCCCCAACAGCTGATCAGATTAAAACTTATTTGAACTTATTTACCTGTACCTCAACTGGATGTGCTTCCTCCTTCACCCCAGACTGCAGACAAGCAGATATTTGGGTTAACTAGGCAAGAAACTACAATTCCCATAAGCCTTTGGAAGCGAGTCCAGTCTCACAGGAGCAATAACTCAGCTATTTGTAGTACAATGCTTCTCAGAAGCCTGAATACATTTGACATCAGTTATTAAGTGATGGGATGGAGTGGATGAGACCCAAAGCTCATGGTTTAGTTGGACGCCAGTTGTCATATGAGGTAATGGCTGGTTTCAGCATGATGTCAATCTAATGAATGTTCAGTTGTTTATTCATTAGATTGAGTGGAAGTTTTGCTTTTCATGATAAGATGCAGAAGATTTTGTTAACAGATGAAAATTCACTGAAATTCATTTGGGAATGAGGTATGAAGTAAATTAACCTGACACAGCTTATGATTGTCATTGTAAAACCACCTCTCACAAATAATCTTAGTAATAAGACACATGATGACTGCTGTTTCCCAGAATCAGTCACAAAAGACTGACTGGTGAAAGGATGCAATTAACATAATGGCATCAGTGATGAAAACTCAGAAAGGGTAAGTCCTGTTAATTTCAAAATGTTTGCTCTGTGTTGTTGTTTACCGCTGATGTCTTGGCAAAGACTCCTGCTCCACTTGCTGCTGCCACCTGAACTTTTGACACCACCTTGCCTAGCAACACCTCAAATTAACGTCATTCTGTTATTCTGTGCCACACCTTAGTCTTTTTATAACTAGGATATTGATCTGACAGACCAATACCACATCCAGTAAGAATAATGCTGCAACATTGTATTTAACCTGTTGCTAGTTTTTTTTATTAAGTTATCCCATGATAAAACAATATATATTTCTATGAAAGAAGATTACTTTAGCTTACTTATATTGATACTGAAAAAAAAATGTAATCATATATAGCAGGCAGCAATAAAAATAGCATATACAAATATGCAAAAATATTGTTGGTCTTGTCTAACTTAGCTAACATGCTAACATTTTGTCTGCTGTTGTAGGCTAATGTGTATATATTAACCTTTTACTTTTCACTCTATGGTATGTTGCACTATTCTGCTACAGTTCAAGGTAAAATGGGACTGGATATATTCTGATATTCCTAGAGCAATGGCTGCAGGTATCAGCCCAGTACAGATATATATTGCACACTATATATTGTATATATAGTACATTATAGTTATGTTCCAAAACCTGGCTCAAATATATTGAACTTTATTACAGATAGTTCAGTATCAATTAAATGCCTACCTTTGGACGGAAGAGCTTGCCAAATGGGCTATCTTTTGCTTTTGCTTTGCTGGGAGTCTCTTGCTCTTTGGCTGCTGCTGCTTCTGCTGTTGGGACTTCTTCTTTCTTTATGGCTGGCTCTGCTTTACTCTCCATTTTTGGTGGAGCAGGTGGTGGAGGTGGAGGCACCTTTGATGCTTCCTGTACAAGGCAGACAGTTGGAAATTGGAATAGAATTTTTGACCAATGACACCAAAACTGTATCACTATAAGTGTTTCTTACATTTGGTGCTGGAGCTGTTGGGGTCTCCTTCTGTGGCTGCATTGTAAAAGAGGGTACAAAGAAAAGGCTCATTTGCAAATGTATTCAGATTAAAGCAAAAAATGTCATGCTTCAGCTGGTAGTCTTTCTCTCTGGAGGTCTTTACTGAAGAGAACATGCTGGGAAGGCATGTGGAACCATCCTCTGCAGTCTTTGATTGAGCTGCTGGTGTGGAAGGCCTTGAAGCAAGGGTCAAGTCATTAAAAAAATAATAATAATAAAATACCCATATATATAAAACCATATAGTAGCTGTAGTACAGAGCCCTGGCTTCAGGCCATAAAACTCACTAAAGATCGATAAGTCATGAAGCTACTGTTGTTTTATTTGATAAAAATTCTGCAGTCAGCTGGGGATTATCGATGACTATCAAAACATAAATGGTCTGGTTTGGTCTTTCATTTGGTCTTTTCCTCTGCAAACCAAGCAAAGGAAAAAAAAAACTAAGTGACAGCAGAAAAAAATGTGTACTCTAAGCACTGACTGAAAAATCTGTGAAACCTCATTAGCTCAAAAATATGAGGATGAGAATCTGACACACTCACAGATGTGTCATCTGAACATGTCGGCATCAAAGTAATCATTGCGTTAAAAATCATTTGAAAATACATCTGCTTTAAGCCAGTAAAAATGCGGAAACAAAGAACAATCAAAATTACAGCTTACCATTACCGGTACAATATCAATCCAAAGCTTGTTTACCTGGTCGTTTGAGGCATCAGGAACTGCTGCTACTTCTTTTGATTTGGTCGGACTCACCTTTGTTTGCAAAAAAGAAGAGAACGGAGTCATGGAAATATTAGAGTGACTGTGGAAAATCATGATGGTTGCATGCTTTAGCATATATTGCTCTTTCAAGTACTCCATCTTGGAAGTCTATAATGAATCCAGTTGGTACAGAGATGGCCTTTGAAGTCTGGGGCTGAGCAATTGATATATATATTTAAAAAGAGCAAGAGAGGGAGAGAGAGAGAGAGAGAGACAGAGAGAGAGACTATAATGCCCAGCTGTCAAGACAGTTCAGATGGGCTAGCTTTTGCCACAAGCACACAAAGAGCTCCATGGCATGGCTCATAGTGAACATGTTCACTTATTGAGTTGGCCATTGTCCTTTGGAGATGGCGTAGGCCTGCCCATGCTTTATCAAGGCCCATCACAATTTCCAAACACACAGGCCTCCCCTTGTGAGCACACATTATGCAGCAAAACAAAAGGCTGCCACATTCTGACATGTTCAAAGGGCTTGATTTAGCACTGTGCCAGGGAATAGTTTAACTGTTAGAAGGGATCTACTTTGGAATTCTTAGGAATATTTGGATTAACTGAAGTACATTTTGTACATTTGTTTTTAGACGTGCTTTGTCAAGATGGTGACTTCCCTGAACACTAACAAAATCCTGGCAGACTCTGTGTTTTTGTTTTAATGTATATATTGAATTTTTATCCATCACTCTATTTAAAGACAGCCATTTTAAGCTGTTTCACATACTCAGTAGTGTGTTAGTTAGAGTAATTTATTAAAATCAATTTTCACATCTCAAATTGTTTAATTCTGTTTTCAGCAAATGAAGAAGTCAATACACAATTATTTCAAAAAGTATAATTCATATGTCATATGCAACTGATATAAATCAGTAACATACCATTTTTAATAGAGATCAGTACAACACCAAAATAGCACAATGAAATAATAAAATGTACTTACGAGTGTTTTGAAAAAGTTCATAACTGGGTTTTCCTCTGAGTTTATCTCCTCTGCTTCAGCACTGTCTTCTGTGACTTCAGTGGTGCTGGAATCGAGCAATTCACCCTGTGGCTCTTTCTCAGACTCTGCACTTCCCTTTATGTCAGGAGGTTCCTATAGATGAACCAAGAGAATTAGCCTTTGGAAAGTGTGTTACAGTCCTACAGCTGATGTGCAGTAGCTGTTAATCGCTGCATTGACGAGCTGCACAATTCCAGCCATGCCTCTGCCTACTCAGAGCCACAGCAACAATCACTCTTTCATTAAACACTGTTTTCCCCCCTCACTCATTGGTATTCAGCAATGTCTCATGAGTAGTAAAGTAGCCAAGCTACTGTATAGTATTTTCTGTCATTTCTATCTTGTCTTAATCTTTTTTCTTTTCAGAATGCATAGCTTCTGAATGAGTGAGACTTCCAGGTTTCAACTTTGTGCAGTAGACAGTTAGAAGTAAACTAGATAGATTACATAGTAACAGCTAGAATATTGTTAGAGAAATGAAACACTGATCTTTTGAGAAAAGAGACAAAACAGTCATATCCACAGACAAAACATAAAGAAAACTTGATTACAAAATGGTGTTCCTTCTTTAGAGTTCTCCTACAGTGACACATATAATCGTTTGAATTTTGATTAGCTCAGTGTGGACACTTCAGTTTATGAGAACACTGAGACAGTAATGAGTGACAAAAATGTATGTATAATTTGATCTTTGCAAAATGCATGTACAATTTAAACTCCATAATCTCTGGACTACCCTGAACACAACTTTTTCCTTAAGCAAGACTTTATCAAACATTACCCATGTTACAGCAATTGTTCAGACAAAATTAAAATGTTAAGGAATTCCTGATTTCCCATATGTTCTTGATGAACCAAAACAAATCTGGAGTTTTGTGTTTATAATTATTGGACTAATGAAGACATTGTATTTGTCAAGAAATGAAAAGCTTATATTCATAATTCAGCATTGTGCCAATTGCATGAACACACCATCAGACATAGATTAAGTTCTTCAGTATCCTCAATCAGACTAATCTATATAGCTTTCAGCACTCTATTACATAGTGTTTTGTTCATTCATTCATTTCCTGTCACTGCTTTATCCAGTTCAGGGTAGCAGTGTGTCCAGAGCCCACTACCCAGAATCACTATAATAACCACTGTATTATGGGCAGCCGCAGCCGAATGATTAGAGCATGGGTCACCAATCTTATCCACAAAGAGCCGGTGTGGCTGCAGGTTTTCATTCCAATTAAGCAGGAGCACACCTGATTCTACTTGTCTGATCAACTAGTTTCCTTCTCTACATAGTTATACAGGGTGTGCTCCTGTTTGGTTGGAATGAAAACCTGCAGCCATACTGGCCCTTTGTGGATAAGATTGGTGACCCCTGGGTTAGAGGACCAGGCTTGGTACTGGAAGGTTGCTAGCGCAATCCCCAAGACTGTTGGAAACATCCATGGCTGAAGATACCTTGAGCAAGGCCCCGGGTGCTGGGGATTGCTGCCCCTCGCTCTGGGTGTGTGTTCACAGCCCCTAGTGCAGTAGTATGTGTATTCACTGCCACAGAGAAGGTTTAATGCGGAAGACACATTTTGTTGTACATTGTACAATGACAAATAATTGCACATTATCATTATTATCATTATCTTAGTTTAATGTAGTTTCTGTGCATTATGTCCCTTTATTTTATAACAAGCATAACACATTGCACATACTTTGCCAATGTCTCAGAATTTCCAGTTCCAACATAAATGAAGAAGCAATAACATTCTAGTTCCTGTGGCTACTGCAGCATGTAAGATGGAACTGGATGTTTAGATCAAAAAGACAAATAAGCAGCTGAATTCAGCTTCATATGACAGATAGTTAGGATTTAGTAATAATATATAGTTGTGGAATGCTTTTGAAGGCAAGATGCCCTAAATCTAGCCATGTTTAATGTCCAGAAGTGTTTCTCTGCTATCGCTGCAAACTGGTGGCAGTGAGCCACTGAAGCGCTGCACTTTTTTGTGCTCTGATCAGGCTCTTGATAGTTGTCCCATGTTGTAAGGGAAGATTTTAACCACTAAAACTCAGTTCCGGGGGCAAGATAATGCTTAAAAATAAAGTGCAGGGTAAAATTAAGAAAAGGGATTCATCCACAGAGTTGACTATGTCAGTTTTAGCTCCATTTTTAAAAGTAATGCCAGTGGTTATTTGTTTTTCTATGATGTACTATGTTTGTGTTCTTTCAGACTACTTAGTCACAGTAAATATATTTGCTCTGCGAATACTAGAAAATAAATGGAAGTAATCCCAAATCACCCAAGACAATGAAGTACTTTAAATCAGCTAAGTGGTCATGTGATCATAAGTGATCAACATCATGTATCTCACAGTGAATCATATAGATTATTAGCTTGAAGATTATATGGTGTATTTAAATGTAGGGCTGGCACGTTAGGGGTGATTTTTAAATGTGCAATTAAAGTTACATTTTTTCATGCAGAGATTTCATCCATTGAGTGGCGTCTCCATTTCATCCTTCAAATTCATGCTTGTGTCCAATCAGCCAGACTTACACTGTGATGTCCCTCTTGTTCCTCTGCTGTTGATTCAACCACAGCGTCAGTGACACTACTGGCCTTGTTCCCACACTTTGACTCATCGCCCATGCTTAAGCAGACATCCATTGCGATGTGAATGGTGCTTTCATTTGCATGGATGTTAATGCTGAGCGCATTGTATGAACCATCTTCCAACATTTTAATGCACACAGTCTTTAGCTGATAAAGCAATTGTATATATTCAGCAGTATCACCCGCTAAAATAGGCTTATCAGTAACCACCCACGTTTCTTCCCAGATGAGGTCTGGCGTATTAGTTAAACTGAATGGTTTCTTAGTAGCAGGAACTTCATACTCTGTAAAGGAGACTTCAATTTCCTGCACCAAACTGCAGAATCTGGTCAATCTCTATTCTCCCATTATCTCTTGGATGTTCTGCATCGGAACGTCAATGACAGATTCTCTGAGGCCTGCACAAGGTTGCCATCCTAAAAATTCTCATTTTGGACGAAGCAAATGAAGTCCATCTCCTTTTAAGGTTAATCAAAATGTCATACTTCAGCGGATTTATTGAGAACTGGATGCCACTGATATAATATCAATAGGAACACAAAATGAAAACAGGCTAATATTTGAAAGCTAATTTTATGGATGCTATAAGTATATTTCCGTAGTTTGGATGAATTCATTCATTCATTCATTCATTCATTCATTCATTCATTCATTCATTCATTCAACTTCTGAAACCATGCCATCTGATTTAGGGTCATGGGGGTCCAGAGCCTACCTGGAATTAAGTGCGAGACAGGAACACACCCTGGGTGTGTCCTTCAGGGTGCCAGTCCTTCACAAAATCACTCGCATTACACAAAATCACTCACACAGTCACACCCTAGGACAATTACACACAGCCAAGTGTAAGGTAACCCACACAGACACTGGGAGAACACACCAAACAGCAGACAGGTACTTGCGGCAATGATTGAAGCCCAATGATATAGGTCCCCTGTAATTGTGTAGCAGCAACACTGTGGGTCCCCACATAAACATCAAACGTCTTTTGGACATTGTTTTTGCACTCAATCTGGTTGGTCTGCCATGGCCTTTATTTAGCCCAAAAACAGATGTTAATTATTGAGCTCTGTTTGGTCCGTCTGATTTGGTCCAAATTTAGCCCAAGACAGACTTCTTGTTTCAGACCATTTATCGCATATCAACCAACTTTAGACTAGGAGGTATGTCTTTTTTGTAGACATACACTGTTAAGGCTTTAGGGGATTTTATTCAGGAAATGAATAACTATTAAATCTTTAATTCTGATTTAGAGAGATCAGTTTTTAGAATTTTAATTGATGACCAAAGAGGGACTTAAACTTATTCATTTTAAATGTAAAATGACAAATGATTGTGATTTAACAAATGCTTCTAAAAATATCTATATTCACTAGGATTCATGTGTGAAATAATTTACTTATATATATATATATATATATACACAGGGGGGCAGCACGGTGGCGCAGCAGGTAGTGTCGCAGTCACACAGCTACAGGGGCCTGGAGGTTGTGGGTTCAATTCCCGCTCCGGGTGACTGTCTGTGAGGAGTTGTTGTGTTCTCCACGTGTCCGCGTGGGTTTCCTCCGGGTGTTCCGGTTTCCTCCCACAGTCCAAAAAAACACACGTTGGTAGGTGGATTGGCGACTCAAAAGTGTCCGTAGGTGTGAGTGAATGTGTGTGTGTGTGTGTGTGTGTGTGTCTGTGTTGCCCTGTGAAGGACTGGCGCCCCCTCCAGGGTGTATTCCCGCCTTGCGCCCAATGATTCCAGGTAGGCTCTGGACCTACCATGACCCTGAACTGGATAAGGGTTACAGATAATGAATGAATGAATGAATATATACAGGGGTTGGACAATGAAACTGAAACACCAGGTTTTAGACCACAATAACTTATCAGTATGGTGTAGGGCCTCCTTTTGCGGCCAATACAGCGTCAATTCATCTTGGGAATGACATATATGTGAATAAAAACTGAATGCAATGATGTGGAGGTGCCAACATCTAACATTTTATTCAGAATAGAACACAAATCACAGATCAAAAGTTTAAACTGAGAGAATGTATCATTTTAAGGGAAAAATATGTTGTTTCAAAATTTCATGACGTCAACAAATCCCAAAAAAGTTAGGACAAGGTCATTTTTTACCACTGTGTGGCATCCCCCCTTCTTCTTACAACACTCAACAAACGTCTGGGGACAGAGGAGACCAGTTTCTCAAGTTTAGAAATAGGAATGCTCTCCTGTTCATGACTAATACAGGCCTCTAACTGTTCAATCGTCTTGGGCCTTCTTTGTCGCACCTTCCTCTTTATGATGCGCCAAATATTCTCTATAGGTGAAAGATCTGGACTGCAGGCTGGCCATTTCAGTACCCGGATCCTTCTCCTACGTAGCCATGGTGTTGTGATTGCTGCAGAATGTGGTCTGGCATTATCTTGTTGAAAAATGCAGGGGCTTCCCTGAAAGAGATGACATCTAGATGGGAGCATATGTTGTTCTAGAACCTGAACATAGTTCTCTGCATTAATAGTGCCTTTCCAGACATGCAAGCTGCCCATGCCACAAGCACTCATGCAACCCCATACCATCAGTGATGCAGGCTTCTGAACAGAGCGTTGATAACAACTTGGGCTATCCTTGTCCTCTCTGGTCCGGATGACATGGCGTCCCAGTGATTCATAAAGAACTTCAAATCGTGACTCATCTGACCACAGAACAGTCTTCCATTTTGCCACACTCCATTTTAAAAGACCCCTGGCCCAGTTCAAACGTCTCGGCTTGTGGAGCTTGCTCAGAAATGGCTTCCTCTTTGCACTGTAGAGTTTCAGCTGTCAACGGAGGATGGCATGGTGGATTGTGTTCACTGAAAATGCTTTCTGGAAGTATTCCTGAGCCCATTTCCTTGACAATGTCATTCCTGTTTGAGGTGCAGTGACGTTTAAGGGCCCGGAGATCACGAGCATCCAGTAGAGTTTTACGGCCTTGACCCTTACGCACAGTAATTGTTCCGGATTCCGGTTGATGATGATAACTTAAAAGTCTTTGCTATTTTACACTGGGTAACACCATTCTGGTATTGCTGCACAACAATGGTGGAATTGGTGATCCTTTTACCATCTTGGCTTCAGAGAGACACTGACACGCTGAGAAGCTCTTTTTATACCCAATCATGTTGTCAATTGACTTAATTAGCGTTAATTGGTCTTCCAGCTGTTCGTTATATGCTCAGTTTCCTTTTTCCAGCCACTTATTGCTACTTGTCCCAACATTTTTGGGATTCGTTGACACTGTGAAATTTTGAATCAACATATTTTTCCTTTAAAATGTTACATTTACTCAGATTAAACTTCTGATCTGTCATCTATGTTCTATTATGAATAAAATATTGACATATGCCATCTCCACATCACTGCATTCAGTTTTTATTCACAATTTGTTTAGTGTCCCAAATTTTTTGGAATCCGGTTTGTAGATCTGGTGACTGTGCAGGCCATGGGAGATGTTCAACTTCACTTTCATGTTTATCAAACCAATCTTTCACCAGTCTTGCTGTGTGTATTGGTGCATTGTCGTCCTGATAGACAGCACCGCCTTCAGGATACAATGTTTGAACCATTGGATGCACATGTTCCTCCAGAATGGTTTGGTAGTCCTTGGCAGTGACGCGCCCATCTAGCGCGTATTGGGCCAAGGGAATGCCATGATATGACAGCTCAAACCATCACATATCCACCCCCATGCTTCACTCTGGGCATGCAACTCTCTGGGTAGTACGCTTCTTTGGGGCTTCTCCACACCGTAACTCTCCTGGATGTGGGGAAAACAGTAAAGGTGGACTCATCAGAGAACAATACATGTTTCACATTGTCCACAGCCCAAGATTTACGCTCCTTGCACCATTGAAACCGACGTTTGGCATTGGCATGAGTGACCAAAGGTTTAGCAGCCCGGCCATGTATATTGACCCTGTGGAGCTCCCGACGCACAGTTCTAGTAGAAACTGGAGAGTTGAGGTGCACACTTAATTCTGCCATTGATATGTTTTTTTGGATACAATCCGGGTTAGCACCCGAAATCCCTTTCAGAGAGCTTCTTCTTGTGTCCACAGTTAATTCTGTTGGATGTGTTTCGTCCTTCTTGGTGGTATGCTGATATTACCCTGGATACCGTGGCTCTTGATACATCACAAATACTTGCTGTCTTGGTCACAGATGCACCAGCAAGACGTGCACCAACACGTTGTGTGCATTGCAATGTTGTGTGCATTGCAATATTTTGGTCAAAACTGTGCTCTTACCCTGAATGAATCTTCACACTCTGCTCTTACTGGTGCAATTGCAAATGTGCAATTAATGAAGATTGGCCACCAGGCTGGTCATAAAACCTCCCACACTAAAATGACAGGTGTGTCAGTTTCATTGTCCAACCAATATATATATAATGTTTTATACAATATAATAATACATTATTTATATATAATAAAAAACTTATACATATAGTGGCATGATGACAAGTGTTGATTTAAATATTATAAACAAACCTATTATAATTTAATGTTGGGACTTTATTAAATGATTAAATAAAACTGTCATTATGTATTTACTCATTTTCAAGCCTCCAATTTCAAATAAGATGAAAGGAATTCATTCATTAATTCTTTGTAAACACTTTACCCTGTTTAAGTTTGTGATTGCTGCATTTTTAAAACAAATCTCAAACTATGAGAGATGAAATTGTTATACTTATGAACTTACAGACTTCTGACTATCGCTCTGGTCTTCGGGAACAATCTGTTCTTCAGCTGAAACATTGTCCTGTGCTGCTGGGGCCACAGGTTCATTCTTCTTCGTGAAAAGCTTGAAGAAGCTGGCTGTCTGAGCTGGCTTTGGTGGCTCTCCTTTAGCTGGTGTGCTACACTCTGCTGAGATTTCCGGCTCACGTGGTGCCTCCACAGATACGACTATAGCACTCTCTTGCTTGGTGTTAACTTCTACTGTTGCTGGCTCTATGTGATTTGTTTGAGGTGCAGCAGGTGGCTCAGTGTTTTGTTGTATTGAAACTTGACTGGACACTAGAAATGAGGGACATGGAAAAAATACAAATGCATAAATACATATAAATATGATCTCCTCTGTGTTTTCTACACAGAGAAAAATAATGTCTGCAAGTGAAATCAACATAATTTTAGTATATATAACTGATTTCTAGGTCCTTAAATTTATACTATTTGATTATTTATATTTATCTACACATTTCACTTGTACCTTCTTTCAGCAAGCCCCCTGGATTTATCACAGTTAGCTCCCTGGTTTAAATCTGCTTATGTCCACACTGCACAAAGTTAAATAAATCTGAGGTTTCTCTGTGTTACCATTTTGTTTGTTTCACTGCATAAATAATGCACTATCCATCCATCCATCCATTATTTGTAACCGCTTATCCAATTTAGGGTCGCGGGGGGTCCAGAGCCTACCTGGAATCATCGGGCGCAAGGCGGGAATACACCCTGGAGGGGACGCCAGTCCTTCACAGGGCAACACAGACACACACACATTCAAATAATGCACTAGACTTTCTGTATTTTTGAATGAGCTGTGTTTTTCTATAAAGTGAGTGCGAGAGCTTAAATTGAGAGGTCCAGAACAACAGTAAACAAGATTGAAAGATTAGTTATATTCATATTAATGTGTTATGTTGTTCAATGACAGTTCCTAACTTCAGCCCATTTAAAATCTGGGGTAATGTTCAAAAGTGCTTATTACATGTACATGTAGAAAATGAAGGAATATGGAACTGGAAATTGTTTAATTTAAGGGATCAAGTAAAATTAATTTTACTCTGTTAGCAGTGTATAATGTCTAACATTTTTTATTTTATTGTGGATATAAAATCTAGGTTGCGCCTGTAGCTGAGCCTGTCGTTCCTACTTAGCTGTGTTTACCTATATAAATTCCTCACTGTGGTATAATCTACATATGAATTATACATATGTATCATTCATTTATTCATTCATTGTCTGAAACTGCTTATCCAGTTCAAGGTCCTGGTGTGTCCAGAGCCTACCCGAATCACTGGGTGCAAGGCAGGAAAACACCCTGGAGGGGGTGTCAGTCCTTTGCAGGCTGACACGTACTCACACATTCACTTTCACACTCACAACTATGGACAAATTTGAGTCACCAAACCACCTACCAGCATGTGTTCTTGGACCATGGGAGGATAGTGGAGCACCTGAAGGAAAGACACTGGGAGAACACACCAAATTCTTCACAGACAGTCACCTGGAGTGGGACTTGAACCCACTTGAACCTCCAGGTCCCTGGAGCTGTGTGACTGCAACACTATTTGCTGCGCCCCTGTGCCGTTCTTACATATGTATCGTATGCATTTTTTAGAAATTTAGAAAATTTACTTACAGCATTGTTGCACCAAAAAACAAAAACAAAAACAAAAAAACCAAAAGTGGATAATGAACAAGACAATGGACATATTGACTGGACAGACTGGACTAAAACTATATCATACATATTTTCCCCATCAGTTGCATATGTTTTTCTTGCATATATTATAATAAAATATTGCAGTGTTGTTCTACTGGCCATGAAGTTAGCTATCAGAATTCATCCTAATTCATCCTATTGACAGGAAGGAGGGATTATTTGTAATGTTCCTCCTCCTCTGTCAAACCTGTCTGTCAAACTTTTCTGTCATTATTGCGATCGGCTCCTTGTTAGTGATTTTGCTGGCAACCTTAAAAACATTGATCAATAAGTTACAAACTTATTTTGTTAAACTTTACCACTATTTCCACATGATCACATTATATATAAATTCTCCAAAAAAAAAATGTGTGACACCCTGGTGGTTGTGGATAGTATATTAAGTGGCTTTATTTGTGGTGTACACGTGGTAACTACTGATTCATATCACCTTCACTGGAAAGAAAATATCAATAAAATATTTTAATTTCCATAACAATTTGGTAATGCTCAAAGCAGCACATCAAAACATACTCAAAAACTGACAGTATTTTAACAATGTGATTATGAAAAATGAAGATAATGAACATATTTTTAAAATAATATTTATTACTGTAATTTTGGATCATATTTCTTTGTCTATTTACCATGCAATTTATCCACGATGTAAAGAGAAGCATTTAAAATGAAATGTGTAAAACAAAACAAAACAAAAATAATGGAATCACTAAGTTTTATTTATGAAAGTCAGTCTTTAACATGACAAGTCTGTAACATATGAGTCATATTCAAAAAGTAGAACTGTATTGGTTTACATGATTATCCTAAATTCAATCTGCAATGGTCTTAGGTGAAACTCTTCAGGAATCTCTTAAACCCCATGTTTCTAATCAAGAAATCACAAAACAGGTGGACACTTGTAGAAAAGCTTAAGTACACAGTACTAACAACATGTGGCTTTTTATAGGATGTCATGAACACTGAATAATCCTTAATACAGCCATGTCAGGGATACATGAAAAGATGTGAAACACTGGGCTTGCTTGGGAGTTCAGTAACCACTCCCCTGTGAAAGCTTTGTCCAAGGAGTTACCAGTAGCTACAGGCTGCATACCCAACACCAGTGAAGTTTACACAAAGATTATTGGCTAAAATCCATGAGCTAACTGAAAGTGTATGAGTCATTAATAATGATCTGTGAAAGTGGACTGAATCAGACTTTCACAGTCTGCCTGGTCCCTGAAATATCAATATTTTCTCAAGGCATCGTCCTCTACTCAGCCTCCTTCTGCTATTATACGACTAGCAGCACAACCAGATGCTGTACACACAGGAGAAAATCAAACAGCACTTTGTCACAAGTGTTGTCACTGGTCTACGCCCAGAGTTTACATAACAATGTCATGCCTTACTTAAAATTCTAATCCAATCTGAAAAAACAAGCTGGATATGGATTGATTCTGGTGACAACAATAAACACTAGGTTTTAGCCAGAACACACTAAACTCCTCACAGAGTTTAGGACCCCAGGGCCCTGGAGTTGTGTGGCAACCACACTGTAGGCAGTGCCACAATACCTACCACTCACTATTACTTTAATATATTAACATATTCATAATATATATTGTCCCTGTCCAATGAAAACATGTCTCTCCAAAAATAGTAACTTTACAGGAGAAGGAAAAAATTCTTTCTGAAGACAGCAAAATAGTATTATTGCTGTATTGAAAAAACTAACATTTGCTTAAGATAACAAATTAATTATTTTTTAAAATGTTTTTTGTTTCTTCGATAGCTCAATAAATTTAACTCAAGAAAACATGTTTGTTTTTTCTTGCTAATGAAATAAATTTTTCAAGCATATGACAAAATAGGACCTCATTATCTTGGTAACACTGAGCAAAAAAAAAAAGTATTTTGTTAACAGGGTAAATGGAATAAAAATATATGCAAATCCATGGACTTGTAGGGCTTAAGAATGTACCATAAAATCCATAAATACTTTCCTAGAGTAAATGTAAGTAGTTACTAAGCAACTCTGATAGCAATGTTTTTTTAAGTCCCAGTCTTTGCTAATGGAGACCAGTGGAAATTTTTACAGACAACACAGAACAGATAAGAATATCTTATGCTGTGTAGATATATATAATGTTCCTACCAGCATCCGGCAAATCCAGGTCAGATATTGCGTGTCCATTGGGTCCACCATTTTGAACATTTTTTTCATTATGTTCTGTCTGGAAAGAAACAAATATGTTGATTTCATATGCCACATTTAATGTCCAGGATTTTTATTTCATTATGTTCTTTTATTTTACACTGATCTATTTTATAACAGATTATAGATATATACACCTCCTTCAGGAGAAGGGAATGTAATATAATTTTTCGGGGAAAAATACTAGACTTTGAAACCACTGTTGTACCTTTATGTACCTCTATCACACTTTTGCCAAGAGTGTAGAAATATTGTAAAACAGTGTCTCAGGCATCAAGAAAAGGTTTTAGATGCACTGAACTCTTCAGATGTCTAGTTCCAATAATCACGACTGTGAACATTTTTGTCACTGGAAAGAATCCTATCAAAACAAATTTTGTTTACATAATGTTTGTTCAGTTATTGTTTGTTACAGCATCACTTCCAATGTTAAAGCTCATTTATATCTAGCTGTAAGAATTCGTTATAGTCCTTCGAAATTGCTGTGCAGTAATCTAGAACGAGCTTCAAGATAAATGTTCCTTGCTCAATTAGACTGGAACATTGCTCTGTACAATGGCAAACATTTGCAACTTGTACAAGGCCAAATGTCCAAGTGTCTATCCCCAATCAATGCTATTTAGTTGTGAACCAACAAAAAATGCATTCAAAGTATATTACCGGAAGTCTTGTTATTTCAACAGACTGCCTATTCCCCATCTTGGCTGCAACTTTGGCAAAAGCTGAAGACCTGCAATAAGAACATGTAAAAAGAAATACCAATACCTGTTTATATCCTGTTCAGCTCATGTAGTTCAAGCTTATAAACACACAAGTGGCTTAAAAAAATAAATAATAAAGCATTTGGACATTTGGGCTATAGATAAGATGTATTTAAAGGCACAAGTAAAAAACAAATTTGGAATATAAAAAGTGTAAAAGGTAAACTATAATACTGGTTAAAGTGTCTAATCACTCCCTACTCCATACTATCCCTATATGGGAAAGAGAAAGAGAGAGATATTAGATAGAACAGGACCACATATGTTCACTGAAGCTAATCTCCATGGATGTCTTCTTAACATATAACTTTATGAAACTAAATACTCAGTGAATTAATATTTTATTATATTTATTTATCTATCTATTTAGTTTTTTATGCATTGTGTCATAAAATTTAGTTTCAAATCATGTTTAATTATAATCATTTGATGATGTAAACATCTGCAGGTTAGTATCCAGAATACCATGAACATTTCAGAGTACATGAGTCCATCAATTAACACAATGTCACCAAAACCACTGTAAGGAAAATATCTCCAGAATTTGGCGTTTCCTTTTTTGTGCTAGACAGTAAAATATAGTTTGTACAGTGTGTTGGAGCACATGCCCAAATACTTTTTGGGGGCATTGTTAATAATTTTATAAAATATCAGGTGTACAAATAAGTTTTAAAGAATTTTTGTATAACATATTTTTGTAAAATTCAAACATTCTCCCACTCTTTTGTCATTTTATGCTGTGTAGAATTAAAAGCATTAACGGTTGTGTAGCAAAAAATCTTCTTGACTCTTGACATTTTATTAAAAACCCTAAAAAATTTGATTTTAATAAACTACTTTCACGATCACTAACATAAAATCACCATCTTTAAATCATCTAAACCAAAACGGACAAGTACTTTTGGATACAGTATTATACCCAAGAACAGAACAAATTGATGCACGTGCTTTTGCTGTCATAACAAATGCAGTGAAGAATAAATTCTACTCACCTGCCATTTTCAAACTACTTGATATTTAGGTTGTTTTTTGTTTAATAAAATAACAAATGCAATTTTTTAAACCATGCAAAAGTTACCACAAAATGACAATTATATTTCACACAAAATACACAAATTATTGTGGAGTATTTTTATTGTATTCCATTGTTCATGAAATATTAACATATGGTAAAGAGTTGCAAGTGTTTCTGCCTATATATAGGACAGGTGTCTTACCTTGTTCCACGGCCTTGCTTTTTTTTTTTGCCTAATCAGGCAGTCGTTGTTGCTGAGTGTTTGTGTAGTATTCCACGTTCAGATAGCAGAAACATCAGTAATGTGCTGCTTAATCAACTTGTGTGCAAACATATACCTGTGGTGGAAATGGGAGGGTCTTTAAAGTCTGCACTGATACCAGATCCAAACTTCTGCTCGTTAGCTCCACCCACAGGAGACTTTATCTTCTGGCGTTCAATGCCAATGAAACCTTGTGCATATCCGTTGTTTTCCACTGATGATTGGGGGCTTCATCCTAGAAGCTGATGAGCTTTGAATCATGGATACATACACAGAGTCTGGTCACATGACCCCTCAGGTCGTTCACGGCTCTGCTAATTACAGTGTGTTGTATTGATTGCAAATTTGACTGAGCTGTGAAGAATACTGGCCAGGCCAGTCAGAAAGCAGAAAGCAGCACCAGAGGCAGACTTTCTGATACAGGTGTGGCCCACCTCAAACAGGATGTGTGAAGGATATTCATATGTTGGGCGAGCCATTGAAAACACAGCTTATTTACTCAGTGTGCTGGAACATGGGCTGCTAAAAGCGCCTGATTCTGTCTCGACCTTTGATTACACAGTGATGGCATTATCCATCTAAAATGCCTTGAAAAGTCTGCAAAAATATAATGTTTTGGATATAACACATATTCAGTATTGTCAATATATCTAATTTCCCCTTGTGAAATTGTAAGGTTTACATTTATGGCATATGTTCTTATATAAAGCTGCTACAGTTGAAATCATGTTACATAAATATACAAATGTAGAGTTAGTGGTCTTGTCTGAGAATTCATTGGTGTAGTATAGTAGGTGTGGTAACCTACACAGGTAACTGAACCCTAGTCTTCTGCACAGAAGGCAGAGATATTATTCGCACAACTACTGAAAATAAAGCCGTTTTTTTTTTTTTTTTTTTTTTTTGCTGTGCTGATTAGTCTTATCTGCTGCATTAAAGATGCCTTCAAGACACCATTTTCCGCAGTCTGAATTGCAGTGCATATTGGCGTGGCATTATTATGCTCTGCTAAAAGCTTCATGATATGCCTCTGCCTTTATTTATTTAGTGATTGCACTATCCATCTAAAAGCTCAAGGAGAAAAGCTATTGTGCATATTCTGATTGATATGCTGTGATAACCCTGAAATGGTACCATTACAGGAGAAGCAAAACCTTAAATTTAGTGTACAAAATAAATAAATAAATAAATAAATAAATTAATAATAATAATAATAATAATAATAATTATTATTATTATTATTATTATTATTATTATATGACTGTGAGGAGGACAGAATGCACCATTTCTCTATTTAAATGTCCCATACCTCCTAATAATTCAGATCTTTTATTGTACAAACTAAAGTAATAAAATATAAGTCCTGAAGATGAATTGGGCATATGAAGTCAACATAAATTTTAAATCTACAATTTTGATAGAATAAGGTACAGATATGTTCTCTAAGTAAAGGTAATGAGTATGTAATGAACTTCTCCCATGGAGGGGGCTTTATTCCCCATCCCCACAGTTATCTAGTCCTATGAATATTATAGAGTACAGCACAATTCTTCAGAATTATATTTGAGTTTGTTCTGCAAATGTAGGTCCAGTCATTTGAATACTTCCCCATTTTCTGAATATTTCCTCATTCTCATGAGCTGTTCCTATTTGTCAGATGCCTTACTGGCCATTAAATAATGCGTGTTATGTCTCATGAAAAGTGAGAAAAGACTACAGTGTTTAACTAGGGTTGTCATATTACTGCTGTAGTTTGAAAAAATACACAGAATACAGTGCAAACTATATAATAATTAACCCAGCATCAGTGATACATTTCCAACTACACATCTGGTCCCTGGTTCAATCCTTGCCTCAGGTCACTGTCTGGGAGGATTTTGGTGTGATCCCTCCTGTCTGTGTGGGTTTCCTCCCACAGTCCAAACACACATGTTCGGAGGTGTATTGGAGGTGTGTCTGGATGAGTGTGTGATGACATGCAATGGACTGGCACACTGTCCATGGTGTGTTCCTGTGCCTTGAGTCCAGTGATTCAGGGTAGGCTTTGGGCCCACGATGACACTGATAATAATGAATTTTACAGAAAATTAATTCAATAATTTTGACCTATAAAACTAAAAAAATATCTTATAGACTCATTGTCAATATTTTTAGACTCATTGTCATGATGGAAAAAATGACAAAGCAATACAAATTCAAATAATCTTAGCAAGGTTTTAAAAAGGACAAGACTAAATCTAATCTTTAAAGGAAACTCTTCCAATCTGGAAATACTGGCCTAAATATGGAAAGTACCTTTTTGTAACCAGATTACAGTGCATTGATGATGAGGCAAAACCCCAGAAGTTCCTAAATAGTATCTTAATTGCCGCTTAGTGGTCAGCTGGTTATGAGAGTTAAGCTAATAATGTGCAATCCACAGTTACAGTGTCACATTGTGAACATACACACTGGAGGCGGAGAAGAAATTCCTGTGTGGTCACTTTCTGACCGCTGACATTGGGGAAGGAATTTTTGAGAAGCGCGAAGCATGGAAAACCTCAGATAAGCTCAAGACAAAATCAACACATCGTTATATTAATTTAAATTTAAACACAATAAAAAATTTTATATTTATTTTTAATAATTACATTATCTTTGTATATGAATTTACATATATTATCATACAGTTGAGGCTTATAATTTAAACTTGGTTAAAAATATATACACAACTAAAAAATTAACGAGCGTATTAAAGAGATTTTTCATTATTTTTCATAATTAAGAACTACACTTGTTTAATTAATTTACACTATTTCATATTTCCCTCTCACAATGTGTTGGCAGTTTATTAGATATTCAGTGTCCCTTGTCAAATTACATGCTTCAGTAGAAAAAAGTCAGCACATTCTCTACTCTGTGAAGAACATGCTTAAATATGAGATTCCTCTGCAATATTTAGTCCATAATGTGTATTGATTCCGGGTTTAAAATATAACACAAATGATGTGTTCCATATTTTCTTGCACATGCTTCATTGTTTCACATGTTTTATTTACCATCCATGAATATGTGGATTATAACTGTGCAAAGGTATCTTTAGAAGGCCTGCACCATGTTGATCCGTGTTGCTCAAATTTTTGCACACGAACATATGTGGGATGTATTCATAAATCTAAATCAACAGTGACATGATCACAAGGATAGAGTGCTAGTATCATTGCAATATTTGCCTATGGGTGGGATAATCTAATTGTTTACCAAGTGGATGTTTACTAAAGGGACAATGAAGATCATGATATTCAAATAAAACAAAAAAATAAAAAGTAAAATGCATTATTTGCATTCAGCAATGGGTTGTATTTATGCACAGTGTGTTTAGCGTTTATAACTTTTTCCTTCTTTTCCTAATCAAGCCACTCGATTTTCTACAGGTGGTATGCTTCCGTGGGTACACTATTTTATAACAATATGAGTCATTGGGACATGCTCCTAATGCTACATTGGCCTACATCTTTAACATGATTTAAGGCTAATACATTGACTGGAAGAATATAAAATGTCTAAAAAATATCAGATTATATGTTTGACCTCACAGTAGAAATGTTTTAAAAGGTTATTTAAAGAACCGCATTCATTGTGGATAATGGCCATTTAACGATGCACGGGACAATAAACATTCAAACGGTTTTTATATTACCATCCACTTGATGTCAGTAATGGCTCAGCATTCATACTCAACCTCAAAAAATCACACAAATAAAAATATATTTACACTCACGCATTACTGTAAGGATTATATATATATATATATAATAATAATATATATGAACTGAGGTTTTTCTCCAGTTTATTCAACCCGTGTCTGTGTGTTAAAACCGTTATAAGATAATCTCCATATTTCGTAATATTTATAGGAACACCTTGCCGCTTGTCCATCGAACTGTGTGTGTTTGATTCGGTTTTTACAGAACCGACTCTTTTTTCCCTTTTTCGATGAATCAAAGGTCCTACTAAACTATTGATTCATGAATCTATTTTATGAATCAATGAATTGATTCATGAAATAGATTCATGAGGGTGGGGGGTGGGTTGCTACTGTTATAGAGTGAAACCGGTTGCCTTTTAAATATATGAAACATTCTTACATGTTGCCTTTACAGTAAACATAACCAGTTCCCATGTCTATACAACACATCTAATTTATCGTTAGAAATCTTTGAATAAAAGTATAAAAGTCAGATAATTAATCTCAATTAATCAGAGACATCGACATGTTAATATCAAAAGCTTTATTGAAAGTTTTGTTTTAGCAAGTATTAAAATACATTTTGAATTTTGTTAAATATTCAGACTTAATTTATTTTTGTTAATATGATAGGTTTAAAATGTATGGAAAGGTATATATCACCGATTCGTTTCAGAAAAACTATTCTGTTTAATTATTTATTAATCGTTTACATCAGTTACAAGAAAATAATCTTCTTATGCCTTGAATATGGTTTAATGTGTCTGCACACCTTCACCATTGTTTCCAGTATCTACATATATGCATTAATCAGCATCTCTATCTCCACACCCTCAACTGACCAGATTAGCTCTTTATGTGGAAAAAAACCCTCGCTGCCTGAACCTGGCTGTTAGAGGAAAAATGCAGTTAATGTTCGTCCTTCAACCATGATTAGTCTTCGAGCGTAGACACAAAACAAAATACACGTTAAAAAAATTTGAAACACACATTTTCACTTAAATATCTGTGTATGGGATGAGGTTTGAATCAGGTTGACTTGTGAATCTGTTTCAATGAATCATAACATTGAACCGGTTCAAAAGAAAGATTCACTGCAGCCCTCTTTCGTTTCAACATGGCGGCCACCACCAAGAAGACTGTTGTAAGTGTTTCTGCCCTGAAGCCGCCGTTATTTTTACTCACATGGTTCCCTGCCTACTTAACCTTGGATTTGATAACGACATAAGTTTATTTTAATATGTGAACTCGCTTTTCGCCTAAAGAAACGCGCCATTAACTGGTCGAATATTGATCCGCGGCCGGGTGTTAATATAGCGTTACTGTACACTGTACACACATCTAGTACTAGCTAACATTACTGGGTCCAAGGATATAAACCTTATGGCCTATCATTTTATTCATCCTGGCCTGCGGTGAATATGTGAATATAGAATATTGATATGTCTAATTCTCATAGTTATAATCCGTTATACGTAAATATGAGAGGTTTCCCCAATTGCTCGCTACTGTATTTTATTGACCTCACTTCTAATTATCTGTCAGGTGTCTCAATTAGAATAAAGCAGCCAGAGGATTTGCATTCTAAGAGCTTTATAACTTAATGGTGAAGCAGGGGAGATGTGTTGTAGGAGCATACACTGATCAGTTTTAACATTAAAATGACACGTATTCTCCAGGTAATCTGGTACACTAATCAAATATGTTCAATATTATGTTTACAATAACATTCTGGTTAGTGCTGTGCATAATTTGTTAGTGGGAAAAATGATGCCGAGGAACAGGTGGACCAGAGTCTTTAATTCTAGAATTACAAATTGGTCAGTGGAGCTGTTACTGTGGAAACAAAGAGGGCATATTAATCTTATGAATGATTGATTAGCAGATTTCTAGCTTGCATACAACTTTGCTTAAAATAGAACTTGTTGTCAAATGTAGACCATATAAGAAAGGTTTTTCATTTTGTTATTATATAATAGTCAACGCGACCCTGAACTGGATAAGAAGTTACAGATAATGAATGAATGAATGAACTATATAGTAATGTGGATTTTACGGAATTCACCAGAAGTCTGATACAATCAGGTACATTATTTTAATATATTATGTTACATAAAATGACAGATTGGAAGTCTTTACCAAATTTACACTTACAAAAATCTTTTGCTTTTCTGTTTCCAGTCAGTGTTGTAATTTATGCAACTACTCTCTTGTCAGGCTGTTGAAGATGTAAACGTCACATTTGAAGACCAGCAGAAGATTAACAAGTTTGCTAGGAACACAAATCGGATGACAGAATTGAAAGAAGAAATAGAAGCCAAAAAAGTGAGTATTCTTGCAGTTGATTGACACATTACTTCATGAATACACACACTCACACACACACACACACATATATATGCGCTGCCATTTACCACAGCCTTTTCTGTTATTTGACTTGTTTTTCTCTCAGAAATCCCTCCAGAATTTAGAGGATGCTAGCGATGACCTAATGATGTGTGAGGATGATGATCTCCTAATCCCATATCAGATCGGAGATGTCTTCATAAGTCACTCACAGGAGGAGACGCAAGAGATGCTAGAGGCTTCGAAGGTGAACCAAAATACTTCCAATCAACGTTTTGGCCAATACCAGATGCACACACTTCTCTTCTCACTGCTTCTGTTAGCCAAGAACTATACAGAGTGTGTTAATACACACACCAATAGCGTGGCCGTTAACACATTAAGCAGATTCTCATATGAAGACATATTTGCATTTTAAGAAATCTGAGATATGACTGAGATCTGAGATCATTAGTCAGTTTATGGGTCTCCTGTGTGGAAGTGTGGTTTAAGCACATTATTGGGAGATCACATGTTTGTTATTCAATGATGATTATTGTGATTATAAATCCTTACATTTATACTCCATTAGCAAATTATATATAGATATCTGTAAATCCGTAAATTAACTGCTCAATTTTTTGCAGTTCTTTTTATGATTAATTTTTTATATGCCTTTTTGCTTCATGTGCATCAGAAGTTAAGTGTTTTTGAATTACTTACCAACCCAATGAAGTCTTAGCCAAGTGTGTTGCTGGATTAAGGGCATAAGCTTCAATCTTTGTAGTTCCTGTGCAAATTTAAAAGTCATTTAGGCCTAATATATTGGCATTTGATATTCAGTGTCAAGCTGTGCAGAATTCTGTGCCTTATTACTCTTCAAATTCTTTATTTTGGCCACATTTTGTTGCCTTTTTCATTTTCAAGGTTTTTATTTTTTAGGGTTAATGCAGATATGTCATGTTGAATCAGCCCTGGGCAATGAAGATGCACTAGTGCACTATTCCTATAGGTGCTTTATAAATACACAGACAGTATTCAGTGTCCTGGCACCGACTTTAGATACCTGGCTTCTTTCTTTATCAGTCAGCTAGGTAAAAAATTATAATAAACATATAATTGTACAAATACACTCATGAATCCATCATAAGTAAGGGAGTTTCCGAGATTTTAAATGGAGAAAAACGTCCTATCTGGACTTTACACAGCACACTTGGCTGATTTACTCAATTTTTTTGGTTGGGGGAAATAATATTGATATTTATTTGTTTATTTTTGTAAAGGACATTTAATGGCAATGTTTTTACATTGAAGAAGGTTACATACTGGAACAATTTATATATTTATATTCATGTATATTTATCTAGGAGATGTAATATTTCTGTGTTCATTAATATATCTGCAGGAAGCACTAAAGGAGGAAATAAAAGGTCTGGAAGACAGAGTGTCATCGATACAGGAAGTTCTTGGAGATCTTAAGGTCCAGTTGTATGCCAAGTTCGGTAATAACATTAATCTGGAAGCTGACGAGAGCTGAGTACTTCAATGAACAGACTCTATCTTACAAACTCACAACACCCTCACAATTACCCACTTTCCCTGTATGCAGCTTGTGAGCAGACTGTCTTGTTTTGTAGCACTGATGATTGATTTTGTTTTTAAATGTGTCATTATGTTCAAGACATATTGGGAACAATAGAAAGTGGGTTTGTCAGTGAAAAGGCAGTAGTGAAGAGTCTGGGGCAGATGCATAGGGAAGCAAAATGGGTGACAGGCCTTTCTGCTATTTAAATAAATGGCATAAACAGTAGCGTGGTCCATTGTCTGTTTTTGCTTTGGTGAAGGTATTTGTCCTTTGTCCAAATCTGAGTTTATGTTTTTCAAGTTTGCCTAAGTCAGAAATCATGGGGATAAAATGAGTAATTCTGAATTTGATCTGTTTATGTAGAGGTAGCACTCTAGGATTGTCCCACCCTTTCGTTCAAATCTCTCCAATCATAGTGTTGGACCAATGTGTGTGAGAACCTAAAGACGAAGTTAAACAGAGCAAAACGAACACAACAAGCACTGTGAAATGTGTAAATATTTAATATGGACAAAACGAGAACGGAGGAGAAAGACCCAAATGAAAGTGGCTGAAATCCTTCAGTTCCTCTCTCCTGTGCCTGTCATGCTGAACTGAGCTGTGTCTCAATCTCATTTAAAGGAATAGGTGCTGAAACCAGTTGCTCTGAACAGGGCTGTTTAGACAATGGCAGGATGCTGTTGTGATATTTTAACCAAAGCATCGCACAGATTTTTCATTAAAACATAAAGCTATGTTCAGTTGGGGAAAAGGTGTTAAAATGTCCCCTTTAAAACAGAACAATGAATGTGATCAAAGTAGATTCTTGATTCCTTGTTGTGCTGTAGTTTTAAAAAAGCATAAATCACTAAATTAATTAATTAAACCCTAGTGTAATTAAGTTTCAAAATATGAAAAACACAAATTTACAAAAAAAAAATAATTGATTAACTACTGAATTTCATTTTAGAGCATTAACTCATTAACTGCTGGAGGACATCAAAAGAATGTAAAATCCAACATTTTACTTTTTTTTTTTTTGGCTGCAGCTTTCACCAAATGTTGTTCTGTTAATCACTCTGCTGGCCCAGAGAAATGAATGGCGTTTAAGTTTAGCTTAGATCATTAACACAGTGGTGCAGTATCCCATAGCACTGCTGCCACAGTGAGGTGAAAGAAAAACCTGCCAAGTGCAAGCAGGCCACTAATGATGTATTCTTAAAAGGGATGCCATGGGCCAATTAAAATCTTACAGCTGGCCGGACTTATGACACCCCTGCGATAGGGAGAAACGGCAAAGACAATCCTGTTAGTGGTGTGAGTTTGGGAGGCAGGTCTTGGATTAGAGGACGTGGTCTTAACTGTTTGTACCTCTAAGACTTTTGTCCAAAATTATTGCTAAGGACTATTCAGTATATGCTGGATTTGTATAGAGCTATGTCCAAACCATCTGTACCCAAATCTATACCCTTGGCCAGAACGCATGTAGTTAAAAGGGCTGGTCAAATTAAAGCAGCAGGCCGTATATGGCCCGCGGGTCATAGTTTGAAGTCACCTGATGTGGAATAACAAGCCTTAATGTTGGAATTATATATATATTCCACGGTGGCGCAGCAGGTAGTGTTGCAGTCACACAGCTCCAGGGGCCTGGAGGTTGTGGGTTCGATTCCCGCTCCGGGTGACTGTCTGTGAGGAGTTGGTGTGTTCTCCCCGTGTCCGCATGGGTTTCCTCCGGGTGCTCCGGTTTCCTCCCGTAGTCCAAAAACACGTTGGTAGGTGGATTGGCGACTCAAAAGTGTCCGTGTGTGTGTGTGTGTCTGTGTTGCCCTGTGAAGGACTGGCGCCCCCTCCAGGGTGTATTCCTGCCTTGCGCCCAATAATTCCAGGTAGGCTCTGGACCCACTGCGACCCTGAACTGGATAAGCGGTTACAGATAATGAATGAATATTTGGGAAGAGAGACTGGCCCTTATTAATTTTGATATGCTCCAGTTCTGCCCCCTTTGAAAAAAGTTTGGATACCCAGGCCCTAACGTGTGAGAGGCTGTGGCTGTAAAGAGACAAAGGTAAACACGTTGCTACGTGAGAGATGCCATCCCCATCGCATATCATATTAATTAAGGGACTGTGCCCCCAACTACGATGGTGTTTTAGATCCACTTCCGTCTAGCTCATTTTGAGATTCAACATCTGCACTTTTCAGTGAGTAGGTTTCCATGTGTACCGTAAAAAGTCAGTGTACATGCCCAAGTGAAATAAATTGCTATCCTGTACTCCACAGTGATTTTAAAGTGCTCCTCAAGTTTGTAAACCACAAAGTGTCACCTGCTAGACTAAGAATAGTCTACCAACCAAACATACAGAGTCCACCGACGTACTAGAGGATAAACTGCAGCAACAGATGAGCAACAGTCTCTGACTTTACATCTACAAGCTGGACCAATGGTGTAGGTGTGTCTAACAGAGTGCACACAAAACTCTAAACTCTAGTTTCTAAAGCAGCACTGATGTGTCTGATCCACAACACACACACACCACCACCACCCTGTCAGTGTCACTGCAATGTTAAGAATGGTCCACCACCCAAATCCTTCCTCTCACGGCGTCCTGACTTTTGAAGAACAGGGTGAAAGGGAGCAAACATATTATGCAGAGCAACAGACTGGTCTCCAGTCTGTAATTGTAAAAGTATAAAATGCTCCTGTGGTCAGTGGAGCTCAGTGAATGTGGAAACAAGATTGCGGTCGTATCAGTGTATACATTTCTGCATGATGCTGTGGTCAAAATCACTACTATGAGTCGTGACAATGCATTCTAGTTTGAATGCTCCCCCACTTGTGCACACATTCACATTAAAGTATGTTGCTAACACCTATGACAACATCCACAGAAGACAGCCACACACATTCAGACTTCAGCAGGTGCAGAAGTATTAACTTGAACAAGACTGAAGCTCTTACAAGTTGTAGACATTGGCATTATGTTATAAAAACCCAGACAACCAATAATTGACTGCATATTTAAGATTAGTCTGTGGCTGCATTGAAGTGAAGTTGTCATTGCTGTGCTGTTTTCAGCAGCACTTTTTCAGAGAGCTGTTCCCATTTTCTGAGTTCCCTATCATTTGCTTAGTAAAAGTACTCAAACTACACATTCATACACACTTGGCTGATGCAGCAATTTATAAACTATATTCACTATAGACTAAGAGTCCATTAAGAACTTTTATAGTACCCTTAAACTCACCGTGAAACTCATGAGAAACTTAATGCTATTAATCAAATTTATAAGTGTATAAGGGCGGCAGGGTGGTAGTGTCACTGTCACACAGCTCCAGGGAGGTGTCCATAGGTGTGAGTGTGTGGCACCCTGTGAAGGATTGGCGTCCCCTCCGGGGTGTGTTTCCCATTTTGCCCCCAGTGATTCCAGGTGGGCTCCAGAATCACTCCCACTGTGACCCTGAATTGGATAAGTGGTTGCAGACAATGAATGAATGAAGAAATTAATAATACAGCCCCTTTCTCTATCACTCTCCAGCTGTAGTCAGGCAGTACCCATATTTTAAAACTAGCTATAACTGGCTGGTTTCTACAAAATAACCATATACTCCAGCTGTAATGACAGTTATAGAACTTGTTTGACCTGGTAATGTTAGTAAGACTTATAGTCTAAGCCAAATTCAGAGACTAGTTAATTTGGTTTGTCAAAGCCAAATTACTGTTCTTCGAAATCTTCGAAATTTCCCCTTTCTCAAACTTGTAAGTATCAGACCATTTGAGAATACCATTTTTGAGTTTTGAATTTTTGTTTGACACTTGGGAGGGTTTTACTCCCATAGAGCTCAATGTATTTTAAGAGCGGCTCGGCACGCAGATTTTCAAAACTGCCTGTTTTTAACTCATCATTACACCATCAATTCTCACTCAAAGTGCAAAAATTTTTACACCATCTCAAGCACCAGACTCTCCTTGTTGATACGGTATGTTTTGTTCATTTTTGGACCTGGAAATGTTTTTGAGATATTTGAGGCTTTTTTGGAGGGTGCCCCAGCAGTGTTCTGTGAGCGTGTGTGTGAGAGACAGACTGAGGGGGAGAGCTGTGAAGGACATAGCCAGTCTCTAACACTTTAAAGGTCATTTTAAGGGAGACGTCTTAATTATCCAGGGTTTCTTAAGGTGGAATTTTTTTAGAATACCTCATTCACAATATACTGGCTGTATTTTCAACATTTTAAGCTTTATTTCAATTGGTCATTTTTAAAGGTGGACGTCTCAATACAATTCTGGGTTTCTTAAGGTTTTTTAAGGTTACCATTTATTTGCCAAAGTCATCTACTTAATGTGGAAGTCCAAATATAATGACTGTTTTTTTAAGGTGGAATTTTTCAAGGTGTTCTGCAAAATATAATGGGAGTCGTTTTAATGTGGTATTTATTATTATGTTTCTATAAGATTTAACGTCATAGCCATTAAGCAGCATATAAGCTAATGTGGCAACGATATTAGTAATACGTGACAAGCCAAATTCAAAGTTCGTTCACGAACTTTCCCCCTCTCTAGTTTCAGTTAAAATCTTTATAGAAGCAGCGACTGTAAAATTACAACATATTCAAGATATAAGTCGCTTAATGTCTGTTCAAAGCATCAGCATTCATGTTTACACTGATTTGCATCCAGAATGAATGGGGCAAACAAAGGCTTCATGAAAATCTGGCAGTTATCACATTTGAGTTGCCTGTGCAAGCCTGAATAATATTGACAGCTTAACCACTGTGTCATGAAATTCCCCTTTTACTAATATAAGGCTAGAGTGCATAGTTTTAAGACTGGTTTATGCTTACACATCTGTGAACTTGTGTGGGCATCATAACATACATAAACAGACTGGACATGTGTGCTAGGGGGCAGCATTAGTGTTGCCAACCTTTCTATAAGATAAGGAATTGTCCCGTATTTGGATTTCATTTTGAACAAATATGGGACACGTTTGGGCTTCCAGATGTAGATTGGAGCTATAAAGTCTTTAACTTTTTTTTCACAGTCCTTTTCCGCAGAGCATAGGGATCTCTTTGACACTGAGATTTAACAGTCAATTAAAGGAATGAAGAATATTCTCTGGTGACTGCATGTGTTAATGAATGCATTAATCAAGCAATAGACGCACACTGAAGTGGTAACATAGTACTATAGTTTGTCTGTGAAGATCACATCTGAAAATCATATAAAAAATCCCAGGCACAAAGCAGACATTTGAATAATATAAAGGAGGCAACTTATACATTAATCCATTAATCTATAATTCAGTGTTGGGGATCTTGGGGACCCATGAGATTCCGCATCAGCTAGTCTCAGAAAGGTTATATCTTTTTTAGTAACTTTGGGGCCTAAGTGAAAAAGCTTCAAACACACATGCTATAGTAAGACTCACTCTATCCCCATGAAATGACAGAACATCACACAACAGGAGAGCCTAAGAAACGTTGCTCCAGCAATAAACAATGAGTTCTGGGCAGTGGCCTAACAAGTCATTCCCAGCTGGCATGCAGAGATTTGGGCTTGAGCTTCTTAATCTGAAAGATAAACCATAACAAGACCTGACTCAATAGCTCAGAGTTCCTATAAAGCTCAAATAAATAGGTTATAATGGCAGGAAACCCATCATCAACCTAACCTCACAAGACTTGACGAGTATTTTATAAATATCTGACATCAGGTAAAAATTATACATGCATCCTGGTTGCCCAACAACATACACTTTCATTGGTTGTTATAATGTGGATAATACCACAGCGCTCAACTGATCCTCCTCCAAAATGACATAGTGCAGTTTCTTCAGTGCTGAGCCCAGAGTAACAAAAATAGGGGTTTTATGTTCTCTGTTAAGCTGCAGTTTCACTTGGTTTGTGCCAGAATTTTTTTTTCATGCAAAATTCCATAATTTCAGTCATTATCTGTAACCACTTATCCAATTCAGGGTCACTGTGGGTCCAGAGCCTATCCGGAATCACTGGACACAAGACAGGAACCATTGGACCATGGGAGGAAACCAGAGCAGACACGGGGAGAACACACCAAACTCCTCACAGACAGTCACCCGGAGCAGGACTCGAAACCACAAATTCCAGGTCCCTGGAGCTGTGTGACTGCAACATTACCTGCTGCACCACCGTGCCACCTCCATAAGTTCAATGAGATTCAATTTATTAGACTTCCAGGGTTTGCCTGACTCAACACTGATACAGTGCTAAATATTGCAGTTGGAAAACAGGACATATTTACAACTATTTTCTTTTGCAGATTACAAACATGCACGAAATTAGCAGTAAAATTAGAACTCTTAGATCTCCTAATTTCCACTGCTGTTGCTAGAATACCAGTGCTCTTCAGATGTAAAACTGCTGAATGCAAAAATAGAGGATTGTTTACATCACTGATTTCCAGCCCTGCAATTCCCATTTCACCAGGCAATGCAAAAACACAGTGTGACTGGGGCTTTACAGTTGAGGGAAGCAACTCAATTTGGAAACTGTAATTTTAAAGTACAAAATACTACCTTGTGTTGCTTTAATGAAAATGTAAATAAAAACACCTGTAGAATTTTTTTAAATATGCAGATGACCTCATTGAACTAGCCTGTGTCTCAGTCACACACACAAACTCTCTCAATCACAGTTAGGAATTGCACAAAAAGAAATGCTATTTTTCATACACATTAAGGGACTGATTTGCAAGCGTATTCAATCCTATATATTAACCAGCAATTAAATAAATATAGGTTAGTCTCTAACAGAACAACATGGTGGTGCCAATACAAGTAGATATGCTGTCTCACAGCTTCAGGGTCCTGAGGTTGTGGATTCAAACCCTGCCTCAGGTCTCTCTGTGAGTATTTTGGTGTGTTCTCCCTATGCTGGAATGGGTTCCTTCTAGGTGCTCAGGTTTATTCTCCCAGTCTCCCAACACTGTCCATGAGTGTGACTGGGAGAATGGGTGATGTCCTGTGATGGACTGGCTCTCCCGTCTAGGGTGGGTTGCGCACAGTGATTCTAGGTAGGTACCGGACCCACCACAATCCAGAACAGGATGACATAGTTCCAGAAAATTAATAAATGAATGTACTGAAGTAGTTGTCAGTATCTGTATAAGGAGCCTTATAAAAGCACCACAAGTGTCAGCAGTCATGTACTATCAGTGAATCAATAATGATCTGATATTAGCAGCTCACGTACTATATTATACCCTGAAGAATCTGGACTTAGCACAGGCGTCTTAATTAAAAAAGAGAGAGAGAGTCTCTTGGGTTTGCAACTAATTTTCTGAGGTAATGGCAGCTGACAACAGTGTGGTCTCTGGCACACAATGGAAAAAATGTCTGGTAATTAATTTACAGATGCATGTCTGATCTCATTAGGAGGTCTATCATGGTTAATTTAGTGTGTGTGTGTATGTGTGTGTGTGTGTGTGTGTGTGTGTGTGCGTGTGTGTATGTGGGTGGGTGGGTGTGTGTGAGCCCAGTTGAACATGATCTTTAATAAGCCCTTCACTGTGTATTACATGCTATTTATATGTAGGGTTACCTTCCATCTTAAAGTTGTATTCAAATACTATACAGTAATCTTAAAAGTGTTACCTGAGCAGGCTAGTACACAAAATATTAACATACTACACTATTAGGACATGATGAACTTTTATGACAACACACGTCATTTATTATTTTCCAAAGGCTGAAATTCAAAAAGGCCCGCACGGTGGCACAGCAGGTAGTGTCGAAGTCACACAGCTCCAGGGGCCTGGAGGTTGTGGGTTCGATTCCCACTCCGGGTGACTGTCTGTGAGGAGTTGGTGTGTTCTCCCCGTGTCCGTGTGGGTTTCCTCCGGGTGCTCCGGTTTCCTCCCACAGTCCAAAAACACACGTTGGTAGGTGGGTTGGTGACTCAAAAGTGTCCGTAGGTGTGAGTGAACGTGTGTGTGTTGCCCTGTAAAAGACTGGCGCCCCCTCCAGGGTGTATTCCTGCCTTGCGGCCAATGATTCCAGGGAGGCTCTGGACCCAACGCAACCCTGAACTAGATAAGCGGTTACAGATAATGAATGAATGAATGAATGAATGAAACTCAAAAAGTAGTGTCGCAGGTAGTGTCACAGTCACACAGCTCCAGGAACCTGTAGGCTGTGGGTTCGAGTCCCACTCCAGCTGACTGTCTTTGAGGAGTTTGGAGTGTCTTTGAGGAGTAGCGAGGAGTGCACTATGTAGGGAATAGGGCATTATTTTTTCAGATGTGAGACACTCCTCCTATTCCATTTCCCATTACACTGTGAAATAATAGTGTCTATTGTAAGTGGTGGAGAGGCAGATGATACGAACATGACTATTACTATTTTATAGTAGTGTCTGAAAACATAAGTGGACAATTTTTAGTACACTCAAACAAACCCACAAAAAGCTGCGTACAACCCATGTACACTAGCAGATATCAGATTACCCCTAATCCACTGCTCTGTTTGATGAAAACCCACGAGGTAGTGTTTTAAATCATTCACTACCCTCCTGAATTCAGTTCCCTATTATAGTGCATCTAGTGAATACACTTAAAGCAAAATGTACTTAAGTAAAAGTAAAGTTACATTTTTATCTACTTAAAAAAGTACACAAAAAACTACTCAATTACAGTAACACTAGTATACCTCGCTAGGATCCTGGAGGGTGCATGGGAGTTTGCTCAACCAGTCTACATGTGTTTTGTGGATCTGGAGAAGGCATTCGACCGTGTCCCTCGGGGTATTCTGTGGGGGGTGCTCAGGGAGTATGGGGTACTGGGCTCTTTGTTACGAGCCATCCAGTCCCTGTACAAAGAGAGCAGGAGTTTGGTTCGTATGGCTGGCAGTAAGTTGGACTCCGTCAGGGCTGCCCGTTGTCACCGGTTCAATTTTTATGGATAGAATTTCTCAGCGTAGCCAAGTGACGGAGGGTGTCCGGTTTGGTGGTCTCAGGATTCCATGTCTGCTTTTTCAGATGATGTGGTCTTGTTGGCTTCATCGAGCCGGGACCTCTTGCTGGACCAGTTTGCAGCCGAGTGTGAAGCGGTAGGGATGAGGATCAGCACCTCCAAGTCCGAGTCCATGGTACTCAGTCGGAAAAGGGTGGAGTGCTCTCTCCAGGTTGGAAATGAGATCCTGCCTCAAGTGGAGGAGTTTAAATACCTCGGGGTCTTGTTCACGAGTGAGGGAAAGATGGAGCGTGAGATTGACAGGCGGATCGGTGCAGCGTCAGCAGTAATGCAGGCTCTGTAGCGGTCCGTTGTGGTGAAGAGAGAGCTGAGCAGAAAAGCAAAGCTCTCGATTTACCGTTCAATCTACATCCCAACCCTCACCTATGGTCACGAGCTTTGGGTAGTGAAAGAACGAGATCGCGGGTACAAGCGGCTGAAATGAGTTTTCTCCGCAGGGTGTCTAGACTCTCCCTTAGAGACAGGGTTAGGAGCTCAGACATCCGGGAGAGACTCGGAGTGGAGCCGCTGCTCCTCCACGCCGAGAGGAGCCAGTTGATGTGGTTCGGGCATCTGGTTCGGATGCCTCCTGGACGCCTTCCTGGAGAGGTGTTCCGGGCATGTCCAACGGGGAGGAGGCCCCGGGGCAGACCAAGAACACGCTGGAGAGACTACATGTCTCGACTGGCCTGGGAACACCTCGGTATACCCCCGGAGGAGCTGGAGTCGGTGGCTGGGGAGAGGGAGGTCTGGGTTTCTTTGCTCCGACTGCTTCCCCCGTGACCCGGACCCGGATAAGCGGTGGATAATGGATGGATGGATGGATTATAGTGCATCTAGTGAATACACTTAAAGCAAAATGTACTTAAGTAAAAGTAAAGTTACATTTTTTTATCTACTTAAAAAAGTACACAAAAAACTACTCAACTACAGTAAATGTAATTTGTCACTTTCCACCTCTGATGGTAACCCTACTCAAAATCCACTGGTTCTAAGTGTGCACTGTGGTTTTTTAGTATATTTAACTTGTAAATATACTACACACTACATTCTGAAATACTAGTTAGACTTGGTATTAATTGTGCAATTGGGATGCAGCTCATGTTTCCCAGTCTCTTTGGGTTGTCCAGTGTTTTTTGGAGCACCATTATACTGCCACCCAATGGCCCATACTGTACTGTACTGACTGCAACGTGGCACAAAACATTGTGTCACTGCCACACAGCTCCAGGGTTCTCTAGTCCTGGGTTTGGTTCTCACCTTGGGCCACCGTCTGTGAGTTTTTTGCATGCTCTCCCTGTGTCTCTGCAGGTGTCCTCCGGATACACAATGTAACATTGCCCATGTGCCTATGTGTATGTGAGTGTGTTCCTGCCTGGCATCTTGTGATATCTGGTAGGATCTGGACCTACCATGACCCTGAACAGGATAAAGGGGTTACAATAAATATATTTATGAATGAATTATCCCCATGTTGGGGACTCGCTCTATGGAGCATTCAAGGGCTACAAACCAAATATTGTTTGTTACTTTGTGGTTGTAAAAGAGACAGATTGCTTCTCTAACCATGGCACAATTAAAAGGGAAGGCTTTGCAGTCCCACCAGTCACTCCCAAACAACTTCTTTGTAGCTTGTGCCCTTTTTGCTAGCACAACTGAGCTGTCAGGCATCACATCTAAAAATGGCTCAGGAAAGGTTAGAGATCCTTGTTTTTTTTTTTTTTTTTTTATAATGGAGACCTTTATGAAGACAAGACCCACTGACAAAATTTGGCAAAGGCTGTTTCTCACAGCCGGATTATACTGTAGTATATAGTGAAGGTTTTCTGAAAAAGGAAAGCAAAGGCACAAAGCTTTGCTAACTACACAAGATTGGCTTGAAACAATAGCCAGAAATCACATTTACGAAACACAGGTCAGCCATAACATTGAAACCATATCCTTGTTTCCTCAGGAATTGTCCATTTTATCAGCTCCCCTGATCCTAGATTTTTTCTACAGTTACAGACAATATTCCACCTGTTGCTCTGCATGCTTTGTTCATCATCTTTTATGGTCAGGACCCCCTCAAGACCACCATAGAGCAGGTATGAATGATTGATCATTCTCAGTGCTGCAATGACACTGAAGTAGTGGTGGTATGTAATGGATTGTTCTGGTTCTCAAATCTGGCTGAGATGCATTTGGTACCATTGTAAAGAACACAATATACGCAAACCTGACTATTTCACTACATCTAAATTCCATGCACCACTGTATTAAACCCAGTCAGAACAGTACGCTAATTTACCCCATGTCTACTTCCTGCAACATCTTTAGACTGAGTCCCATCAAAAAGAGGACAAAAATATATGCATTTCTACTCAACAAAAAAAAACCTTAAATACACATGACGAGAATTTGGATTTCATGGACTGGCTGTGTCCCATTAATGTATTTCACCTTCTAGCAACAGTGCTTACTGTTAATGGACTACACTGTGGCAGAACAGAAGAATAATTTATTGTGAATGTCTTTTTTGTAAATAAATACATTTGTGAATTGAACATCTATGATTTTACAATTATTTTATTGATCTCTGATTTACAAAAGCAATAAGCCACTAAAGTCTGTGTTACTCTGCTTCGCATCATGC
Organism: Hoplias malabaricus; assembly: GCF_029633855.1. NCBI lineage: Eukaryota > Metazoa > Chordata > Actinopteri > Characiformes > Erythrinidae > Hoplias > Hoplias malabaricus. Next base: position 17,794,574 of record NC_089804.1, on the reverse strand, counting down.
CAAAAACACCTTTCCCTGTGTTAAATTCACAGTATCACACAGCCTCTAGTTGCTTATTGCTTTAACATAACATCCTGCCACTACCACCACCCCGACCAGTCAGTGAATAAACTTTGTCATTATAGTAATGTAAGTCAGCAGAGAGAGAGAGAAAAAAGAAAGCTACTAGCCCAGGGGCTACAATTTTTAAGTTTAAAAGATAACAGATAAAAATACAAGGTTATGTTGGGACTGATTCAAGAATCTCAATAAACATGTGGGATTGACCAGAAAACTGTGCCTGACATATGGCAGCGCCTCAGTGTACACTGCTAGTGCCTCGTCTGTAGGGGGTGATTATGCTTAAACTAATGCCTTACAAGTTCTAAAAGTAATGCGGTGGTCCATCTGACCTCAGATGTGGGAATTTCTAGGTTCCCAGTAGGAAATGTAAACTGCAAGGTACATTTCTACTTTAAATGTTAGGAGAATTTCACCAAGTTCTGCCTGCATAGTGTACAAGCAATGGTATTATACAGTTTAATAGTGCTTTTATTCATTTGTCTTACTAAATCAGGTGTACACAGTACTGTCCAACAGCTATTTGTGGACATGTTTCTAGGGAGGTTGGACGCACAAAATATCTGACATTGTGCTGTTATGTAGCTAACAAGCTAACAAAGCTAGAGGCATAGGGTTTTCTTAATGATTAACTGACGACATTCCCAGCTCTGACATCCGACTGATAAGGTAAAAGGAACACAGCAATAGTTATGAGTTCCACAAATCAGATTAAAATTGAACTTCATCAGTTGAATCAGACATCCAATTCATTTAAACAGTTTGAAAGAACAGGTTCAGGGAAATGAGTCAAACACGTTTGAAGCACCATATTTTAATCATCCAATCAAATCTCACTGAGTAAAATCATGACCTGCCTATATTACTTCCTGCCTAATGATATATTTTCAGGATGATTTTATGGGACAGTTGGTAACACTACGTGTGGGTATTCTGTCAAGAACGCAATGCAGACCAATAGCCAATGGTGTCAAATGGACATGCAGTAACAGCAGCAGCTCCCCCAGGTCCTAGTGCTCCCATGTTTCATTACATTGTTAATATGGAGAAAACCAGTATTGAAAGGTGGGGGGCTAAATAACATGAGCCCTAAAGCCCTAAAATAGGTCTAATTATGCCCACGTCTAGAAATAAAATAGAATAGATATAGGCACATATGTTATAAAACTGGATAATGGCCATTAAACTTACTTTCACTGTTCTGCCAGGTAACAGTGTAACTGTGGACTATAGCTTCTACTTCAACAGTGCTTGGCTGAATGTCGGGTTATCTGATCTCCACCAATTGTATTCAGTCCATTCCATCATTTTGCTACTTTCACTGACAGGAAAAAGGAGCACTGCACTGTAAGGAAACATTCGAAGAGAGGGACTCCAGTTGGGATTCTGTTTTTTCTAAACATACTGCATCATCAAACACGTCCATGCCATCCCTCGCTGGAAGGGAAATATGGCGATGGAAGAGCACGCAGGCCTAATTAAACTGTGCCTCCGAGTGTGGCCTGCATGAGCTAATGAAATATCAAATAAATAAATGGAGTTTGAAGTTCTGGCGACCAACCTCAGGAGAGATTGAGATCGCAATTAACAAGTTCCCGCACCCCGTGGGCATCCTGCTGCCGAGCACTTCGCCGCCAGATTAAGAGCAGCCCCACCCACCCCAGCTTCCCTTTATATGCAGCTTGTTAAAGTCTGGCTCCAAGGAGCACAGGGAAATAACTACACTTATTTCCCACATGGCCTGCTTGACTTCTTTCTTTCATTCCCCTTCATTCTATTATCTATCTGTCTGTTTCTCTCTCTCCTTGTATATTAATCACTTATTATGCAGTGGATCATTCTCTGACCATAGTAAACATATATAGGCTGCCGAAGTAAGACGTCCTGTGGCTGTTTGTTATGGGATAATTGGGGAGTGCTTGAATTGAGAATGCAGTGTGTGTCTTGCTGGATGAACATGCCAGTAAAGCAAACAACCTACTAGATTTTGTGACTATTATAATATAGACCAGGTTTTAAACCTTTGGGTGATTCATTCTTTTTAACAGGCACATAAACACAACACCAACATGTACACAAACGCCCCCTTGAGCAATTTTTACATATGCTGCCACCCAAACTGTGTAGTTCCTTTAACTTTAAAGGTGGATCACAGTTCTTATTTTTACCACTATCTCTTGTTTTTCGAGGGCCATTCTTGGAACTGAGTTACAAGATGTAATGCTTAAAATCTTCCTCTACACAACCCTTCAAATCAAATCAAATCAAGTTTATTTGTATAGCGCATTTTACAGCTGATATTGTCACAAAGCAGCTTCACAGAATTCCAGTAAAGCTAAAGTTTTAACATAAAATGTAAAGAATGTAAAAATCCCCAGGTGAGCAAGCCAGGGGCGACAGTGGCAAGGGAAAAAGCTGAGGAAAAAACATTGAGAGGAACCAAGGCTCACAAGGGGGGACCTATCCTTCTCTGGTCAGTCTACTGGTAATAATAGTTAAGAGTGCATGAAAACTTCAGTGTAGGGGGGGCAGCTCTAAGGCAATTGGTGGTGACTGGAGCTTGGGCAGCTGGTGTGAAGCGTGGAGCAGGAGCTCAACAATCAGTCATCCATCAATATCCAGCCGGACAGGTTGGTGGTCGTTTACTCTGCAAAATGTAGAGGGATGGAGTTAGTTTTGTTCTGTTTGGGTGTATGTAAAGCAGAGAACATTTCCAGAATGCGGCTAATGACTCAGGCAGATCTGACTATGACAGCTTTAACGCGGGAGCATCCTGAAACACTGGCATCTCTCCACTCCACCGCCAACAAACCTGAGTGATCATGTGAAGCGGAGGGATGACGGCACCAAAGCCCTCAAGAGCCTGATATGTTATCAAAACACAAATTAAAAAGGGTAATGCATCATTTGCAGGCTACCAGCAGTGCTCTGTTGGCAGCGCTGCCAGTCTGCAGAAATATCAGCGGATCACTGCTGAATTTTAGCTACATTTAAAGGCAATGTCAACGATTTTAGGGAAATTCTGTTCTCATTTTCTTAAGTTCAGATCATCTGTCTTTTAATGTGAAACGGTGTGTTTGAGGAGAAAGACGTTGTTGTTTGTACATGGCTTACACTGTGTGAATTACCACAGAAATTAATTTGTTTAGTTTTGTATCTCCTTCTGTCTGTGTTTATTTTCATGCAGTAAGAGGTCTCCCGAATTTAGAGTCTGTTACTTAAAATAAGTAATCTGAAACATCAAATATAATTCAACATCACTTACCTATAAAGCAAGTATAGAGCAATATCCTCATTTTGGTTCATGCTTGGTTCATGCTTAATTCATCTTGGTTCAACGTTTGATGGTCACTTCACTATCTATACATCTCCAGGTGCCGTTTCTCTGCCGTGAGTAGAGGAAGGAAACCTAGCATATTGGACTGAGTAATTTTATTTGTTTACTGACACTGGGGCTTCGTAAACACATTAAACAGGTTTCCAGCACAAACATCCTCAAAATGTTATATAAAGTGTTTTTTTTTATTTAAATCATAAGCTTTTAAAGCATCATATGTTTTCAGAAGTGTTCAACAATCATATATTATCCACCACTCCAAACTCTTCTGTTATATGAACCCAAATGGTTTTTCACCTTAAATGTTACAGTAGCTAGAATGTAATTGGTTCACTATTTAAGGTGGAACAAAAATGAACTAGCAATTACCTACAAATACATGCATAGTACTAGTGATATTTTGTGCTTGTTGTAAAGAAAAGGATGATAATACCAATAACACTAAATTGAACTAAGATAATATTATGGTTACCATAATTTTTAAATGAGAAAGTACTAACAAACATTGATAATAGAAAATAGAAATGGCATTCACCCTAATTTTGATGTAGGGGTTATTTTAAACAGCAAATTTATCTAACACAGCTATACATGCAGCTTGTAAAATCTCCATAGAAATGCATTGCTGTGCAGATACAGAGTACCCTGAGGTCACCATGCTCAGTGCCAAAACTCATCTAGAAGCACATATAAATGCCCTCCTAAGCTAGCATTGGAGCTCAGTTCTATGGAGTCATGGAGCACAATACCTCAAGGAAGAGTTGGAGTGGCATTTATGATCCGGGACCAGAGGTGGAAAGTTACTAATTACAATTACTCACGTTACTGTAATTGAGTAGTTTTTTGTGTACTTGTAATTTTTTAAGTAATTTTTAAAATCTGTAAGTTTTCTTTTAACTAAGTATATTTAGCTTGAAGTATTGTACTTCAGGGCGGCACGGTGGTGCATAATGTAGCATTAACATACCTTAAATTATTGTAATAGTCATTTTCATATCTTGAGGCATCTCCATGAGCAATGTATTTAATGTTTAAAATTATTCCTTTAATTAAAACCAGCTGGTTTGAAATATATATACCCCCTTGTCCTTTTTGCACTACATAGGAAAGACCCCTCCCACCCCACACTGTTAAAAAAGTAACAGTTTACTCTGAGTACTAATTGCATTAAATTTTACTTTTACTTTAGTGCATTTTTAGACCGGTAATTTTACTTGTACTTAAGTAAAATTTTATCAAAGTAGCAGTAATTTGAGTACTTGAGTAGAATATTTAGTAATCTTTTCACCTCTGCTCAAAACTAATCATACTTTCCAGAATTAGTGCTAAGTTGTAACAGTAGCAAAGGGAGAAACAATCTACTTGCTGATACCCCTGATATCAGAACAGATGTTGATATACCAATGTTTTAAACATAGCTTGTTTAGATGTCAATAGCTTTTTGCCAATGCTAAAACCTTTAGGTACTTTCCCTCTCTCTGTCTGTCTGTCCTAGGTTGGTAGTGGAAAACCAACCATGCACCAGGTCTCAAAAAGTGAGTAGAGCTGAGTAGGTACCATGCTGTGGAAAAGCATCCTTATTTGAATCAGGTTTTTTTTTTTGTATATTCATTCATTCATTCATTCATTCATTCATTCATTGTCTGTAACTGCTTATCCAGGTCAGGGTTGCAGTGGGTCCAGAGCCTACCCTGAATCTCTGGGCGCAAGGCGACAACACCCCCTGGATGGGGCACCAGTCCTTCGCAGGATGACACACATTCACACCTATGGAAAATTTTTAGTCACCAATCCACCTACCAATAATGTGTTTTTGGTCTGTGGGAGGAATCCAGAGCACCTGAAGGAAATCTACTCAGACACAGGGAGAACACACCAAACTCCTCACAGAAAGTCACCCTGAGCAGGGCTCTATTTTTCATATATCATATAAATTTGGGGTAGTACAGTGGTGCAGCAGGTAGTGTCAGAGTCACAGTGTCAGGATCCTGGGGTTGTGGGTTCAAGACCTGCTGTCTGTGAGGAGTTTGGTGTTTTCTCCCCATGTGTGTGTGGGTTTGGCGACTGGCATCCATAGGTGTGAATGTGTGAGTATGTGTCACCCTGTGAAGGACTTGTGCCCCCTCCAGAGTGTGTTCCTGCCTTGCACCTAGTGATTCCATGTAGGCCCGGACCAACCATAAACCTGAACTGGATTAGTGGTTAAAGACAATGAATGAATATTTAAGTTTTTATATTGTGATAAAAAAGTTTTTCAATTATTAAATATGTTTCACCTACAACCTTTCTATTCATGTTTTAACTGAGATGAGTAGTGACCACCCGCGACCCTAAATTGGATAAGCGGTTACAGATAATGGATGGATGGATGGATGGAGTAGTGACCACAATAAGTGCACTGATTTTGATTTCTAGCATACGTACTGAAGCTTCGCAACATAAACTCCTCTTTAATAAAAGAAAAAAAAAAGCCCATTTTAGAGTTCAGTGGGGTAAAAAACGGTGTTGGTTCACTGAGACATGGAAAAAAGGGAACAGATCAGATGTGTCCACAAGTGCTTAATCTCTGTAGAGAGGGGGTCTGGTAAAATACAGCTGGGGGTATGCCAGCATGGTTTGGGTCCACTTGCACCCTTAGAGTCCCTGCAAATCTTTACAATGTTATTCTGAATGACCATTAGTGAATGGTTTGACAAATATGAAAATTATGGTAATTGTATGCACTAGAACAATGGTAGAGCTATGCTATGTGTGTTTAGCATTAAGATTACTCATTTTAATGTTAGAGTTTGGTTTCTATCACAAATGAGCATATAATTTGTCCAATAAATGTATTCAGGTTTCTAAAACATGCCCTACTTCTGCTCTGCATTAGCTTTTGTTTGTTTGACTTTATTTTTGGTGCAGTGCCTCCCTTGGGCCCGCCATGGGGGTCAAACAAGGAACCTTCTGGCTCCACCATGTTCCACTTACTTATTATGAGTCCTTTCCATAGCCTGCAATCAGGTTCACACTCGGATACTACAGACACTTCAATGAATAATCTACATTCTGGTACCACAGTGAGTTGCGATAATGCCTTACCCTCAGACTGACCTTCATACCCACTCTAATATTCAACATATTTTATAAAATCATACAGAGAAATCCACTAGATTTTTCATAGAATATTAACACTGACCACTGGGTTGTGTCAAGAATCTTTCCTTCATATGACCTGAGACTACACTACATGCCACAATTTCACTGTCTGGTTTGGCTCAAAAGTGGATTGGTTCTCCATTTGAGACTTGATTCCTTCTAAGTGCTTCTTTCTCATGGTCTTAGGGAGTTTTTCCTCTGTCCTTTGATCTCTGTGTAGATCTCTGTAAAGCTGCTTTGTTACTGCATTCTTTATCATGCACTTGACAATAACACTGAACTGAAATCCACAAATGCCTATGCTTTTATTTATTTATTAAACCTTTATCGGGATAATCCCATTGAGATTAATCTCTTTTACAAGTAAAACCAGGCCAGAAAAAAAATATGTTCCCATGCCATGAGCAAATTTATATTCACTGTCCATTTGATCGGCTCCACTGACCATATAGGTGCACTTTGCAGTTGTACTATTAAAGACTGTAGTACATTTGTTGCTCTGCCTATTTTTGCTGGACCACCAGAAGAGGCATTTTCACTTACTTAGGCTGACTCCTAATGTTGAAATGCGCATGCGCGAATAGGAACCGTTAGTTCAGCCATATTTCCCAGAGAAAACTAAAGGTGACGCTACTACAGCGTCTGTTGTTAGTTCAACCATATTTCACATTCCAGTTTTACTGGCCAGAGCCTCGGCTAGGTGTTGGTTAGTTTAGCAGGAAGGCTCAGAACTCTGCAACATTTACACACGTATCATATAGAGAGGAGGACTGCTGAATTTGACTTATTTCATATTTGCCTAAAATTGTAAAGGAGAGTGTTGGGGAGACATTTTGTGGTGTTAGTGTGTTTATAAAACTCCACTCTGTGGTCCACCTTGTAAATCAGTCAGAGTCAGAGTCAGAGAAAGTAGCTCATCGTTAGCTGCCAAGTGTGAGTATTTTTCAAAGTCTAGTCCTTCATCACTGGAAACAGGATGATCCAGACGGGATATTTGTGGTTGGTGGACTATTCTCAGTCCAGGAGTTATACTCAGACATTTAAAAAACATCCAGTCTGTAGAACTATAGAGTGCACATATGGTCAGTGGACCTCATAAATATGACAATAAGGCTTTAATATTATGGTTCATTTGGTGTGGGTCTCAATTAGCACTGTGCATCCTGCATTCTTAAATCATGAAATATGTTTCTACATCAGTAAGTTATGGATCTCAGATCAACCTGTTCATATTATTTAACCCATCTTGAGTTGTAACCTTGTAACTGCAATCTTCATGTCATTAATGGGGTTCGATTAAACATTATTACACACCAGCTGAGTCTTAAACAAGATGATCTATTTGCAGAGAACCTAAGCCAGCCCTGCACTATTATAGACTGTCCACAAGGTGTCTCTGTTTCTCCAGCATTGCTGGCTCAGTGCAGCATATTGAGCATCTGAATTTAAACTGCACCCACATGGAGAGATTAGCGAGATTACACTTTACATCACACAAACTAGATGACGGAAATAACTAATAGGGATAGTGCGGCCAGTAGTCAAATTTAGACAAATGCATAGTTATCTTGTTTGAAATCTGTAAAAATTGCATTTTTGTCCATTTTTATGGATGGCAGTGCCTCATATAATATTAGAAATCACATAAACAATCTGGTTAAAAGCGGCACGGTGGCGCAGCAGGTAGTGTCGCAGTCACACAGCTCCAGGGACCTGGAGGTTGTGGGTTCGATTCCCGCTCCGGGTGACTGTCTGTGAGGAGTTGGTGTGTTCTCCCCGTGTCTGCGTGGGTTTCCTCCGGGTGCTCCGGTTTCCTCCCACAGTCCAAAAACACACGTTGCAGGTGGATTGGCGACTCAAAAGTGTCCGTAGGTGTGAGTGTGTGAGTGAATGTGTGTGTGTCTGTGTTGCCCTGTGAAGGACTGGCGTCCCCTCCAGGGTGTATTCCCGCCTTGCGCCCGATGATTCCAGGTAGGCTCTGGACCCCCCGCGACCCTAAAATTGGATAAGCGGTTACAGATAATGGATGGATGGATGGATGAATCTGGTTAAAATTATTAAAATGGGACAAATTATGGAAAAAAATACTGGGCTGTTTAGATGGGGAGAACACTGCTGTGGTGTATGATCCTTGTTTTTTTTTTTTTTTCAAAAGCATGTCACAGACATATCTGTGTCAGAACTTTGTTCACAAAGGGGTAGAATGTGTCCCCTTTAAAGTAACAGGCAATTTTTTTCCCGTTGAGTCTTCTCCACTTTCTGAAACAACTATGATACTGCCATCTAGTGTGTAAGAGACTAGCTGTGTCAGAGACTCTGTACCTAACATGTTTTTAAAAAATGTGGATTATTGCCCCTTCAGGGATTACAACATTTTTTCACAATCAATTCAGTGATTACAAAATTGTTTGGCAAGCAGGTGCTATATGGTATTTGGCTGTTCTGGTCTTCCATATCATTAGCCACATTAGTGAAGTGCAAAACTAAGCAAGCTAACGTCTGACACCAAATATGTCATTGCTAATTGATTATATTTTGAAAAAGAGGCATATTTTCTCCAAACTAACGCTTTAAGAAGGGTGGCATGGTGGCGCAGCAGGTAGTGTTGCAGTCACACAGCTCCAGGAACCTGGAGGTGTTGGGTTCAAGTCCCATTCTGGGTGACTGTCTGGGAAGTTTGGTGGGTTCTCCCTGTGTCTGCGTGGGTTTTTTCCAGGTGCTCTGGTTTCCTCCCATGGTCCAAAACACATGTTGGTAGGTGGCTTGGCGATTCAAAAATGTCCATAGGTGCAAATGTGTTTGTGTCCACCTGTGAAAGACTGGCGCCCCCTCCAGTGTGTGTTCCTGCCTTGTGCCCAATGATTCCAGGTAGGCTGGATGAATGAATGAATAATGCTTTAAGAAGCTGCAGAGTGATATCTCAAGCTGAATGCCTCCTCATCTGTGGGCTGCAGCACTGCTTTTCCTCGACAAACAGATGGCAAACTTTGCATTCTGTCCTCTACTTCCCCTGGGAAAGGGCTAGCATACACTCTCAGCATACTGTTCTCCCTGAGGGTTGTGTGTGAACAACACACACCTTACATCACAAAGCACCCCACCACACAGGCTCTTCATAGCTGTCCCCAGTGTGGTCGCCCATTATTTCAATAGCCAAAGAACAAACGTCACTAATTTTTAATGCTCTCTTGTACTACACGAGACTGCTGTGGATTATTCATCTGGATTTTGCAGTCTATTCTGTCACCTCAGAGCACCACTTGGGTGAAGCGACTCATGTTTATTTTGCTTTTGCAAAACATGGGATATATATATATATATATATATAAAACACTTTGGGGTGTATTGGAGGAGCGAGTCAGGAAACGTTTTCCTCCACCAGCTTCATGTAGAGATCTGGCCACTATCCTGCAAGAAGAATGGCTTAAAATCCCTCTGACCACTGTGCAGGACTTGTATATGTCATTCCCAAGACGAATTGACGCTGTATTGGCCGCAAAAGGAGGCCCTACACCATACTAATAAATTATTGTGGTCTAAAACCAGGTGTTTCAGTTTCATTGTCCAACCCCTGTACATTTTTACTACTAAAAACATATTTGCAGATATATCTAATTGCAGTATTTACTAGTAGAAATGTCATTACAGATATAGTGGGTGAAATTAAATGTAAGTCAATGGAGAATTATGACTAGTCAGAATTTCATTATGGATATGTTGATCTGTATTCTTACTACAGAATGGAGTTCTATTGTCAAATGGAGTTCTATTGTAAAAATGGAGTTAGGACTTGTATCGCTGGTGTCATTTTAGGCTAAAACAGCTTGCCATAGCCACCTGTCAAGTACCTGTATGGGAGAGTTTTTAGGGAGGCTTGGTTGGCTGTTGGAGGTGGGGTTGGGGTGTCCAAGCAACAGTAGGTGTTTCCCATAGAATTTTTGTGGATCCCAGTGCCCAAGAAATATAGGACACTTAACTTAAAGGGAATGTTTATTATTGTGAGCAATCAGAGCTCACACGTGTTGTTTACATCCCAAAACAAAGTGTCTTTTAAGATGGAACGGTGTGTCTGAAGGAAATGTTTTAATGTTTGAAGTTTACTCCATTGTCAAAAAATACTCCACAGAGAGAGTAAGACTAGCATACCGGACCTAGCCAGTTTGTCTTATCCCTCATTTACAAACACTGGGGCTTCATAGACACATCAGACCAGTTTCCAACTAAGAATAAACATTTATGGGTAAAGCACTGACAAGTCAACTGTGATCAAACTTTTCTCTTGTGTAAGAGTTCAGTTTGGTTCTGTATTCTTAAATAATCTAATTATCATAATCTTTTGCAAATAGGTTTCAATTCCAAGAAAATTATTTCAAATTCAAAAGGAATTTGATAATGAAATGTGTTTGACGGTACTTGCCGTATTATCTTGATAATCTGGAATATAGTCTCCTTTAAGGTGTAAATCAAAGCTGAGTGCTGTACGTGCAGTAGTCCACGGAGGAAATGTAAAAGCCTAGTGCACTTGAGGGACAACGGGACTCCTCACTACTGACAGCTCATGTGGAACAGATTACGTTGGCCTGACATGTACAAGACAGCCCTGGGATTTGCAGGAGATTATGAGCGCAGCTCTAAAATACACACTGCTGCATGGGGAAGCACTGTGAAAAAGAACCAGGGGCAGTGACATGGGCAGATGTGCCTGCCTCCACATGGACTTCCACCAAAAGAAAAATCTCTGTGCCTGAGAGCAGGTAAAACATGCTAGCATGACGAGAGTTTATCATAGCTTTGAACTTTGCAGGATGAAACACTTTGAAACAGTATTTTCAATGCAGCTGTTCTGAAACACAATCAAACAGAATGGCAATGTAGTCAGTCCAAGTTCATGCACATGCACTGGGTGCTGGGATTTGTGGGATGTGTATGAATATCCAGGGGTTTGACTTCAGACTCTGTTAACATAGTCCTATTTCTTCAAATATATTTTTTAAGCTCATTTCAACCAAATATACAGATGATGATATTGAATTGTATCTGTTTAACTTCAAAGGGAGTATTTTGTAATATGGCTCCTGAGCCGTCCTGCTGAGCTGATGAATGAGAGCAGTGGAAAAAAGAGAAGAAAAAAAATGCCCAAAACCAACAAACATGCCTTGACTTGCACTGAAAAGTCCTTGTTTTTATTTCCTTGTATTGTTTTCATATCAGAAAGTGCTGTAACATTTTAGCCTCTGCCCAGTGGGCCCAGGTCAGTTGAAAATATGTTGAGACAGCATCTTTCCCTGACATCAGCTGTAAACTTAATTTTACATCATTTTGATGTCTTATTTATGTCATTTTAATAACATGTTTCTTTAAAACCATACTTTAGTTATAATTTGTGCTGTGTATTTAATATTTCACACAAAAAGTCTGTATTCACAAGATACACATAACATAAAGAATGTCAAATAATAAGATCTAAAACAATTACATATACAGTACATATACCCAGTCATAATCATAAGTGCAGCACAATTACACATATACACAGTGTGGGATTAATGCAATTACTGCATTTATTACATGAAAACATTTACAAACATATTTGAAACAACTTCACCACCCGTTTTAAGCACAGTTAATGCTACATCATGAGGCGGATCAGATTTGCTGTCTGGTGGATATTAACAGGTGTTTTTACATCCACTGTGAGAGGTTTTAATGTTATGGTTCATCTGTTTATAACATACTAAAAAAATTAAACGCCTCTTTGTTTCTCACTCACTTACACACACATAATTTTATACACGGTATTCATCTGTGCCTTCCTCCTCCACTGCAAACCATGAGATTTCCTAAAAACATAACAGTATTTTAATCGCCAGGCATTAAACAATATTGTAAGTTTATTAAATATTATACATTTTGTTCTTGCCAGAAGAGACTAAACGATGTCTCAGAGCATGACCATTTTGAATAGTGTCTGGAGTAAAACAACGGTTTAGAACTCTCCAGTGTTTTCATTTGAAGATGTGAGCTGCTGACCTCTAACTCATTTTACCCTGCAGCTGTGGCCATGTATGATTTACAGATCAGGAAATCTGCCACCTTGGTTTTAAATGAGGCATTTGAGAAGTTTAATATGAATAGCAAACAATGAATGAAATAGCAATAGCAAAGCCATAAAATATTTAGGAATAGGTTAATGCAAATGCTTTAAGCAAATTTTGAGTTGCAACCCCAACCAAAATTCAACATATAGCTTAAAATAACATTTCAATGTTATGTCAACGTCATATTCACAACCAAAATCTCACATAAGTTTTTAATGTTGAAAATTGTTTGTATTTAGTTCGCGACCAGAATCCAACCAAACAAAGACATCAATGTTGTGTGCTCTTTCTGGAGCATTTTTTAGCTCAACTTGCTGACTGACATTGTAAAGGTTTGAGCTGAAGTACCTACTGTTCTTTGGTTCCAGCTGAAAACAAACCTGTTCTGAAACCTATTTATGTTGGTTAAAATGCATTGAAATATTTAAAATTAGGTTCATTAACAGGAAATGGAATAGGGCCATCAGACACACACCAACAAGCACTGTTGCTGTTGCTAAGTTATGTGTATATTGCGGAGCAATACTTGAAAAACGTGCACCTTAGCATCTACATGGACCTTTTTGGCATTGGAAAAACACAAGGCACATTTCTAAAGCTGCAGTTCAATCAGAAAAGGGATGGGTAACACCTGAGCTCAACTGCTTATTGTCACACACACACACACACACACACACACACACACACACATACACACGTGTGCACTAGGGGCAGCGACACACTCAGAGCAGCAGGCAGCCATCCCTGGGCACTTCAGCTGTGGATGTTAGTGCTGGTCTTGGGGATCAAACCGGCAACTTTCTGGTACCAAGCCCAGTCTCTAACCATGGCTGCCCCCTTAGAATTTGTATTTGTGTATTTGTATGTATAGGTATACATTTGTCATTGTCCAAAGAAAAACATATCTCCATACATTATTTAAACACAACAGTAGTTCTTCACATTGTGTGAAAATTTAATGAACCAATAAAAATGGTTCAAAATTTTTTACATTCACATCACACACGCTCACACAGGTACATCTCAATAAATTAGAAAATCATCAGAAAGTTAATTTATTTCGGTAATTCAAATAGTCAAACTCATTATATAGATTAATTAAAGTGTGATCTATTTCAAGCATTTATTTCTTTTAATGTTGATGATTATGGCTTTCAGCTAATCAAAACCCAAAAGTCATTATATTAGAACATTTGAATAATCAATACAAAACAACTGCTAAGGTTTCCTAATCCTTTATGGTCCCTTAGTTCAGTAGGCTACACAATCATGGGGAAGACTGCTGACCTGACAGATGCCCTACTGTATACAAGCATATTAATGGAACGTTGGGTGGAAGAAAAACATGTGGTAGAAAAAGGCGCACAAGCAACAGGGATAACCATAGCCTTAAAAGGATAGTCAAGGCCATTCACACAGACGTATCCAGGACATGGGCTGCAATTGTTTCATTCTTCAGATGAAAGTAAATTTTGCATTTTATTTGGAAATCAAGGTCCCAGAGTCTGAAGGAAGTGTGGAGAGGCACACAGTCCAAGATGCTTGAGGTCTAGTGTGAAGTTTCCACAATCAGTGAAGGTTTGAGGAGCCATGTCATCTGCTGATGTTGGTCCACTGTGTTATATCAAGGTCAAAGTCAGCACAGCCATCAACCAGGACATTTTAGAGTACTTCATGCTTCCCTCTGCTGACAAGTTTTATGGAGATGTGCATTTCATTTTCTAGTAGGACTAGGTACCTTTCCACACTGCCAAAAGTACAATACCTGATTTAATAACCACAGTATCGCTGAGCTTCATTGGCCAGAAAACTCGCGTAACCTAAACCCCATAGAGAATCTGGGGAAAGCAACTTGGGCTCCCACAACACCTCAGCAGTGCCACAGGCTGATCACCTCCATGCTGCATTAATGCAATAATTCATGCAAAAGGAACCCCGACCAAGTACTGAATGGAAAAAAAAAAAAAAAAAAAAAAAAAAATATATATATATATATTTATTTATTTATATATTTATTTATTTTTTCCATATATATATATACAGGCACAAACCTGTTCCTCTGCATACATAATTTGCAGAACAAATGCCTCCCGTATCAGTTCAGTAAGGAATACTGGTTTTATTGTCCAAATATGGGATTATTACATATTTTATGGGACAATAAGCAATCCTACTTGCAGACCACCAAACCACAATGAGCTTAACTGCTATTGCTCATTTCTAAGAGCCAGGAAAGTCAGTTGCAGGCAATAGCCGTACCACTTTTACACAGGGCCCTTCTCTCTCTCCGATACAGCGACCCCCCATTGAGGGTATTTAAGAGTGAGAAGTTGGTAAAGAGGTGAGCTTCATTCCTCATTTAACAGAGCACATTTGCTAATCGCAGCGGGAATCAGCCATTCCCAGTGCAATTCCCTTATTAAAACACCTTCTAATTCACAGTGTACACAGTTTGCTAAGGTTCATAATTCATCTCAGAGCTGTGATAGTCTTTTTTTTCCTTTTTCTTTTTTTTTCTTTTACTTAGAAGGGTTCTCTGAAAGTTTGCTGCAATTATTCATTTTTTGCTCCTTAATTCCTGCTCCCAGTCATTAGGGAACAGAGGATGTAATGAATTTTTGCAATTATTTATGAACCATTGCGAGCACTACTCAGTTCAATAGGTGCTAAATTAGCCAGGACTGAATAGAGGCTTCAATACCAGAGCTTAACATAGCAGGTTTTTGCTCAGAACACAACTGCTGAGCAATAACTAATGTCTAGTCACACCCATAGTAATGGAACACGTTAGACCATTAGGTAATCATTTTGGCCCCATATCCAAATGAAAATGGAAGTTCTTGGAAATGCTCTTCACACTGGAGATTTTTGAAATTCTGTATATATATATAAAATGCTGGATTAAGAGCTAGATGACTTGCATAGTGTACTGCATAAAGAGTAGTTAGGAATTAAGTAAGGGATCAAATCTCTCTGTTTCTCTCATGCTTAATAGAGTTTTGATGTCTCACTTAAGGCAACATATGCAATATATCATAACTAAATCTTCTATGATTAAAATTTGAATTCAGCATCTTATTTAGTGGGCAGCATGGTGGCGCAGCAGGTAGTGTCACAGTCACACAGCTCCTGAATCCTGGGGTTGTGGGTTTGAGTCCCGCTTTGGATGACTGTCTGTGAGTTTGGTGTGTTCTCCCTGTGTCCGCATGGGTTTCCTCTGAGTGCTCCTGTTTCCTCCCATGGTCCAAAAAACATGTTAGTAGGTGGATTGGTGACTCAAAAGTGTGAGTGTGTATTGCCCTACAAAGGACTGATACCCCTCCAGGGTGAGTGCCTGCCTTGCGCCCAGTGATTCTGGGTAGGCACCAGACCCACCATGTCTTATTTCTAATCTTATTTGGCAGCTTTTCCTTCACATCTTCCAGTTCCCTGTTAAAGGTGTAGTTCATAAATGTAATAGTAATAAAAAAGATCATAAGCATAAGCAATGCAGTTTAAACACTCGCGAGTGAAATGGTTTTACGTGCTCATGGTTTTTAACATGAATCTGACATACATTTGGAGTATTTTTAGAGAGAACTCCAAACGTAGAAAAGCATGAACTGAAAATGTTATTGCTCATGAATGCTCCATAGTTGAAAATAATGTATACTTTACACAAAATAAACGATTCAGTGATATTTTTTTTTCATTTCATTTCATTATCTGTAACCACTTATCCAGTTCAGGGTTGCGGTGGGTCCAGAGCCTACCTGGAGTCATTGGGCGCAAGGCGGGAATACAGCCTGGAGGGGGCGCCAGTTCTTCACAGGGCAACACAGACACACATTCACTCACACCTACGGACACTTTTGAGTCACCAATCCACCTACCAACGTGTGTTTTTGGACTGTGGGAGGAAACCGGAGCACCCGGAGGAAACCCACGCGGACACGGGAGAACACCAACTCCTCACAGACAGTCACCCGGAGTGGGTATCGAACCCACAACCTCCAGGTCCCTGGAGCTGTGTGACTGCGACACTACCTGCTGCGTCACCGTGCTGCCCCACGATTCAGTGATGTTATTAAAAATTCCAAAACATAAATGTTGTCCCTTTTCTTGACTCTCCACAAAAATAAAAAAAATCATCTGTATTGTTCTTTTTGTTTTCGTTGCTCCCATTTTGTGTCTTCACAGCCAATTATTATGATCCGCATTTACAATTTAGACAAGTTTTAGACCGGATGTCCTTCCTGACACTACCCTCCCATTCCTCTGGGATTGGGACTGGCACTGCGAGGAAACCCATGCAGACACAGGGAGAATACACCAAGCTCTTTACAGGCAGTGACCTATGGTTAGGATCAATCCCAGGACCCTGAGATCCTGGAGCTTTGTGGCAGTGACACTACCTGCAGTGCCACCTTGCTGCCCATGAAATAGTGTCATCTGTCATCTGAAGGAACTATTGCACATTTAGTAAGGAGGGGTAAACTACATAGAATTGATCCTTTGTGTTATGAAACAGCCATGATACTGACACCTAGTGACTTGAGTGTATGCAATTTTGTATTATGGGCACCACCATGTGAGCGAGCCCCTCTATGGAGCATAAACTTTCACTCTGGAGACTCTGATATTCTATCTTGATGTGTGTTGTATTTTATAAAAATTAACGTAAACATAAATAATCACTTTCATTAATATGGTTAGCTGCCTTGTTTGTGGCAAAAAAGAACCAATTGTTCATTTAAGCATCAGTTAAGCTGAATATCTGATTTTTTAAAATCAAATCATTAATGAGTGTATGGTCTGTAATGAAAAAGCTTTGGTGGGATAAAGCGCTAGATTCTTTTGCAGCAATCCATCAAAAGCACTTGTTTTCTTCTTATTCTTTCAGCGTTCACAGAGAGATCAGCGTGATGTTGGATGAAGTTAAGTTAAAGCACTGCTGCAGATAGCTTTTATTTAGTCTTTATCTTGCTGCATGTTGTTTGTGTTTGGAAGTTTACCTGAAAAGAACTTGAATTATAAATACAAACATGTTCTGACACCCTTTTAGTAGTATTCACATGGCTGCAAACATCTTTGTCATGCTGTGATACTCAGATCTCTTTCCCAGAAAATGTAACATCTGTACTGATACATCTTGTAGTATTTTAAACGTGTTATCACAGCTGAGTCACTAGAAACACAGGGAGCTCAGATTAGGAAGAGTGGAGAGATAGGGAGCAAGAGAGCTGTGTAACTGAGGGCGAAGTTTTTGTACCCGTCACTACCGAAGGCCAGTGGGCCGCATGGGAGCCTATTATTTTGAAGGCCAGAGAGAGAGAGAGGAGGAGGGAGGGAGAGAGAGAGAGCTCTCAGCAACAGTGAAGAATTGAGAAAACACGCAATTTAGTGTAACAACAGAAATGTCACACACATTTTTCACCCAGTTTGTGTGCTTATAATGTGGGACTCCAGATACGTCCAGATACGCGTGTTGCACTCCAGATAAGTGTTGCAATGCCGCTCACAGCCATGTCCTTGGTAAATAATTTGCTGTTTCAGTGATTAAGTCAATAATGGGAGTGACAGGTGTGACACATGGTGGTGGTCTTGCAACAACAAATCAGTGCTTTTGACCTGCAGGGAAAGAAAGACCCTCAAAAGCAAAGCATGAATACAAGGTGGTGATATCACATTAAGGACAATAATTAGTGCAGGGATGGCTTTGTTACTGTGAAAAATGTAATCCTTTACAAATTACAAATGGATCAGACACAGCAGTGCTGCTGGAATTTTTAAACACTGTCCACTCACTTTACACTGTTAGACACATCTACCCTGTTGGTCCTCCTTGATGTAAAGTCATAAGCAGTAGTTGGCCCTGGCATTTTGGACCAGATCGGCTCAAAAACATTAGATAATGCACACCTTTTCTGTCTCTTGAATATGTATACCAACTGTGCAACTCTTTAAAACCAAGTACCTTAAGCCATGCGATGACTTAATGGGAATCAATGAGAGTGGACTCATTAAATACTTCCAAAAAGTGTAATTAATTAACACTTTAAAAATGTATACTCCACACATTTTGTTATAAACAGCTGCTAGGGGTAAAGACATTATTAATTTATTTCACCTGCATTTACAATACAACCTAACTTAGCCATAGAATATTAGCCAAAATTATTTTATTGACTCTCAGGACTTCAGGGCGGACTGACGTAAGTGGATGCACTTGCTAAAACACATACTTTTATTTAAACCAAAATATAACAAAACAGAGACAGACTTAGATAACGTAAAAAGAAAGGTAGAAAGCAAACCGAAGCGAGAAACAGATGAGACAACAGTGGAAACGAAGCGAGGAATGGACAGGACAAACGAGGAATGGAATCAAATGACAGACAGACTAGAGAGAGTAACATGACAACAGTGGAAACGAACAGAGGAAACAAATGACCGACAAGAGGAAGTGAGACAAGAGAAGATAAATACACGACATAGACAAGAGACACCTGAGACAGATAACGAGAGGGCAGGATTACAAATGAGACACTGATGAGGAGGAGGAACAAAGGCAGGACTAGGGCGGAGACATGAACAACAACAAACAGAGTCATGTGCTAAGTGAGCACATGGCGGGGAAAACAGACACGACAGGACAAGGGCGTGACATTGACGTTTGTTTGAAGAGCAAGTTTCTTTTTTTCTTGCAGTTTCTCTACGCCTCCTTTGCATTTTCCATCTCAGAAGATCCTAACAGATAACATTACATTCATCCTACATTGCGCAGCGCAAAGGGAGGATGTGTTTCATGACATGATTGGGTCAGCCATGTGTCAGTAAAGAAAATATCTAATGGGCCGCTGACCAGCATGTTTCAAGAGCCGGTGGTTAGGAAACAAACGCTTGCACTGACTTTTTTTTTGCCGATTGCATTACATAAGCAGGACCAATGCGAAATAGGTTGGTGTTTAATAATGAGAATGGGCCAGCCCAGTATCAATTAGGCCTCTGATCTACTGGTTAAATGGGCCCGTCAGATAAAAAAGTGTCTGCCAGTCCATCCCTGAAGGGAGGTGATCATTACTGGACCGTGTCCAGTTTTTGCAGGTTTTCTCAGGAAAGTTGGAGCTGGAGGAGGCGTTTAGTGATGTAATATATGTCATAAATCAGAAAAGTGAAACTTTCTAGAAAGGTTTTGTAGACAATTTATGGTATGACTGTGCATCTGAACCATTACTACCATTAAACATTTTATAGCAGTAGTTTTAAAAATGTGTGAAGATTCACGTGAGTGAATTTTTTTTACCATCATCTCATACTATATTTCTTTTTAACTAGTAGAATGTAAGGCTTTTGAGGGCTGGATATGTTTGGTTTGTTGGCTGTTGAAAAACTCAAAACTCCAGTAGCACTGCTGTGTCTGATCCACTGGGTGACGCCAATATGTAAAACAAGAAGCCACTCTCATCTCTGTTACTTCTCAGTAAGATTTCTTATCTAGTGTGAATCCAGCATAAATATTACTGACGTCCTGTGGTAAAATTACATTACCCTAGCTCCCCACATAAAACTAATGTCTCTCGAAAAAGGCTTTAGTCTAAAATGGAATTACTTTCCCTACATCTGCTCTTCTGGCAAATTCCTCTGACATGATAGGCAATAATTAGTAGCTGTTGTTTTCTGTTGTAGTAACAACTTCTGCTCCTCTGTGAAGGCATTAGACAGGTGCTGACAGTAGCCACTAAAAAAGATTTCCCAATCGCTGAACATAGACATTAATTCTGTAACCGCTTATCCAATTCAGTGTCCGGAGCCTACCATGAATCACTGGCCACAAAGCAGGAACACACCCTGGAGGGGGTGCCAGTCCTTTGCAGGGCGACACACACTGTCACATACACTCAAACCAATGGACTTAGAGTAGCCAATCTACCTACAAATGTGTGTTTTTGGACTGTGGAATGAAACCAGAGCACTTGGAGGAACCCCAGGCACACACAGGAAGAATACAGAAAATTCCTTACATACATTTTTGAACCCACAACCCCAGGACCCTGGAGCTGTGTGATAAAGATACTACCTGTTGTACCAAAACATATACAACTGAACATTTTATACTGTGACATTGAAATGTGAATCTAACAGTTGGGTTGTGCACACATGTGTAATTATATAAATTATGTAAGTAATCTTTTAAGTATCATATAAATTGTATTTTCATTCTCATTGTATGATCAATAATAATGGTAATAAAATGAATCCACTGTGTGTATATTATAATTATTGTTGATATTACTGTTATCATAATTATGTTACAGGCCTTTTTTTTTCATTTTCCACCTGAAATTACATACCCAAATCTGCTCAGGCTTTATAATTTAATTCATAATTTAATTTCACAGAAAACCCTTCCAATTTGTAAAAGAAAATATTTAGAGGTCCTGAAATATATCTGATGTGGTCAAAAGCTGAGGAAAACCACAAAATAATGTTGCAAAAAAGGCACATGTCTTATTTTTATTTTATTTTATTTTATTTTTTTCAAACGTGTGTCTCCAAGGGTCTATTTTCACCATGTAAAATTTGGAGTTGATTCCTCATACTGATTTGAAGTTATTCATGCTGGAGTAGACAGTGGGCAGATGGTCTCTCTAAGTGTTTCTTTAGACCCCAAGCTCTCCATAAGGAAAATTATTACTTTTACTGCAAAAATACAGTGTATATATCTTTACTAGACCTAATGCCAACATCTTAGTGTTTTTCTTTACTTTCCTTGAGAAACTAGTACCTCTCCAAGTGGCCATTTAGCCTCACCAAACAGGAAAAACCCTTAGTTATGGTGTGTTTTATTCTGATTTATTGAGTTTATTTCTGATGTTTACACTTGTTTCTCACTGAGTACACTGTCCCTTTAAATGTCTGATGTGTTAAAAGGCAAGAGCTGCACTCAGATTGGCTGTAGAGCGAGGAAACCTCCCCCACATCCCCTCCTGCATTTAAATGGCCTCAGGGGGGGAAAGGCAGCTAGTAAAAGGAATCTAAGCTTTCAAAGCATTTTTATTGACTTGATTATTGTTAATGGAACTTGTAGCTGCCAAATAGAACCGTTTGAGTCATAACTCATGGTGTCTGGGTCTGTTAGATGCTGAAAACCTATGCACTCTGCTGAGCATTTGTCCCTCCTCCTTGGGTGTGTAGTGCCATATATCTGCCCCTGATTGGTCTATAGACTTGATTGACATGTCGTTGGAAAGCTGAGAGCCAAAGCTACGCATGTTGGGGGGAGGGGTCATAATTTAATTATTTTTTTGAAAATGTGTACTATTTTATAGACACTGCGGTTTTGTCATAGGTGAGGAAGAAACCTGAAGTTTGGAATATCTGATTCTTTCGGCTTTAATTCCTTAGTTCTACATTTTAGACTATAATGGTTTATATCCTCGTGATCTTCAGAGTCTGCTCTTTCAATTGGTGTATGATATGTACACACTGACTCAAATATGGCGCAGTGAAAAATCTGAATATCTGTACTCTCACTAATATTTTTTTTCAATGAAACGCAGTGACTTTAAGCTTTAATTTGGTACCTTGACAGTCGAATTTGGACTTGTAGTACTTGTAACGGACGGATATAGCAATGAGTGATTTTATTTCTTTGGCCACCGGAATCTAAAATGAGAAATGAGCTAAATAAGAGGTTAAGAATATCAGACAATTATCAAAGAAATTATGTGTTCAGTTACTTATGTTGCAATAGTTTTTATACTAAAAAACAAAACAACTAAAATAATTATTGTTATATTTCTTAATTTCTTCACCTCGAGTTAAAGTTACGAGATGCTGTTGTGAGTTTGATAAAAGTAAATGTGAAAGCTGCTGTAATTTAAGAGATTTTACAAGCAGTGAGTTTGTGCTGGATTTGAATGAGCTCCGCATTTCGTGGTGATTGACATGGCTCTGGCCAATCAGTGATCTGCAGGGTTTACACGACACTATTTAGTACCTACTCTGCATGGTTGGACGTGGAAAAGCACCATTAGTTCCAAGGTGTGAGATGACACCTGAAATGAGGGGTAGGGGTAAAATAAGAAATGGGATTTGACCTAAAAGCCAACATTCAAAAATAAATTACTCTTAAAAATGAAAAGCCTTTTGACTGGCCATTTAACAAAGGCTTAACAAAAGTACAGCTCCAGGGTCCTGGAGGTTGTGTGTTAAAGTCCTGCTCCGGTGAGGAGTTTGGAGTGTTCTCTCCGTGTCCATGTGGGTTTCCTCTGAGTGCTCTGGTTTCCTCCCACGGACCAAAATCCCATGTTGGTAGGTGGACTGGATACTCAAAAATTGTCCATAGGTGTGAGTGAATGTGTGAGTGTGTGTCATCCTTTGAAGGTCTGGCACCCCCTCCAGGGTGGGTTCCCACCTTGTGCCTAGTGAATCCGGGTAGGCTCCGGACCCACCACAACACTGAATTGGATAATTGGTTAAAGATAATGAATGAAAGAAATAATTCACACTACAAAAAAGCAGCAAAAGAAAGTTGTCAATTATAACGGATTCCTTTCACTGACTAAACCCTGGCAAAAAGATTCTCTTTGTCAGATTTATATATTTGGAATGTATTCCCAAGACAAATCCCCTAATACTTTAAAGTGTCTTAGATGTAATTCCTTCTTATTCATTCAGTAGATCTATAAATTTTGTCCCCACTTAACTCTTCACCACTCGGTTGCAGCTCAAAAGCCCAACCCTGCAAGTTGACAGGATTGGTTCCTTAGGTTTATGACATAAGAAACCCTGCCTGTCTGAATCTGCCCATTTGAAATACTAGCTACAAGCAGAAAAGCCATTGTGAAGATGGGTATTTACGTATAATACAACTTTTAGTGTATAATCAAACTCATATGGACATATTATCAATGTCACACACTTGATCTGAACTTGGGGGGGGGGGGGGGGGTCTTTAAATAGTGTCTAAATTGTGAAGTATATGTATCATGTCTCGATGTTGATGCTATTGCTTATTATGGACACTTAGTATTTCATTCATTGTAGCGGTTGATATATAGACCATGGAGAAACAGGAC
Organism: Hoplias malabaricus; assembly: GCF_029633855.1. Classification (NCBI taxonomy): domain Eukaryota; kingdom Metazoa; phylum Chordata; class Actinopteri; order Characiformes; family Erythrinidae; genus Hoplias; species Hoplias malabaricus. The sequence goes on along the minus strand of NC_089804.1, from coordinate 17,770,875 downwards.
TCTCTTAAACAGCACTTTCCCTAAGTGGTAAGCACAATTATGAAAAGAAGATTAATTGTCTGTTCCATAAACCCAGCTAGAAAGAAGAAGAATAAAAAAGACGGTTAAAGTCCTTTGTGCTTCTTCCTAATCTGCTCCATTCATTACTAATGGTGAAGAATGGCTGATATAGGAGAGAATTTTGATTTATTAGTTGGGAGTAATTTACCAGATGTATTGGTGGTCTTATTCACAGGTATGGTAATACTGCAAAACCTCTGATTCATTGCAAATAAATGCATGAGTAAAATTCACTGAAACACAGCAGCTAAGATTTAATTCATCATTAAGCTTATCAATTCAGGATTTTTATTTACTTCTGGATTTTTGCCCAGTTATCTCCCCCATGGTAGTCAACACAAATTCCCACCAGCTGTCTCATTCTTTCCTTCTGTAGAGCATCAATCAGTTAGCCACCACATTTAAATGCCCTCCTTGTTTTTACACTCATTGTCCATTTAAATCAGCACCAGTGACTATATAAGGTCCCACTAAGATGCACCGGTGGCTCTGCATACTTTAAGGCCCCTCTCTAATATGTCCTTCAATATTCAGGGCCACCATACATTCATTCATTCATTCATTCATTCATTATCTGTAACCGCTTATCCAATTCAGGGTCGCGGTGGGTCCAGAGCCTACCAGAGCCAATCATTGGGCGCAAGGCGGGAATACACCCTCGAGGGGGTGCCAGTCCTTCACAGGGCAACACACACACACACACACATATTCACTCACACACTCCAGAGCACCCGGAGGAAACCCACGTGGACACGGGTGAACACACCAACTCCTCACAGACAGTCACCCGGACAGTCACCCAAACTATTAATATGCTGTATTAATGAAAGCTAAAACGCTATATTTGTGGTCATCTATACAAAGGAGGAGCTGAAAGCACAGGGATTTTATTTAGCATGTTCACCTTCCGACGCTGAAATTTTGGGTTAAAGTCTGAAAAGAGTTTCCAAGTTCTACCTGTGTCTGCGTGGGTTTCCTCAAGTGTCTCAGGCTTCTCTATTAACTATCCTGGTGTGAGTGAATGAGTGTGTATGTAAATAAATGTCTGCATGTGTGAGAATGAATGAGAGTGAATATGTGTATGCCCAAATATGGATTGGCACTCTATCCTGGGTAAAGCCCCTAGTGCCTGATGCAGTCTTCCAGGTGGATGGTTGTTCCCGGTTGAAAATATGTAGTGGCTGCCTCTTCTCAGAAATGTGTGTGTGTGTGTTGATTGAGTGTTGAATGGAAAGTTCTTCTGTGCAGAGTTGATTGTAAAATATTTTGGGTGTCTAGAAAAGTGCTATATAAGTTTAAAAATATATAAAAATAGAAATAAATACGGCAGCTGTCATTTCTTTGTTATAACACAGTGCTTCAGACAGGGCTTCTGTGGTCAAAACCTGACAAAGCCTCAGCCCAGCAAGTAACTCATAAAATGCACAGTGTTAGTTCCAGAAGCTGCCATAGGCCCTGAGGAAAAAGCAGACACCTTTTCCTTTTCTGATGGAGCAGAACATACGAGACAGGGTGAGCTCCCCAAAGCAGGTTTAAAGGTATTTAAAAATTGCATCAAATTCAAGCCCAATTCCAATATAGTTGGGACACTGTGTAAAATGGAAATAATTATATAAGTAAATAAATACGGAATGCAATGATTTGCAAATCATTGCAATCACCCATATTTTATTCACAATAGAACATAAAACACACATCAGATGTTGAAAGTCAGACATATTTTTTTCCATTCCTGAAAGCAGAATGAAAAATAATTATTATTTAAAACTTCACAACAGCAACACATCTCAAAATGTTGGTACAGTACCATGTTTTCCACTGTGTAGCATCACCTCTTTTTTAAACAACAAGATGTAAATATTGGGGAAGTTGAGGAGACCAGTTGATGGAGATTTGGGAGAAGGATGTTGTCCCATCTGCAAATCATTGCATTCTGTTTTAATTTACATTTATTTATATTACACACATGTCCTAACATTCTGGACTTGGGATTGTATACTGAAATAAAATATTATGTAAATTAGATGTTACAGTGTAACATACTAGCTAATATAAGTTTGTCTATTAATCCCTCACTTAATGATGCTGCAAATCTCTACCAACGTCTCAGATGGATTTGGCAAAATGTTCAATGAGTATAGAAACATGGACATTGCTATAATGTTATGGCTCAATTAGAGACACACATGTATGGAGTAAATTTGCCTACACAGAATTAGACATCCAACATCAGCACCTGACCTCACTAATAATACCATGGTTGAATCCAGTCTGATTTTCACAATATGAGGCACTTTTGAATTGTAGGGTATTTCAATCTGCTGCTCACACAGTGTCCTAGAGCAGCTGAGGGCAGTAATATTTAACATTGGCCCCCGCGCTTACAGCCCACCACTCTTACAGTCCTTTGGTGGTTAGGGTTAGAGCCTTGAGAGTGTCAGTGAAGACTGTGAGAGTGATAGGCTTTGAGAGTAGCATCTGCAGGATGCTGTACCCTCAAACATATCCTGGAGTGCAGACCACTCAATTTTATCTTTATGGGCAGACAGATGCCCACAGTTGGCCAGCACTACCACAGATCATAAGAAAAGTGTTGGCTTTCTCTCCCTTTAATTAATTAAATATACATCTTGAGTTAAAATACTGGGTAAGTTAGTTACAGTTACTGTCACAGCAACACAGCTCCAGGGACTCAGGATTCTTAACCCAGGTCACTGTCTGTAGGAGTGTCCGCTTCTTGTCCCTGTGTCTGTGTGGGTTTATTCCAGGCACACCAATTCCCTCCCACAGCCCAATCATATTGGATTCTTCTTGGCAAGTGTGTGAAATTATCCACTGTCGTCAGCGTATAACTGACAGGTTTTGTGATTTTTTAAAAATGCTGTGTGTGAATGTGTCTGTGTGTGTGTCTGTGTGAAATTGCCCAATAGGTGTAAATGTGTGAGTGACTGGGTGAGTACATGAAATTGCCCAGCTGTGAGTGTGTAAGTGACTAGGTTAGTGTGTGAAATTGATCAGAAGTGTGTGTGTGTGTGTGTGTGTGTGTGTGTGTGTGTGTGTGTGTGTGTGTGTGTGTGTGAGAGAGAGAGAGAGAGGGAGAGAGAGAGAGAGAGAGAGAGAGAGAGAGAGAGAGGGAGAGAGAGAGAGACTGAGTGAATGTGTGAAATCAGTCAGGGACTGGGTATGTGTGTGAAATTGACTACAGGTTTGTGTGTGTGTGTGTGTGTGTGTGTGTCTGTATGTTTGACTGGGTGAATGTGTGAAATTGTTCACAGGTGTGAGAGTGAGTGACTGGATGAGTGTGTGATATTGACCATGGGTTTGGCTATCTGTGTGACTGGTTGAATGTGTGAATGTTTAAGTGATTGTGTGAGTGTGTGAAACTGTCTACAGCTGTGTTTGAATGTCTGGGTGAATGTGTAATATCCAATTTGTGTTTCTGGGGTACGTCAAATATTCCAGGTAGGCTTTGGACCCGGATGAAGAGTTTACAGAACATAAATGAATAAAAGAATGAACGAATGAATGTAAAAATGTATTCTGAAATACTCAGCCATAATCATTTTTCAATCCAAAGTGTGCTATTTAACTCCAAAAAAATCAGTCAACGAGCAGCAGCAGGTTTTGTCTCAGAGTTTGTGCTAGCTTTCAACCTCTCAAAAATAGTGTGATTGGAGGAGTCTTAGTTAACGGATGGAACATGCAGTGACAATACTAAGGAAAATAATGGGTTAAAAAATGGTACTCTATGAGAACAATCCATTTCACCACAACACTGAGCAGAAAGAAACAAGAGAAAAGAAACCATTGTTTCTTTATCATTTTGCTTGGTTTTTCTATTTCTTTTGTCTATTTCTCTGCTGTCATTGTCATCTTTTGCTTGGTTTGTCATTATTGTCATATATTTACTCAGTTCTGCAATTTTTACATTTTGATTGCTTTCTTGCCCCCTTATTCCTGGTTCTCTTAATTGTCCTCTCTGATTGTTTCTGTTTTACAAAGTTTAATCTCATTATCTCAAATTAAAGTAGCTCCCTCATTGTGATTGGAGATACTTCGATGATGGGCTGGTCCTATTCTGATGTGAGAAGGGTAGCCATAATCAAAATGGCTTGTTTTATTCTGTTTTCTGTTTTAGGCAGCCCACAAGGCAACAAACTGGGTGGTCTTGTTTCACGGTTTGTGGGTTTGTATGCTCTAGTTGAGAAAGGGAGTTTTTCATTACACGTCTTTTTGAATATGATTGTGCAATTTATGGCATTGCTTTTCAAACTCTTTATCATCTGGAATAAAATACTTTCACTGCAGAAAGCTTTGGTGTGAAACTCTGTTTGTAAACACCACTCTGTGTCATTAAATTTTCATTTAGTTTTGTCTCCAGCATATTGATGGCTCCATTATTTCTCTATGCTATATGTTTTTTTCCATTTTACTTCATTTTCTCCCCAGTTTCAGTGCTACCCACCTGCTAGGTCTCCCTCAATGACTACTAATCTGGGAGAGTGACGGCACATGTTGCTCTGACACGTGTGAAGCCACCCCCAGTTCTTCTTGGACTGCTGCTAACACAATATTACTGAACACTTAAAACCCTTAGAGGAGAACAGTAAGTGCACTATTCTGTTATGTCAGCTAACAAACACTTCTGTTGACTAGCATTGCAGAGGACATGCACTTCTCTTAACCTCCTCAATGTGTCCTTGACAATTCTCATTATCTAATACTTAATATGGGGGTACTGGCTTCAGTTTTAGTAAATGAAACATGAAATTCGCATTTTGTACATTTAGCACTGCATCAGTGCATACAAAAATTAGACATTTTTTAAACAATTCCTTGTTCAGCGCAGGTGCACATTAATTTGAGGATCTGTGCCCAGCTGCATAAAACACCTTAAGTTAAAATTTCCTTAAACATCCCTTAAAGTTAAATATGTTGCAGAAAAAACACCTTACGTAGTACCTAAGTTCTTTCTTAAGGGAAATCGTCATAACCCCTTAAATGTTCCCTTAAGTAAGTAATCCCTTAAAAACAGTTAAGTGTTGCATAAAGTTCCTTAACTGTCAATTCCCTTAGAATTATTTAAGACAGTGGTTCTCAAACTTTGGTACTACCACTAGTGTTACGTTAAGCAGCAAGAGGTGGTACGCCAAATTGCCTCTAAAATGTACTACTTTTATACCCCAATTAAATCCATTTGTGTTTTAGAAAAAAACAATGTGCTACGCATTCACCGTAGTTGATTACATCTGTAAGGGACGTATTTGGGCAACATTCCCCTGCTTTTTTCCAGGGAGGGAATGCGGTCTCCTGATTTTTTGATACATTTGTGTAAAGAAAGCCCAGTTTCAGTTGCTTACTGGATGTAAGCAAAGGATAGAGACAGAAATGAGCAATCTGGATTTTATTATAAAAAGTGCAAAGCAAAAACAAGAAAAACAAGCCTATGTCAAGAAATACTCTGAAGCGCATTAGGACAAAATCCAGAGGCAAAAATAGAGGGAAACTAAGCGAGAATTTTGTACTTTCGAAGCAAAATAAAAGAAAACACTCAACTGAAGGGAACGTGGCCGTACTTCACGTACACGTCATTAGAGTGCTTAAACACAGTTTAACAAAGTGCCGCCCTCCTTCACCTACTTATACAAGCGCCAAAAGCCGCTGTGAGGAACTGCTCTGCGCCACATTGCTTTCACCTATAGTCTATTGAAGCACATAACTGATATTACATTGACCTGTTCTCATTTTTATTTATTTCAAAATGCCGTCACTATTGCCCATACATTTTCTCATAAATGTATAATTTGTGTATATATAAGGTATAAATGTTTTTGTGTATGTATAAATGTATAACGCCCCCAGAACAGAGGTAGAACCAGGGGCGTACATGTTTCTGTGGTAAAAATCATAGGGGGTACTTATAGGTTTTGGTTTGATAATGGGTGGAACCTGGTCAAAAAAGTTTGAGAACCACTGATTTAAGAGATGCGTTTTTTGCATGGCTACATTTTTTTGAGGTTTTTGAAGTTGTTTGTGTACCTAGGAATTTTTTGAGATCTCTGTGATGAACAGTTATTTATATAGTAAGATTTATTTCATTAATAATAATCATAAAAATATAGAGGGGGAAAGTTCATGAATGAACTTGAATTTGTCTTGTCACGTATTGCTAACTTTGTTGCAACATTGGCCTATATACTGCTTAATAGGTATGAGGTTAAATTTGCAAAACAATCAATCCAATACTACATTTAAAATACAGCTAGTTTAAAAAGACTGCCAACCACCTTAATAAATATTCCCCATTAAAAAACTGTTTTATTTAGACGTCCAGATTAAATAAATGATCTCTTCAAATAATCCTTAAAACTTTAAAACTACCAATATATTTTGAATGCCACATAAAAAAAACTCCTTAAAATAACAGCCTTTATTTCTTGCCACATTGTTTAGTTTTTTCCCTGTAGTTACTGTTGTATTGAATTTGCTCTTTAAAATGTCCTTTCTTTTAGTGTATTCTTCCAAAAGAATGCACTTTTCCTCCTCAGTCCATTTTGGTTTTTGCTTCTTTTGTTCTCCATTATTTTCCATTTTGGTTCTTTACAAAATTTGCAAAGACAACTTTCATACAACGGTGTTCAATATTTTTGTAGTTGTTGATAAATCGTGGTCATGGAAAGAATGGAATATTACTGCATTAAAAAACTAAAATAAAAACCTCAGTCACTACAAAAATTCCCTTACTGTTCCCCTTAGTTAAGTGATAAGTGAAACGTCTGAGGTGTTTTATGCAACACAAATAAGTAATTCCCTTGGCTAAGGTAAAATCTTCAATTAAGGTTTATACTTAAGGAAAAAACCCACCAATCCACAAACAAAAACAAAATAGACCACCTATTCAGCTTTTCGCTATCTGACTAAATCAGAAAAGAAAACCTTCGAAGAAATAAATCCCACTAATCTGATTTTTTCTAATCTGAGTCTCTCCACTGGACATCACAGCACTGGACCTATGTTTATTGAGGGCATAAAGACAAGATTAAACAGAGAAAAACAAATTGACAAGTAAAAATGAGAAGAGAGAATAAAAATAACTGGGCAAAAATAGCTAAGATTCAGAGCTTCTGCTCCTTGCTCCTCACTTCTGTGCACTCACATTGAACCGAGCTATGTCTTGTACTCGTTTAAAGGAACAGGGACTAAAACCAGTCATTCTAAAACGGGCTGTTTATACAAGGGGACAACACTGCTGTGGTGTTTGATGCTTGTGATATTTTGACCAAAGCATGTCTCAGATGTTTCATTTAGATCCAAGACTGCACTTGTGGAATAGAATCCCATTTAAATCAGGCTGACTACCCAACAAACATGTTTACGTTGTGACAACAGTGTGACAACATTGTGACAACCTTTTTTTTTTGTGCCCACAACATTGTCGTCTTGGTTGTAACTACATTGCCACATCGTTTAAATGTAATTCATCAGAAGGTTGTGACAACGTTGTCTGGCAACTTTCTGGGAGGTTGTGACAATGTTGTGACAATGCGGTGGGCGGGAACAAGCCGTGATGCAATCACTCTCTAATTAAAGCTTCTCAAAAATCCCTCCAACAGTATCCGCCTCATAAGAACAGCTCTCAGGTAGAATGCTTCTTACTCAATCAACTGTCTAAATAGTCAGTGCCTACTTAGGACGCTCACTACATTTTGGGACAGGCCCTATATGTACTGTTCTGATTAATTTAATTTCAGAAATGTTGGATGTGCAACAAAGGTTTGGCCACACAGTGTTCTTCTGTCCAAGTCGTTTTATTCTTTTCTCACTGTAATAAAAGATGTGTGGTCCAAACCCACCTAACAAGCTGTTGTTTCTCTTTGTCAAGTGGTGCACTGGTGAATGTGGATGTACAGAATCCTGATGGACTATTCTTGCTGTGCTCTCCTCCTGCCCTCTGGATCTGCTTGACCTATATGGAGCCCTTTACCATATGCAGTTCACCCTCCTGTAGCGATGAAAAGCCTCATCTGGCTGCTCCAAAGATTTTAATGAATATAGCCCACCGTCCCAACCTTCTACAACTCCTAACTGTTGTGAATTGTAATTAGCTTTCATGGCTGCCAGCCTCTTCATGAACTCCTAACCTCTTGATGTTTCATGATGTCTCAAAACAGTTTTCTGCTCCCACTGAACTTTTTACCTGACTGTAGATGTCCAGTTCTGTTAGCAGTATGTCAGATCATCCGATTGCCTTTTTAAAACTGGCCACTGCCTTATCTCACACATGCTTCCTTGTATGATCCAACTACCTCTGTTTAGGGATTTGGAGCTGAACTTCTGCAATAGCTGCTTTGCCAGAATGTCTATTTGAATTTATTTCTAAGTGCAATACAAATAGGATTTTACTGCATTGAGCTGAAAGAGAAAGAACAATGAGAATGGAAGAAGGAGGATGACAGATATCAAAGGCAAATCTCCAGGCACTGTCAGAAGTTCATTAGAGGTAAATTAAACCAAATTACTTCTCATTGACAGTGCTTTCCCCAACTGGGTTGGCCTTGTGGACTTATCGCAATTGATCAAGAACATGTTGTGTTCTGGAAGTAGAGAGAGAGAGAGAGAGAGAGAGAGAGAGAGAGAGAGAGAGAGAGAGAGAGAGAGAGAGAGAGAGCATTAAATGATAAACAAAAAGTATTGATATTTCAGGCAAATTTGTTAACCAGTTTTTCATGGCATTAATTAATTAACTTGGCATTATCAATAAACAATTATTGAGCTAGCTGCTAACTGAGTTGGCTGAGTTCTTTTCTTCTTCACAGGGCAGACTAGAGTCTCTGTCTATCATAGGTTTTCTTCAGACACGTCATTATTTATATTTGCATTACATTTATCACATTTAGCATATGTCTTTATCCAGAGCGACTTACAATCTTAATCTTGTTACAGAGGTTAGCAATCGTGGCATTAGGAGTCATGCTCAAGGACTCTTCTTGTTGTGGTGTGTGTATACTCAGACAGGAAATTAATCTACCATTGGTCTGCCATGTTGAAATCATCGATATTAACTATGACACTACACCAGCCTCTATTTATTTCATTCATATAGCACTTAATATCTAGACAACTGGCATTGTACAAATTAATCAGGAATCTCACTTGACACTGTCAACTAACATTAAAGAATTTTACTTCCGTGGTCACCTCATGTAGAAATGCCACCACAATCACTAGAGACAATTAGCTGCTCTCTGTACATGGCTCTGATTGCTGTGGTTATCCATATAAGGTTGTGCTTAAAATGAATCAAGTTCCTAATCACTATATACCTACCTACATAGTGAGCAATGTTGGGAACAGAGTAGGGGATCATTTGGACCACGCCGCACGTTAACATGTATAACAAAATCACGCTGGGACAAGCCCTCCTGATAACTGTAGAGAATGAACTGAGGGCTTTGAAAAAAGAGCCTTAACACGAGTCTATGAAAGGAGTCAGGTGCGATGTTCCTCCTTGAAATCTTGAAATTGGCCAATTAGAGGCAGGAGTGTACAGATCAAAACCTAGCAGAACTTGGTTAATACAGAACTGTAGGTTAATACTGTCGTAGAAGGAGAAAAAAAATCCTCCCCATCACCCTAATGAACGAACTGTAAATTCTCACCATACTGCACCATCTCTTACACAATTGCTCCCAAGTTATTCAATTTTGATTTTACACTGACTGCATATGACACTGCAGAGGTAACATTTGCATTAATTGTTAAAATACACTTTGGCTCTATTTTGGCTGCTTCTTGCACATGGAACACTAACAGTTGCTAGGTAACACAGTACTCAATTGAGTATTCTCACTATATCATGTAACATCTGAACTTAAACAGCATGCTACATAGGTGGAGTCTGATGTGAATTGGCAAATGTAACAGATTTGCTATCTTAAAATGGGAGTTGGCATTACTGATACAGTGACTCAGGGCCATGCTTTCATCTTTTCTTGCTTTAACTACTGTAAAGCGTTTGGCCTTTCTGACAAAATATTACATGCCCTGCAAAAACTCCAAAATTTGGCAGCTGGTTTCAGCACTGGAGGAAGTCATGCCAAAATTCTGAGTAGTCCCTGCCGGGGTCAGATCCTTTAGCATCAGGGCCCCCAAGTTTCGGAAGTCTTTATTGCCTTCTTTTTTGTCTCTGTCCTTGACTTTCCTCCTTCAAAGGCCAGATTAAAATATGTCTTTTTGTCCTACTTAATCCAGCTGTCTTTATTTTATTTTTCTTTTGGGAGGTGGGGGATGACTTGAACAGACCTTGGGTTTTTAAAAGGCACTTAATAAATTTAACTCATTATAGTTGTTATTATTATTTTTACTGAACATATATTCTATCCACAGTGAACTTTTAAGGAAAAAACTGGGACTTACAAGGTCATGTAGTGTAATCAAAATACTTGGCTAACAGTACTAAAATTCCAGCTTTTCTTTAGAACTAATGCACGCTTGCTGTACAGCCATTTCATCAGTGGAGATATTAGCAAGAATGCGTGATTTAGTGAGTATGCCTGGAGTCATTTTGGAGGTATGTCGTTAGTAATCAGGCGTCCAGTGAAAACTGCTCATCATCTGTTTCGACAGCCTGACCTCAGCGCTGCTACAAAAGGCGTAGGTCTGATGCCAGATCAGAGATGTCTGTTTGTGATACTGTATCCAGGAGAATCAAGGCCACAAAGGAATGAATTTGATGCAGAGTCTAAGGATCAAAGCCTGTGAGTCAACTGTTTGTGCAAGCAGAACTCAGAGTAGAATCTCCCACTGATCTTTCTGTTGATATTGTGATGGATGAAGTCAGTGGTGTGTAATTTGTTCATAGTCTTCAGAGCATGTCTGCGATAATCATGACAGTGGAAACACACAAATGTTGAATTCTCATACTTGTATGATCGGTGTAGCGTATTGTAATGAACGCTGCTTCTTTCAAGGCAAACAATCCCTTTGTTGAGGTTAGCATATCATACTACACCAATAAGAGTCCTTAACATTTTAAACTGGTCATTTTCTGAATTTCCATCTGTAATTATATTTGCATGAATATTACTTTCTAACTGCTTGGAATAAATGAAAATAGTTGGTATTCATGGTAAAATAACCTTTTAAAGTAGAAACATATGTGGTTTTTGACCATAAGAAATTTTACACATGCTACGAATTGACTCCTGAATGCCAAAAAATGTAGATGCTCACTGTTGTTTTATATATTTTGTTTACACATTATGCTACTGTACAGACATCATCTGGGATCCAGTTTGTGGCTCATATGTGGGTTTATATGTAGAATTTTACCAGAAAAGGTTGTTTGAGTGTTCCAACTTTATCTAAATTACATGTGATAACTTGTGTTGTGTCAAAGTGTTCTTTAGGGCATTGACAAAAGTTTTGGTAAGAAAATACTGTATATTTTATGAATTACTGAATGAAATATACATTGCATGGCTTATGTTTGGGCCATGAAAAGCCATATTGAGCAATATTAGGTTCTAACAAGCAAAAATGACCTCATGAGGTGTGTAAAAACTTGTCCTTTTTTGAAAATTTGAAATAATAATTTTTCAAGTGTAAAAAATTGTGTCAAACAGTGCTCCATTACATTGAATAAGGGGCTAAATGAGAGTTATTGCCTCTTGTTGCGGTTAAAAGGTATTGCATAAATGTGCAATTCTGCAAATGTATATAAAATAAAATATACGGTTTTCAAAGATACTTTTTGCACACGGTTTGCTTGATGCATATTCCTCATTATTTGTCTTCTTAATATTTAAATAAATTACACCACACAACATACAATGGAAAGAGGACAGTTCCAGCTTTCATATAACATCTTCATCTTGCATATATCTTATACAATATGAAAGTTATTAAGTGGAGAATGTGAAAATTACAAGTCTGAAACCACCAGTGGTTTTAGCTCCACCCCAAATCATGCCAGAAGTGAATATATTAAACATATCTACGTTACCCATATTGTCAGTAGGGCATCATAGATACACACAACACATCTCGCTACGCACCAGTCCACAAACACACAACACAAGCCCACCAAAATCACATCATTAAACACTTAAACAACAAAACGGAGGGCCGCAATGCTGGGAGCTCTCCAACCCCTCACACTCTGCCTTCACAATACATTAGATCAGAGGTTCTCAAACTATGCTTCCTCGAAAAATGTACTACTTAATTAAGGAATTTATGCATAACTGAAAATCTGAAAAAAAAAAACAACAATGTGCTACGCATACACCATAGTTGATTACGTCTGTAAAGGAACGAGGAAAGTGTTCTCTTGCTTTTTTTTTCAGGGAAGAAACGCGATTCCCCGGTTTTTCTGTTTGAGAAATCCGTGTAAAGAAAGCACAGTTTCTGTTGTGTACCGGACATAAGCAAAGGCTATAGACAGACGTGAGCAATCTGGGATTTATTACAAAAAGGGCAAAGCGGAAATGAGGAAAACAAGCTGAAACTAAACGTGAGAAATACTCCAGAGCCCAGAAGGACTAAAGTCAGAGGCAAAAAGAGGAAAAAATAGCGAGCGAAAATTCTGTAAATGTGAATAAAATAGAAGAAAACACAACGTGGCCGTTCTTAGCATCAAGTCGTAAACAAGGTTTAACACAGCACCGACCCTCCTTTACCTACTGATACAACTGTGAGCAGCAGCTCCAAGCGCATGCTGTTTTCCCGTATAGTCTATTAAAGCACATAACTGATATAAATTTGATTTATTCTTGTTTTTATTTCTTTCAAAACGCTTATGTGCCATCCTTTTTAAAAAAATATGTTCTCGTGAATGTGTAATTGTGTTTAGGTTTAACTATTTGTTTTCCCATTTGTAGTATTTTTTAATACATTTGTGTAACGCATGCACATTTCAAGTAAATAAAAACAACAAAAACATGCAAAAATTCAAACAAGACTTATGCCCCCCACCTGCCCCTGGAGCAGAAAAAGAAACGGGCGCTCAAACTTGGTACTTTGACATTTTGGTTTGATAATGAGTGGTACTCTGTCTAAAAAGTTTGAGAACCATTGCATTAGATTATAGACAATTTTTTTTTTTTTTTGCATAATGTCTCTCAGGTTGGAGATGGGATACATGGTTCAACACATCACATGCCTTCAGTGGAAAATGATGACTATGGTCACCTGGCCCAGTGTTACTTGTTTTTGTTTTTCGAAAGTTCCAACCCCCATCTACAAGAGCTTTAAGAAGAGTGCATACAGAGTCAGTGGTCAAACAAGAGTGGCTACTTGTCGCACAGCTGGAAGAATTTGCATGTATTTTCCTTTAAGAGCCACATGCAGCTGATCGCTATGTCATTTAAGGCACTCAGACATTTAAGTACAAAGTGAACTGCCTGTTAATTCTGCTCCTCTCTTCTGTCATTTGTACTTTCTGTTCCATTGCTAAAAATTGGAAGAAGCTGAACTTGAGCCATGTTCTGGCTAATATTAAAAAAAAAAAAAAACCCTTCTCTTAATGTGAACTGCTTTCTGTGCACAAGCCTGGAATTTGCCTGTAATGATGAGGTATAGGACGAACGACAGTGAGGCCTTTCAGACATGCACGTTCCAATATGTTTGCCCTAAAAACGAATATTCTAGCTCTTTATTCTCTTATCTCCAAGTGTGACATAAATGGAGGAACTTCTAAGCTTTTACCTCTAATCAGCCTCCAACCAGAAACATATTACAGTGGGATTGTTGAGGGGGAAGCCGACACTACTTTGAGCGCTGGTTATTTAGTTTTCCATTAATGTCTGCAGGCAGTTCACGACCAGGCTCTGAGAATGAGAGTGGCATTCGAAATGAAGGTGCTAAATTACACTTTGCTGTTTATTGGAAAGAGGGAAAACAATGAATTCCCCGTTAAATATTTCCAGTTGGGAAAATGCTAACTCTAAACACAAAGAACACCTGTCTGGCTTGGCTCCTTCTAAAGGAACAGATAAAATATACATGCTTTCAGGCTCCTCTGGTTACTTCTTGTCACTGCAACGATGTGGTCGACACAGTGTTGCCATGGCCATCGCAAAGTAAATATGACGGGTGGAAAATGTGCAAGGCAATTTGAGCCAATTAGTGCAGTCTTCCTCTATTTTGGCCGCGGTGGGATTACAATTAGAATGGCAAATGAGGCAGCAGATGCTGTGGCAGGCCCTCAGATGTTAGGGAATATTGAGGTTAGGAGCTGTTCAGGATACATGCAGTGGTCATCCGTCGGGCAATCACTAACAGAGTCATTGTAGTTCATACTTCAACAAATACATGCACCCATCAGCCATAACATGAAAATTAACTCCTTGTTTCTACCCTCATTGTCCACTTTATCAGCTCCAGTGATCGTAAAGGTGCACTTTGTAGCTCTACAGTTAGATTGTAGTCCAGTTGTTGCTCTGCATATGTTATTAACCCCCTTTCACCCTGTTCTTCAATGATCATGACACTCACAGGACTACCACAGAGCAGGCTTGGTTTTGATTTGAGTGTTGGGTCATCCTCAGTGCTACACTGACGTGGTGGTGTTGTGTTAATTTGTGTTCTGCTGGTATGGGTGAAGCAGACACAGCAGTGCTACTGGAGATTTTAAAGCCCTCAGTGTCAGGGTTGAACTGAGAATTGCCCTCCAGCCAACAACGTCCTGTGGTCAGTGTCCTGGTACCACTAGAGGAAAACCAACACAAACTACTGTCTCTAACTTTATTACATGGTAGGTGTGTCTAACAGAGTGCACAGTGAGTGGGCACAGTGTTTAAAACTTCTGGAGACCTGCTGTGTCTTATCCACTTGTACTAGCCCCACACACACTACCACCGTGTCAAAATCATACCTGCTCTGTGCACTTCCTGTGGGTTTCTGACCACTGAAGAACAGGGTGAAATGGAGTTAACAATGTCTGCAGAAAAGCAGGTGGAATACAGTTGGTAATTAACCTTTTATGGTCAGTGAAGTTGTGAGAAGGGGCTAGGAGTGTAAAGGTGAAAAGGTATTTAAAGTTTCTATTTTTTCCCTTTCATGATTTGGAATTTAATACACTGAAACGGATCATATTCCATTTGGACAGGATTGTATCCAACTTCTTGTTGGATATAGTTGCTGTTTTATTAAGATTGATATATGCAAATGACCTCCTTTGATATGCAAACAAAGTCCAGGCTGAAATCCTGCAGGATGTCTTCAGAATGAACTTCTGATATTTGGATTAAGTGAAAGCTTTAATAATTCTGCTAGTGACTGCCAGTGGAGAGTAGAAACACTCCCTATCACTTTAATTTGTACACTACATTAAGCTACACTACACTGGTCATATGTAAAGGGGCTTGGGGTAGTGATGTCACAACCATCCACAAATTCAAAATATGTACATAAACCGTCATGTTCCCATTCTAGAGGACCAATTACATCAACCAATAGGGCCAAATGTGTGTGGACAATTGCTCGTCCAATACTTGCCAATTGCTCATCAAAAGCATGTATCCATGATGTTTTGACAACCTATTGAGTACCAAATATCTCGTTTCAGAGATACAGAAGTACAGAAGCCCACCACCTCTTTGTGTCAGGGGGTAAAGGTTCTTACAATGTTGTATAAAAAGACTGTTACCAACTATTAGCCATATTAAAATTTTCATCATAAGGTCTAATGGAAAACTGTTAGAGAATTGTATTTTAACAATACATTTTAACATCTAAATGAGGACTAAGTGTTCCTACCCCATCCCCCCAGTGTACATAGTTCAGTTTCTGCAGTGCTGAGCCTGGAGTAGCAAAGGCAGAGAGGCTTTATTCTCTCTAAGAAATTTATAATGGTTTTAAAGCTGTAATGTTACGGTAAAAATAATAATACCTAGTGTTGGATATAATAAATCCTCCATATGAAAACCAAAGAAAAGAGACCTGGCTGAGAAAGTGAGGGAGAGGTGTATTGTGTGTGTGTGTGTGTGTGTGTGTGTGTGTGTAATTAGATTTTGTAATCAGTAATCTGTACCAGGATGCATTTTTATCTGTAATAAAAGTATCTCTAAAGCCACAGAGCTGAGCAAGCCTCCATTTGTCATGGATACGCTTGAGTTGAATAAAGGGGACACGTATGAAATGGCAGAAATGTTGACAACTAAAGAAAGGCACCTACTGCTTGGCATCTAAAAAGCAAAGCAGAGCAAATCCCATTACTCCTAAACACAAAGAGGAGAAAAGAGGACCTTGTTCCTTAAACTCTAACATTTTTTTCTCGACTCATTGACAATACAGCTTTCTTCCGTTTGATAAAGCTACCTCACCATATCCCGCCTTGTGTGCTACAAGAGTCTGTGGTGGCAGAGGAAGGATTAATGATGTCGCAGAGTCATCGTTGTGTGGAGGAAAACACAGTGACACACAATCCGCTGTGAGCATCAAAGTGGCTGACACCCTCCGAGAGCATTCAATCTCAACAGCATCACTTATTAATACAGCGTAAGCCCAGGCTACAAACCACAAACCTGCTGGAGTCCCATGCTGATAATTAGCTGTGAACAACAACATGCTTTTCCTAATACACAAGGACGCTTGCACCTTTGTTCCCCTCGTCAAAACAATCTCAAGGAGACAGGTATGAGATCAGAGGTCTCCCATAATCTTTGCTACTCTCTGGCATATTGTTGGGCAGCTTGAGGTGGGCGGTTTATTCAAAGTGTGATAGATGGAGTCGCACTTAAGATGGCCTACCGCCTCATTTCGTGAGCCTGTTGTCCCCTGAGAAAGGCAGCTCAGACCACCACTGCAATATACTTCTGTCACTGGGCTTTTCTTCCCCTCAATCTAGCACCACTAAAATGTTCCACACTCTTATTGGCTCTCGTCCTCTTCTTTTTGGTTGCAACAAATGGCTCCCAGTGAGAATGTTGAGGCCAGCCATTTTTAAGAATGCGCAATGCTGCAATGGTTCGATTTTTCCCCTCTTCCCTTGAATTGTTATGCCACAAGATCTCTTCTCCTTGGTCATTCCACATTCCTCATTAAAACACATGACACACTACCTCAAACAGCTAAAATGTGTGCCTATATCCATGTAATCTATAGAATCATGAGCAAACATCTGGACCCAACTTTTATTCTGAACATGCTTTGCTCAATATACCACAAGGATTTTGAAATCCCACAGTAGCATTCTTGCCCTCTCTAAACAGCCCTGTTCAGAATGACCGGTTTCAGCACCTTTGCTTTTAAATGAGAATGAGCCACAGCTCAGTTCAACCCAGGCTGAGACGCTCTCATTTTCTCCATCCCTGTTTTTTTATATTTAATCAGTACTCTTATGTCTCCATGCATTGCGTGTTTGTCTTGCTCTGTTTAACCTGGTCTTTGTGCGCTAACATAAACATGAATGCAGCACTGTGATTGGAGCGACTGAATTGGAGAGACAAAGAGGTGGTACAACTTTATAGCTTATGCACTATTTGAGAAGCAGTACAATATCAGAATTTATTTCCCCCAGATAAACTGTCACTGGTGGTACATTAGTAGATTGTACCTCATTTAAATAATCAGTCTCACATGAACATAATTAAGTCCAAATATAAGTTTTTAAATAAATGTAGTGTCATAACCCACATTTCCAATGCTATTAAAACAATATGTAGCATCTTTACCTGTCCAATTTCAGCTTGGACAAGGAAGCAATCATGTAGGGCAACATTACATATATTCCGCTGAAGAGTTCTTGGTTCCGTAATTGAATCTGACCAGGAAGTGAGAATTCCGTACCAAAGAGGTGCACACACAAATTAATGAGCAAAGACTGGTTTTAGCAACACAGTTGGTTTATTAAATGTAATATTAAATATTGATTATACATTCATATAATGAAATGGACTGCAGCAATACATGAGGGAGGAGGGAGATCAATATATGAGGGAATTTCTCTATGATAACTACCCTAGCAATACACTTATCACCAACAATACACTCATCACCAACCTCTGAGTTATGAAATGAACCATGAACTTACTTCGTCCCTGGAGATGAGTGGAGACGATGCAAGCAGAGGATTCAAAGACGCTGGGGCTTTGTTGCAATGCAGCAGGGGCCATTCCTCTTTCCTCTTCTTCCACTGTGGTTTTGGTCAGAGACACAGCCTTAGACACAATGACCACTTTGTCAGAGCAGCTGGCATTCTGAGGGTGCATGTGGGAATTCTCCTTCACAGGACCTGCTACCTGGTATGAGCCATGTCCATGCATGTCTGTCAGAACATTATTGCACTGTATTTAAATACTAGTAATAAATACAGTGCCCTTCATATTTATTGGCACCCCTGGTTAAGAAGTGTTCTTTGGCTTCTAATAAATTATTATTATTTTTAAAATAATATAGGACAACAATGCAAAAAAAAGCTCTAATTAAAGTGTCTTTATTTGGTAGGGAAAAAAAATCACACATTAAGAAATAAACGTTTTGAATGAAATCATGTGTGCCACAATTATTGGCACCCCTTGGTGTTAGTACTTTGTACAATCTCATTTTGCCAACAAGAAAACACTTAATCTTCTCCTATAACTCTTCACAAGATGGGAGAATAGAGGACGAGGGATCTTCGACCATTCCTCTTTGCACAACCTCTCTAAATCATCCAGAATCCAGGGTCTTCTATGCACTCTCCTCTTCAGCTCACCCCACAGGTTTTCTATTGGGTTGAGGTGTGGGGACTGAGATGGCCATGAGAGGAGTTTGATTTTGTGCCTTGTGAACCATTTTTGAGTAGATTTGGCCACATGTTTATGGTCAGTATCTTGCTAAAAGACCCAGTGACGACCCATCTTCAGCTTTTGTGCAGAGACCACTAGATTCTGATTCAAAATGTCCTGATATTTCAAAGAGTTCATGATCCCATTTATCCTTACCAGGTTCCCAGGTCCCTTGGAGGAGAAACAGGCCCACAGCATCACCAATCCTCCCCCATACTTAACAGTGGGCATGAAATGTTTTTCTGCGTACTCATCCTTGGTGTTACGCCAGATCCACTTAGAGTGCTTGTTGCCAAAAAGCTCTATCTTGGTCTCATCTGAGCAAAGTACACAGTCCCAATTAAAATCCCAGTACCGCTTGGCAAACTTTCTCCATGAATGCCTCCCAAACAGCTTGTTGGCATGTAGATAGTGCTTGATGGTTGTTTGGGAGACCTCGTAACCCCAAGATGATTCCATTTGATTAAATTCTCTTACAGTGAGCTTTGGAGAACTTTTTACTTTTTTTACCATCCTTCTCACTGTGCATGGTGGCAAGATACACTTGCATCCTCTTTCAGGCTTTTTTGTCACAGTTCCAGACATTTTGAACTTTTTGATTATTGCTATGAGCATAAGGGTATCTGCAGGTGATTGGTTATTTTCTTGAAGCTATTGCCTGATTTATGAAGGTCGACACACATCTGCCTTACTTAAATAGTGTGATCTCTTGTCTTTCCCATGTTTAAGAGTTAATAAGAGAAATAGGCCTCTGTGTAACACCATATTAATACCCCAGGGAAACAGGAAGTGATGAATTACTCATGAAAGGTTCTTAGATACTTTGATCTACTTTATACACTACAGTAGAAATTACATAAATGGGTCAAATACATTTATTTCCAAGAAAATGTTAAGGGTGCCAATAATTGTGGAACACTTCATTTTTCATTTTTTTCTTTTCACGAGTTGAAGGTTGCTTTTTTTCTAAATTTTAACCCATTTTAACCAGGGGTGCCAATAATTATGGAGGGCGCTATATTAAATATTGCATTCTAGTTGCAGACCAATATGGGTAGGACCAACACAGGTAGAGGGTTTCACTGTATATGTTTGTTGAGAGACTGGATAGCTTTGGGGAAAAACTGTGTAATAGTCTGTTGGTGCATGTTTTAATTTACTTGTAACACCTTTCTGAAGTCATCAGTTCAATGTGGTGATGGCCAGGATGTGGGGAGTCTTTTATGACATTTATAGCTCTGGAGAAGTATCGGGTGTCTGCAGTGTCCTCCAGTGAGGGAAGAGAGCAGCCTATGATTTTGTCAGCTGCTGAACAGCCCGCATACCATACTGTGAGGCCATACGTGATGATGCTTTTTATAGTAGAGCTGTAAAAAGTCAACATCAATTTGCGGTTTAGATTTTATTTATTCAGAACACAGAGGAAGTGCAGGCATTGCTGTGCCTTCTTTTCAGCGGCAGTGGTTGTCAGAGATGTGTATTCCAAGAAATGTAAAACTATGAATGATTTTCACACAGTCTCCATTTATGATGACAGGTTGTTGATCAGCTCTGCTCTTCCTGAAGTCCAGGATCAGTTCTTTGGTTTTTTTTATTTGTCTGGTGAGTAGGCTGCCTCTGCAGCACCACATTTGCTTCCTTTCCCTCTGCTGTCTGCACTGCTTGGTGGACCTGACAACAATCTATGGGGAGCCAGCAGGCCTTGCAATGTCCACAGGAATGTTGTGAATCTGCTGGAAATCCACTGTTACAGGTGTTGTGGATTGTAACCTGTAATTAACAAGATTCAAAATAAATCCCATTTAAATTAAACAAGGTATTGGAACATTGCTTTAAGGATTTGATTGTATGCAACCACATTTAGTTTTTATACCCCACAGGAGTTGTGGATTGTAATCCGTAATTAATAAGTTCCTGTCGGTTGTAAACATGCTTTCTAAGACAAAGCTCAAACACATCTGCCAGGGAAAACTCAAAAAAACACAAACAAACTGGAGAGTGAAAAGCTGCTTCACACACGCAGTGATTCTCTTATCTCACTTAATTTCTGCAGTTTTCTTGTTCCTTTCTACTCTCTCTTCTCTGTTCTGGGTTCTCTGAGTAACTGCACCTATTCTTGCTGCACTTCAGAACTGCATTTCACTGCACTTTTGCTCTTTTCCTTGGTGCTCCTTTGATGAGGCAAAGGTTGCCCATCATTAGTGTGAGTGTGTATGTGAGTGTTATATAACCCTGTATACTTATGTGTCTCTTTGCTAGCAAATTGAGTAAGGGGAGGTTGATAGGACAAAGCCCATCTGTGGGAGTGCTGTTGGGCCCATGGCTAGCTTATAGGAAGGGGTCACAACCAGATAAAGAGATAGTGTGGATGTATGTGCACTAACTGGTTGTGTTTCTTTAAGGCCTTATATTATTTTATATTAGCCCAGGTTATTTTGTTCAGTTTTTTTTTTTTTTTTTTTTTTTTTTTTTTTTTGTACTGTGTAGCCTATTCATGTGTGGTTGGACACACCCCTGGGATTCCATGGTTCAGTCCAGGGGTGGGGCCAATCATAAAAGAAGGGGAAACAGGTAGAGGGGGAGAAAATCTGCAGAACTGTCTTTGTGTCTCTTTATTAGGGATTCGGCGAAGCATTGACACAGCTCCTATCTTCATTCTCAGCACTACATGGCATAGAACTAAAACTGACTGAAGAACTTCATTAATTTCATGAACTGAAAACTAACTTAACTGACCAAAAAAAAAAAAAAAAACTGCAAAGACTGCTGAATGCTTCAGTGCCAATGATTTAAAACCGGGCCTCAGGACCCATTCCTTGGTTACCTGATTGGTCCTGAGGGACTATGGGATCGGAATCACTTTGACTGTTCTAATTCTGAATGGATGTTCTTTTAGACTAGAACCTCCCTTAAGTGGTGACATCATATATAATTTACGACATTTGACAAGACAAAGGAACAGCAGAATGAATCCTGGTGAATGAATATCCAGTCTCTGAATCATGCTTTTGCAATTATGAACAATCCATTATTCCTAATACAATCTTCTCACAGGAGTCTGTTACTCACATGAACGGATTTATTTTAAGATAGCCTAGAGCAAGTTGATTACATTGGAGAGGGATTAATTATATGTTAACACAAAGTAATATCATTCAGACATGTTTTACTAAATTAACCAAATAACACACATATAGTATAGTTAGCTGCTATGTAAAGATGCTGGTAATTCATGAATAAGAGTTCATACTAAAGGTCATTTTAAACACTTAATAATAATTTCATTTTTGATTGTCCAATTGGAATTAAATTTTTACAAAGTTGTTTACCATGTGATAAAAATTAAGGGATTAAGGAATGTTTGATTCTTTAGTTTTAACACTCAATAAAAGCCACAGCGGGAAGAAGTTAATCATTTATAGAGTCTCTGACTTTGGCTCCATTGAGGCAGCAGGCCTTTCGTAAATAATCTTGAATGTCAATTTTATGATCTTGGTCCAGGCTTTTAGGCACCAAGTTGTCATCTTGCATGTGGATGCTGGAAGTGTTATCTGAAATTCTGATCTGGGCTTGGGATGAAAGGAGTGTCCAAGCTAAATTCTGTATGTTAAAGTTCCAAAAAGTCATATTTCTTATTAGAAATTAAGGCACATTCATCTCATTACACTACATACATTAAATACAGGACTCACCTGGTTTTATTACAACTTAGGAAATTTGTCTGCTAGTGTGAAATTGCTTGAAAAGTCATTTGGTGTATGGCCGGCATTAGGGAAAAAAAAACTTTGTGGTCTTGTTTCACAGTTTGTGTGTTGGCAGGTTCCAGACTCTCAATTCAATGTGCACATGCAATGAACATGTGATTTATTCATAATAAGTCCTGTTTAACCTAAACAATTTGTTTGGAATTTTGCTATAAGGGTTTGATTGTATGAAACCACATTTAGTTTTTATACCCCAGGGAAGAATTTGTGGAATTACCTTGATCAGATGTTTAAATAATATAATATACACTCAGGATAACACACACACGTTGAGATGGCAGTGAAGGACATGCCTTGTGTGCCTGTAATTATTTCTGCTTGTGCTTGTCTGTATAGAATTAGTCAATAAGTCTCTTAGCTCCTGAGAAACCCATCTCATCCAGGGCTGCACTCTATAAATTTATGATCTACGAGCAAATGTAGGGCAACTTTATAAATCAGGAAATGCATAGATATCAAGAAAATAATTCTGGTTACAAAAGAGATATCCACAGAAATGCAGACTTCTCTGAAAGAAAGTAGTGTGACGGTTCCAGCATGCAGAGTAAGGAGACAAAATTGGCTGCGTTGTAGAGCAGCCAGGGAAAGAGTTTGCTGCATTAATGCCACAAAACAGTCCACTTCCAATACACCAAACAGCCACTAGAGAAGCTGCAAAACTTCTAGAACAAAATGATTTATAGTGAGTGTGTGCATAATGATGCAAATAGACTGCACTTAGACATATGAACATAAGACCAAGCTGACCCTTCAGTGGATGCACCTGAAGAAAGTGAAGGTTCTAGAATTGCCTTCACAGTCTCCTGTACTCTTAAAAATAAAGGTGCTACAAAGGATTCTTTGATCAATGCCATAGAAGAACTAATTTTGGCTCCATAAAGTGTCATGTTTGTTTAAGGCATGCGTGACTGTGAAGGACCATTTAAAGGTTTAAAAATCCATCACTCGATCTTATGGTTTTTTACCCATTCTTTACCTTTTGTAGCACTTTTTTCTTTAAGAGTGTGACAATTGAGCCATTTTGGGGACACCTGAAACCTGCAGTTTTTAATAGACTTAAAAAGCATTGAAGCCCACTGCCTTCTCGTGTCAGGGGTGTAAAGAAACTGGCTTTGTTTCATAATGAGGAAGAAAAGGCCATTATCCTTTGTTATCCATATTAGCATGTTCTTCATTTAATGGAAATCTGGTAGAACTTAAGTTTCTAATATATTTCCTTGCTCTTGTGACAAATAATGTGAGAGTTATTCATACAATCTTCTGTGACCATATTATTTCACTTGTACTTTTTCAGCTTGTAAGAGACTATAAGCACAAGCCAGGTGTCATTTTGTCTCATTCTGTTCTAAAGTGAGGCTGAATCCCAAATATCACCCTCCACCCTAAAACATGGTGTAGGTTGCAAAATAATGATTTTAGCATTTACATAGTGTATGGTATGTTGCATTATAAAACCATTTAACCCCATTCCCCAAAAAATTAGGGCATTTTGCAAATTTTCCATTAAAAGAAAAACATGCAGTGATGTGCAAATAATTTAAACCCTGTATTTAATATAAAATAGTACAATGATAGCATTTTAAGTTTGAAATCAAAATTGTTTATTGTTTATTTGCCCACTTTAAATTTGATGCTAGCAAGAGGCATTTTAATGGGTATCAGTCACTCAGTAAGGGGCATCAACTTTCATGGATGGCCAGTAAAAATTTGTAATTCCTGCATAGCCTACATGTTCTGAGATGGTGTAAATCATCTCTCCACATATAACACTCAGTTTGGCAGCCAAAGACATCCTCAGTCAGGGATCAGCTGCTGATGTAATCGACAACCTCTGCTGTCCACTGACTCCTGTCGATAAATATGCATGTTTGTATTTTATCTCTTCAGAGGTGCCTGAAGAGCTTTGCAAAAGTGAGTCCCTCAGTATGTGGTAAACAGCTGTGCTCCCGGGTGTGAGACATAGACGTAGCACTGGCATTGCTGGCCTGCTGAGCTATGTATGAAATTCCCTCCTCCTGTGCTTACACGAACACAGACATGCGCCTTAAACTACTCAACTCAATTGCCCTCGCACTGCTATCCAAATACTAACGACCCAGTGGGAGATTTCTGCTCATTTCACGTTACTGTTGACAATAGTTTGCACAAGTTCATCTATGTATGTGTCTTTAATGCCTGTGCACACTGTGTACTGTCATGCTCATTCAGATTATCTTTCCTCTGCAAACCTACACAGCTTTAGTGTATGCGCTTCCATAAGACCACAACTCTAGAAATCTCTCCCATCACACATCAGCTGGAATAGCAACTGGATGCCTTGAATCCCACTATCAATAAAGTATGTATCCAAAAGTCAATCCCTGTCTCTTTGTTCAAATCCAGCCTTAAAGGGGACATATTCTACCCCTTTTCCACACTTCTTGGTTTTAATGAAATGTCTGAGACATGCTTTGGTCAAAATAACCCACTAGGATGAAACTCCACACTAAAGAGTTTTTAGTCTCCTCCTGACTAAAGAGCCCTATTCAGAATGGCCAGTTTCCATACCTGTCTCTTTAAATGTGAATTAGCCACATTCACACACTCAGCAGAGGAGCCCAGTAGTGAGGAGCAAGGAGCAGGAGCTCTGTTTTTTTTAGCCATTTTCTCTCTGTTATCTTTCTTCTCCATTCTTTTTTCTCCATATTTAGTCAGTACACTTTCAGCATTGTTTGTTTTGCTCTTTTACCACTCACATTAACACAGGTAATTGTTGGGACTCCAACAAGGTGGTGGTGCAACTCTAAAATGTTTGCACTCAGGCAAATTGCTCTTGTTTCAGTTTATGGGTAAGAAGGAGGTCCAGAAAAATGGGCAGATGCATAGAATATATGAGTTTTTCATAAAATGTCCCCTTTAAAGCACATCTGGTCTTCTGATAATAATAATAATAATCATCATCATCATCATCATCATCATCATTTTTAAAAATAATAATAGCATGCTGTCTTGTCTAGTGTCTAGTTAGCAACAGATGTAGTTCCTCTTCTGTGTGCCAACTGTCTGGAGTACTTATTGTGTAGTCTACATTAATTTCACACAGTAATGTGGGGCTGTAATTTACTTAGTAAATGATGCTGTTGAGTGTTTGGCCTGTAGTAACACAATTACTCCCAGTGTATATAAGCTATACAAAGAAACAACAGTATTAGACCACTTTATATAAACAGACCTGACTAGATTTTAAAGGGGTTCTAGTCCCACTCAGGCCCCCCTCACATTCATTCACCTTGTTGTTGATAGAGCGAAGATATCATTGCAGAATTCTGCCGCAGTATTGGGCTCAGCGTGTGTGATGGCTCGCAGAGCAGAAAACAATGTGTCTCCTCTCAGTGCTAAGCTGTCATGATTCATTTCAGCAGACTCTGCTGCATATCCTCCGAACCTTGCCCTGCCTTTGTGAGCCTGAAAGAAGCCAAACACTCTAAAATTTTCAGTGTCTCCTCATTCTCTGTGATTCCCCTATTCTTTTAATACGTTACTGAGTAATAATATATCACCCATCTTTAATATATGAAAAGAAAGCGTGATGAAGGATATGAGGGAGAAATGGATTAAGTCTTAATGTTAAAGAGTTGAAAGATGGGAAAAGAGAGAGTACACGACAGATTTGTGGTAATCTTCAGAGAGTAGCTAGAAAGGAATTTTCTACTGGGATGACGAGTTTTACAGTTATCAGTCATCTCATAAAATCACAAACAAGTTTATATATAACAGTGTG
Organism: Hoplias malabaricus; assembly: GCF_029633855.1. Lineage (NCBI taxonomy): Eukaryota > Metazoa > Chordata > Actinopteri > Characiformes > Erythrinidae > Hoplias > Hoplias malabaricus. The sequence goes on along the minus strand of NC_089804.1, from coordinate 17,744,521 downwards.
TAAATATATATATATAGGGACAGCACGGTGGCGCAGCAGGTAGTGTTGTAGTCACACAGCTCCAGGGGCCTGGAAGTTGTGGGTTTGATTCCCGTTCTGGGTGACTGTCTGTGAGGAGTTTGTGTGTTCTCCCTGTGTCCCCGGTTTCCTTCCACAGTCCAAAAACACACGTTGGTAGGTGGATTGGCGACTCAAAATTGTCCGTAAGAGTGTGTGAGTGAATGTGTGTGTGTGTCTGTGTGTGTGTGATTCCAGGAAGACCCACCGCGACACTGAACTGGATATGCGGTTACAGATAATGAATGAATGAATGAATATATATATATATATATATATATATATATATATATATATATATATATATATATATATATATATATATATATATAGGGGCGGCACATATATATGTATGTATGTGTACCCGTTTCATGTAGTGTCTCTGGGTTTCTCTGAGGAATTTTATATGTATTCTGTGAAATTGTCCACAGACATGAGTGTGTGACTGTGCAATATTGTATTGTATATAAACACTATTATTATATTCACACCTGCATTTTACATATTTATTTATTTTATATTTCATTAATGCAGTTAAAGCACTGTCTATCCATCAGTGTATCCTGTGTTATCCCTGGCTTCTGGATAAGAGTGAAGACAGATTCAGCTTGTCAAAATGACCCTGAAGACACTGTTCCCTTTTTTGTCCAAACATTTCTCTGAGGTAGGGTTTTCAATTTGATAGCCTTCAAAACCAGGCTCCACTACTCCACAGAACGCCATACACACTACAGCATGCTATGACCACCTTGTCTCTAGGAATCAGGTCTAGGGCTCACATAAATGCTGAGTTAATATGCCAGTTGTGCTGTAGTATGCTGTGGCTGTAATGTGCTGTATTGTTTACCATAAGAATAGCAATATAACAACACCTCAGGCAGCAAACAGCCAGCACGCTCCCCACACGCCTCCCTGTGCATCTCTAACAGATGCATCCCCTCCATGGGCTTAAAAAGTTTGGGAAACCTCGCAAAATAGTTCCACATATTTTGCCACTTTAAGCATGGCCCATTACTGACACAGACTTGGAGCTGTGCACCCACATTTAACATGGTCTCTATAGACCAAGTATTGACCATTAAAATGGGACAGGCTGGAGTTCCTGCATTTTGGGGTATAAATCCTCCAGGCTGTGGAGCAGTGTGTCTGCATTCTGGAATGAGTTGGAGTGGTGTTTTTGATCCAGAGTTAATTGTCAATTATCTTACCCTGACCTCACTAAGTCCTGATTGCCAGCAAATCTTAAAGTAACACAAGTTTTTTTTTCTCCTTCTCCTGAGATCCTCCTACTGTTGAAGGGTGTGATTCAATAATTACAGCACTGTTCTGAAATCATGGGGGAGGTTTGTGTGTATATGTATCGGGTGGGGGGTTCTCCAAATGTTACACATCTGCAGTTGTGACATATGATGTCCTGCAAGGTGGGTCAGACAACACACAAAGAATCTGACAGGCACTCCCACAAGGGTCAGGGGAAAGGGGGCATTTGGAATGATATTGCCAAGTCCCACTGTTGGCCAGTGGGTGCTGCTCTGGGTGGGGTTACCAGTGGATCCATTGCGGGCAGGTTATCTACTCCTGCCGATGCATGTGCAATGAGGATGTATATCTTCACCACTAATGTCGATTCGATACGCATCTCGATACACTGCCACCGATACGATATAATTGGGATACACCTAAAACCCTTGTCGATACAATGCGATACAAATCAAAGTATCAGAGTATTTGCTCTGGCACAATTAAAATCATTTGAAGAGTACTGATTCAGATTCACATTCACATTTCATTAACAAATGCCAATCTTTTCTTTTATAGAATTCTTTCTATATATTAAAAATATTTTTACACATTTGTGGATTTGATGTGTTGTTGTTGTATTTGTTTATATTTACACATTCCCATTCATTTGTGTACTTGAATTTTAGTTGCTCAAACGCAAATGAAAATTTTAGTACATTTGTGAATATTGTTTTACAAGCTCAAAACCTTTTTGACCCATTTTTGACTCAATATAATAGAAGCTTTACTGCAGTAAACAGCCCTATCAGCCTTAATTTGAGAGATATCAAAAAGAAATTGGGATGGTGGGAGTAAACTGCAGAGTGATCTTCTTTTTGGTTGCATTCTTTTAGGCAGGAATCAGCATAAGGCAAAACAGGAGGATTATTATTATTTATTAAAGATGCAGATAAAAAATGAGGTTCTGAATATTTCAGCATGACATCATTTTGACTTCAGATGCGAAAGGCAGCTAGAAGAATGCGGTTTCGGCCACTGGGAGGGGATTGTGAGCGGCATGGCTAGCAATGTATTATACAGTTAGTTATTAAAGGCAATCTGCTAAATTATTCACAGTCACTTGCCATTTTGCTCAATGACAAGGTCGCCTCAGAAAGTAGTGCCATTAAACTTTTATACCTGAGCGTGTCCCGGATCAAGTTAAGTTTCAAAGAATCGATTATCCTCTTACCTGAGAGAGAGAAACAACTTCAAACACATGCTGCCACACAAGGATTCTAAACCCCTTGAAATAAGTGAGGAAAGACATCAGAGATGGGGATTTGTGTTTGTGTTTGTTGTTTTAGTTTACCTGATCATATATATATATATATATATATATATATATATATATATATATATATATATATATATATATATATATATATATATGGGTTTTTTTGTTTGTTTTTTTGCTGTTGTTTATGAAATTAAACCGCAAATTACAGCAACAAGGGAAACAGATGCCTGAGCATGCTGGACATGTGCCAGGGAGAGGAGAAATGCATAATAATGAGTTAGTGATATATATCTTGGAATTGAAACACAAGACCTCATTTAAATGGCCTTTATATAACACGCAATCTGTTCCCATCTATTTTTCCTCTATGGTAGAGCGGGCTTTTCTGAGGTTTACTCAAGCTCTAAGGTGAAGGTTAGAGATGGATGGATTTTCTTCTACAGTCTTATTCTACACCGCTGGCAGGGAATCCCACCACGGAAGACTCCCATGCCCTGCACACTCTTGTGTTTTGTTATCCCCAGCTCCAGCAAACTGCACTGAGCCTTAAAACCTAGGACTTAATCCTTTCTGATACTTCAGTAAGAGCACAACAGTAATCCCATACACACGGGTCAGCCACAACATTAAAACCCACTTCTTGTTTCTACACTTACTGTTTATCAGCAAAGTGCTACTTTATAGAGTAGCACTTTCACATACTGTAGTCCTACTGTTGCTTTTCATACTTTGTTAACTCACTTTAATCCTCCACTTCAGTGGTCAGGACCACCTCAGAGCAGGTATGATTTGGAGTGTGTTGCGCTGCTACGAGTGGATCAGACACAGGAGAATTAGTATAATGGTAGTGTGAGATTAAGCACTGATGTTGTATGATTAATTGTTTATCTGTGTGTATGTGTGTGTGTGTGTGTGTTTCCAGGGGGTTGTTACACAAAGCAGGGTTTTTTAATCAGTCAGATAACTTGAATCCAAAGTCAATAGGAACAAAAGCTGAGGGAAATTCCTATTGGTCCTCCAAAATACAATAATAATATATGTAAAATAATATAATATAAATTATTCGCTCAAATTGCTCCGGTTTCCTTCCACAGTCCAAAAACACATGTTGGTAGGTGGATTGGCAACTCAAAAGTGTCCGTAGGTGTGAGTGAATGTGTTGCCCTGTGAAGGACTGGCGCCCCCTCCAGGGTGTATTCCTGCCTTGCGCCCAATGATTCCAGGTAGGCTCTGGACCCACCGTGACCCTGAACTGGATAAGCGGTTACAGATAATGGATGGATGGATGGATGGATGGTTGACTCATGCATAACAGAACCAACATGTGTGTGTGTGTGGGGGGGGGGGGGGGGGGGGTTGTAGCTCTCTGTGTGTCTAATAAACACCTAGCTCATCCAGTAGAGGATATGCTTTACTGCCTACCCTGTTGTTTCACTGCTACACTACAGTAACAGCCTCTGTGTTTGTGGAACATTGCTGTGAGGATTTGGATTTACTTGCTATCATCCACAAGAACATTACAAAGGCCAAGCACTTCACATCCTCATTACATGTGTTTAAATGGAGTAGAAAAACAACCTGTGATTGACGGTTTATTCCTTGTTTTCACCTGGTGGAGTTCACAGCTTATTGCAGATCACAGCTCTCTCTCTCTCTCTCTCTCTCTCTCTCTCTCTCTCTCTCTCTCTCTCGAGCTCTCTCCCTCGAGCTCTCTCTCTCTCTCTCTCGCTCTCTCTTTAAGAAGAGTTCTACACAGGTTGGTGTGTGAAGTGATATAGATTGGAAGCTAGGGATATAAGGGTTACTGTCTCTAGAAGATGCTTCTTATTGATACACTCCTAGCATCAACCTTGAAACCAAGGTTGTAATTTAGGGCTGAATGTTGGGAGGGATTAACAGGACCCTCAGTAGGGTTACAGGAGGCACAGAAAACTTGCTACAAGAATTCCTGCCTCTATAAGCAGTAGATTTATTGATTGGTCAGAAACTGTTAGAGATCCAGCTCTGTTGAGCAACACAGTGGGTTATATTATAGAAGTATATAGTAATAGGGTTGTATTTTATGCAAATATAAATAAATAAAGATAATAAAAAAAATAATCAGCCAAAACATTAATATATATCTTTATTATGTAAATCCTAATTGAATACTCACTGTCCATAGAGCAGGTATTATTTGGAAGTGGATTATTCCCTGTTCTGAATTGATACACTTTGGTAGGGTGTGAACGTGTCTTGTGCTGGAGAGAGGGTGAACAAAATATTCAGAGCAACAGATGGACTACAGTCTGTATTGTAGAATTACACAGTGCTCCTTTGGTCAGATACATGTAGAAAATAAGATTTTAATGATATGACTGTTAGATATAGTATAGATATCACTAAATAAATGTATCACCAAATTATAATCAATATTTATTGTTGGAAGATATATATATATAGGGGTTGGACAATGAAACTGAAACACCTGGTGTGAAACTAAAACTAAAACTAAAAACACCTGGTGGTTATTAGTGTGGTGTAGGGCCTCATTTTGCAGCCAATACAGCATCAATTCGTCTTGGGAATGACATATACAAGTCCTGCACAGTGGTCAGAGGGACTTTAAACCATTCTTCTTGCAGGATAGTGGTCAGGTCACTACGTGATGCTGGTAGAGGAAAACGTTTCCTGACTCGCTCCTCCAAAACACCCCAAAGTGGCTCAATAATATTTAGATCTGGTGACTGTGCAGGCCATGGGAGATGTTTAACTTCACTTTCATGTTCATCGAACCAGTCTTTCACCTGTCTTGGTGTGTGTATTGGCGCAATTTCATCCTGATACACGGCATCGCCTTCAGGATGCAATGTTTGAACCATTGGATGCACATGGTTCTCCAGAATGGTTCGGTAGTCTAGCACATCTAGCACAAGTATTGGGCCAAGGGAATGCCATGTTATGGCAGCCCAAACCATCACTGATCCACCCCCATGCTTCACTCTGGGCATGCAGCAGTCTGGGTGGTACGCTTCTTTGGGGCTTCTCCACACCGTAACTCTCCCAGATGTGGGGAAAACAGTAAAAGTGGACTCATCAGAGAAAAATACATGTTTCACATTGTCCACAGTCCAAGATTTGCGCTCCTTGCACCATTGAAACCGACGTTTGGCATTGGCATGAGTAACCAAAGGTTTGGCTCTAGCAGCCCGGCCATGTATATTGACCCTGTGGAGCTCCCGACGGACAGTTCTGGTGGAAACAGGAGAGTTGAGGTGCACGTTTAATCCTGCCGTGATTTGGGCAGCTGTGGTTTTATGTTTTCTGGATACAATCCGGGTCAGCACCCGAACATTCCTTTCAGACAGCTTCCTCTTGCATCCACAGTTAATCCTGTTGGATGTGTTTCGTCCTTCTTGGTGGTATGCTGACGTTACCCTGGATCCTGTGGCTCTTGATACATCACAAAGGCTTGCTTTCTTGGTCACAGATGCGCCAGCAAGACGTGCACCAACAATTTGTCCTCTTTTGAACTCTGGTATTTCACCCATAATGTTGTGTGCATTGCAGTATTTTGAGCAAAGCTGTGCTCTTACCTTGCTAATTGAACCTTCATATTCTGCTCTTACTGTTGCAATGTGCAATTAATGAAGATTGGCCACCAGGCTGGTCCAATTTAGCCATGAAACCTCCCACACTAAAATGACAGGTGTTTCAGTTTCATTGTCCAACCTATATATATATATATATATATATATATATCAGAGGCGATTGCTCTAAGACTGCAAGGAAAGCTCAGCTTCCCCTAAAATGTCATAAAATAAGTGATCAAATGTATACTGTTGTGTGTAGATGTCATTGAATAAATATGCACTACAACGCGCTCAACTTTTGTTCAGAATGAGCTTCTTATCACTGGTAAAGATGTGGCTTTCCCGCAGCTTCACGGTGCTTTAAACAGTTCAATAGCGAAGCAGCGAAGTGCAGTGAAACGAGACGAGTCATTGGATAAATGCTGGGCTTTGTCCCACCCATAGGACGCTCAGCGTCTCTGGGGGTCTATGTGGCAGTTGGCTGGCCTTGGCTCGCCAGGACGCTCAGCTTCTGCATGATGATTGGATGATCTGTCTGAGGCTGAATCCCTTTTTGGATGGACAGCGAAATGAGCGAATCAGCGATCCTTTGGTGTAAAGCTCCGTGGGAGCATTAAATATTCATTCTGTTCTGAGTTGAACCGGAGACTTTGCGAAACCTCTTAGTGACATTTTCTTTGTTAAAAACAACTAGCAACAAATCGAGCTTCTGTTTTTTTTCTGCTGAGCCCCTCCACCGTCACAAAGCACACACAGGCGGACACACTTCACATGGGCCAAGGCCGTTTAAGCAGCCTAGCTCTGCTGGCCATTGAGGGGACACTAGTTAAGTCCCTGGAAAAGATGCCTTGTTGGTACGACAGAGTCACAGATCATTTTCTTCAAAAGGTACGGAGGGTAGAATTTACGTATAAATAAACCGACACATTTTATGATGTAGGCCGAAATTGAGCTTCCCCTCCTTGAAAGACCAGCATCCGCCACTGATATATATATATATATATATATATATATATATATATAGGACCACCACAACCCGACCCTCTGATATCGACAAGCTACAGTGAACAAAATAAACACAGATCTGACCACCGCTGACCCCGATGTACACATTCATACACCAATCTTATTAGAGGGTCTTGATGTTAAAAGAGGTCGTCAGGTCAGCATCCCAAATGCATGTGTGTATTTCCACCAAAACCCCTGGCTTCCTTGACCTGCCCTCACTCTGCTATGCATGAGGCGGCCCTATTGATTTAAACAGGGGCCAGAGGCCCTCCCCCTGCAGGGCCAAATCAAATCTTGTCTCAGGACCACTGGCTTATTGCAGCAGACACTGTCACAGAGGCCAGAGAAGCAGCTTTATTTATCAAGTGCCCCTTATATCATGTAGTGTGTCACTGTGTGTGAGTAGTTTTGTGTGTTTTTCCTGTGTCTGTATGGGCTCCCACAGTCCAACAACTCCTGCTAGTAGGTGCATTGATTCATTCTTTATTTTCTGTAAGTGCTTCATCTTGGTCAGAGATAGCTGAGAGTCTGGAGCTTACCTTGAATCATTAGGTTCAACACTGGACAGGGTGGCAGTGCACTGACATGCATGAAATTGTTGATAGGAAATGCAGAATTGTGAGTGACTGGTTAAGTGTGTGAGTGATTCATTTAGTGTATGAAATTCTCCACAGGGGTGTGACTGGATGAGTGTGAAATTGCCCACAGCTGTGAAAGTGACAGGGTGAATTTGCGATTGGTTGAGTCTATGAATTGTTCACAGTTGTGAGTGTGTGAGTGACTGGGTGAGTGTGTGGAATTGTCCACAGGAGTGAGTATATGAGTGACTTGGTGTGTTTATGAAATTGTCTACCGGTGTGACTGGGTGAATGTGTGAAATTGTCCACAGGTGTGAGTGTATGAGTAACTGTGTGTGTGTGTGTGTGTGTGTGTGTGTGTGTGTGTGTGAAATTGTCCAAAGAGGTGTGTGAGTGAGAGAGAGAGTGACTGGGTGAGTGTGAAGTCACAGGTGTTGGTCTGTGAATAACTGAGTGGGTATGTGAAAATGCCCACGTGTGAGTGTATGTGTGATGCCCTGTGATGAACAGGGGCCCTTCTTCTTCTTCTTCTTCTTCTTCTGAATTTAACATTGCCATTTCCCATTCTCTCCCTTTTGGGTTGTTGAGCTTTGGAATTGCATTCTTTGAAGTAATGAAACTCCATGCAGTGCATTTGCAATGAGCTGAAGTAGTGTTTGCACTCCAGAGCAAATCATTCAGTGTCAGTACCTGAGCTCATGAAATATATAATTGTAAATATAAATATATAACAAAATATATAATTGTAGCCTATATATATAATTGAATCCTAAAGCACTCACACATGACTATATAATACCTACATGCATATGCTCATGTTCTTATTCTGAACAATGTAGAACTCTCATAGTCATTCTCAGAGTCTCAGAAATTTGAGTTTGACATAGCATGCCGCGGTCAGAAGTAGCAAGCCTTGGAGTGTGGTGCTTGGTGCCACCAGTGAAGCAGAGTTGTAATAGCAGTGAGTAAAGGTCAAGTGTCTGGGATAAGACTATTAAGACCAGGGATAAAAGATGAGGCAAGTTCAAAACACTCACATACATAACTGCCACCAAGGCTGGATCCTTGCAAAGCAACAACAACACCACCACCAGGAAGATGCAGGGGACTTCTAACCCAGAGGCAGTCTCTCATCGTAGCTGTAGATAAATGCAGTGTTTTGGCGTCTGTCCTCCAGAGAGACAGAGAGTGAGAGAGGGACTGAGGTACACAGCAATAGCAGTTTCAAACCGGATATGTCCTTATGAATTTGTCATTGCCCTGCAAAGGAATAGGCAGAGAGGGTAATGTAACCCATATTCAAAAAAAAAAAAGCACACAAGGATGGGACATGTCATTATGGCTCAACAGCAATTGCTTCTGTGTATCCCAGTGAGAATTAACCTAAAACAGACTCTGCCATTCCCTGGGTTGTCGGCCTTGAAACAGGCTGGGGCTCTAAGCCGGGGAAAGCTAAAGCTAAATCTTTCAGTATCAGAATACTCAGCTTTGATAATACCTGATGAAAAAGAAGAGGCGTGGGAGCCGACCTGCCAAAACGAAAGCTCTCGGCTCGCACGTGGGATCTTTTTCCTAGCACGAGAGTGATAATTAATAATCCAGTCAAAGGAAATTAAGAAATTTCTTACAAGCAGATAGTCAAAGTTTTATCAGGTTCAGCAAGGCAAGAACGGTCATTTTCTACCACCTCCTTCCCAACCACACTCCCTCCAGACCTATCCATTCTGATACGTCTAATGCTTCCTCTGGGGTGCTCCAGTTTCCTCCCACATTCCAAAAACATACATTGGTAAGTGAATTGATGACTCATGTGTGTCCATAGGTGGGAGTGTGTGTCACCCTGTGAAAGACTGGCACCCCCTCTAGGGTGTATTCCTGCTTTGCCCCAAGTGATTCCAGGTAAGTCCCGGCCCACTGCGACCCTGAACTGGATTTGTGAATGAATGATATCTGAGTCTAGAACAGGTTCTTAATACAGATTCTAATTGTGTGTGTGTTAAACAAAAATATATAAAAACTGTGTTTACAAGTATACATATGCATGTTATAATTAGGGGAATCAAACAGTTATCACAATTAATCTCCATTAAATGCAGTTGATTTGTTTTTGCTCATACTCTAACGTGCTTAGTTTTGTGTTCTGTTTTTTATTGTTTTTTATTCTTGTTGTTTGCATTATTACACATACCCTGAAGTCTGAATTTTCTTGTTTAAGGTATTTTTAAGTTTGTTAGTTATAGATGTAACAGTGGACAAAATGAGATTCTTCAGAATGGATTTATTCATTTCAGAGTGCACTGTTCTTTAGAGGAAATTATTCATTTCTATAATTATAACACACTAAAATATCTCTGCACAAAAGCTACAGCTGTTTAGCTCTACATACACTAACACTAAAGACACATTCAGAGATACTGAGTTCCTGCTTTTGATTTGTTTCTGCAATGAGCTTCATGAAGCTTAAACATAACTTTTATCATTCAAAGGTTGTGAAATATAATTCAATCAGCAAAAATATATTTTTTGGATATAGATTTTGGATGCTGTTAGCTGCCAGTTTGTCTAGTTAACCAGTCGACTATGAATGGACAATAAAAGTGCTAACATTGCATTCCCATTATTCTTTAATCAAGATGGCATTCTCATCCTGTGGAGGTTTAAAGTGATTACAGAAAATGAATAAATGGATGTACAAGGGGGAAAAAATAAAGTGTTCTAGGTTTTTCCTGCAAGTCTCTGACCATAGGGTTATTATTGGTTGGATATTTTCTGGGTGATGGAACATTATGACTTAGCAAAGAAACTGAAAAATCCATTGACACCACTGTGTCTGACACATTCCCAAACACACTGTGCTGAGGATTATCCACCATTCAAATAATATCTGCTATGTGGTGGTTCTGTAAATCTAAAAAAAAAAGTCTAAAATGTGTAATGGTATTCTATAGGGGACTTACAAGTTATATGGGCCTCTTAAAATAACCAGTGAGTGCAGACAGAGAGTGTGTAAAAAATGCACTTCCACTGATTTGTGTTGAAGAACTTCATATTTGACAAATTTGGTGAGTCTCACAGATGTGTCAGTGCTATGCCTCAAAGTGTGAGCAATATTTTCTGGCAGCTGGGAGGTTATTGCTCTTCCTCTGTACCCTACCTTATGACTTTAGTTTTCAGACAATAGGTTTGACATTGTGTTTGTCTCTGTCAAAGGTATCTTTTATGGTGGCAACAAATTGCATCATATTAAGGCTGTAGTTTACTCTAAACTCATCGTAAACTTGCTGCATTCTAGGAAAACTAAAATTCAGCTTCTGAATGGCAGTCACTCATAATGCAACAGTATAACTGACAATACTGCACTACTTGTCCAGGAGTAATAACACAATGGTGTTTCCAGGAGTAATGTATGCCTTGAGATTAATTCAGATAATTTGGAATGGGTTAGTATTATGAGTAATGTTATACAATAATGGTCAGTGGCAGCTGGTGAAAAATTTTCTAGGTGGGGTAGCTTGTGCCACACTGACAATTTTTAACAAGCTTCCCAACACAATTTAACCCCAACGCTCTGTGAAGATCAGTTATTGGTTAACTGATATTTGAAATCAGCAAACCAGTAGTTATGAAAAAGATCATAAATTGCAACTCTAATGTGGCCAAATACAAAGTACATTACATGTATATTATGTATTTTGTATATTATATAAAAAAATGTATATTATAGCAAAAATTACATTACAGACTAGTTCAGAAATGTACAGATATATTAGGAAAATAAATAATCAAGAATTTCTGGAATGCAGTACATTGCTTAATCATACAATATGTATAAACAAGAAAACTGGGTGCTTGTGTGTGTGTGTGTGTGTGTGTGTGTGTGAGCGCACACCCATATGTATATAGATGTATTCCAATGTATTATTGGAAGCTGTGCACCAATAACAGTCAGGTGTTCTTAATCCACCACTAACATTTTTATGCTTTTTTGTCTCAGTTGTGAGCAGTGTGATGCAATTTTCTCAATTAAAACTTGTGTCCAAGCTAACCAGTTTATCATGTGTAACACACACAAACATGGTCCTTGTACCTTTCATGAATTGGTTTTCCATTTCCAATCCTGCAATAGAAAAATGGAGAACTACCCATTTCCCTTTTTTATGTTATCAACAGTACCAGAGAATGTAGATATGATTTGTTTTTTTTTTCTTTTCTTACAATGCATTAAACACAAATAGAGGGAATATCAGAATCTGATATATTTAGAATTTATTTAATTATAAATTGATATTTTGTTTATTCATACATAACAGGAAGATAGCAGATATAGCTACGTGTCACATAAACATCACCGTTCCACTGTGGTTTCGCAAACTTACTTATATTAATCTTAGAACAAACTCTCCAGACACCCATGCCCCCAATGTGGATACAAATCTCAGCATACTTTGCTCTGTCCTTGACCATATTTCTGATTAAATCATGAAATGGGTCAAGTATGTTCATCTTTAATCTACCAGCAGAATAAATTCCTTCATGTCAGAACTTATGGTGTTATTAATATTTAAAACTTCCGGTTCTGGCTAAAACCTGCAGGCCAACCCATAATTGGCCACAAGCAGGAATAAAAAAAAACGTATTATTTTAATTTATAATTGTTCGTATTCATTTTTCGTATTTTGTTGTATTTAGTTTCATTATGGTGTAAGAAACCAAATCAATGATATTTTATATTGTTCAAAACAGGGAAATGGGTCATGGTCTGTTTTTCTATTGAAGGGTTAGAAATGGAAAACCATTTAACAAAAGGTACATGGACCACACATACACACACACATACAAAGTAATAAATAATAAAAATAAATACTACAAAGTTTGTGCCTTTAGAGCTGTTTGGGGCAGTCAGAGCCATTACTTAAAAAGCGTTTACCACCTTATCTGAAAACTGGTCATTAAAACTCAGGTCACAAACAAAAAAGCCAGGCCCCCTAAGTCGCTGAGATATGCTGCCTCATGCCCTGTCCACCCAGGCATAAGCAGGCCTCATTACACAGCCAGCTCCAGATTAGAGCTGATCTGATGAAATACCAATGACCCTTAAGGAAAGAGCGAGAGAGTTAGAGAACGCCTCATACCATATGCGAGTGTGTTCGTCTGTACATGTTATAGTTTTTATCAGTGTATGTGGTATTCACCATACACTATTACTTACACTCAAGCTAATGGAACATTGCTGTGAGGATTTCACTGCTTCAGCCATATTAACATTAGTTAAGTCAGTTACTCATGCTGGAAGTGTAGTTCTGGATCAAAACTAACACCATTCCTATTCATTCTAATGGAATTGGATGGATGTCTATCACTGTACAGCACAGATCCACTGCTCCACAGCTCAGGAGGGATTTGTGCTGGGCACTGGGCATGGACTTTAGGCTCCTGTGCAGCTTGTGTATATGTGGGTGTGTAAAATTCTTAGTGGCTTTTCCTGAGCCCTCCTGTGATTGGCTATTTGCCACATGCTGTGAGGGGTGTTAGCGCATTGAGGTGTTGAGGTCTAGAGCTGAGACAGAGCAGACCTGCCGAGAACAGAGAGAAAAAGCTGGAAGAAATGACACAGAAAAATCGCTGTAAGTTTACTATCTGTCTCTCAAGGCATATGTGTGAGGTCATGTGACTTGTCATCTCATCTGAGGTGTCAACACTGCTGTAGCACGTAGTTTCGACACCCCGTTAGCAAGGTTGTGGATCCAAGCTTCATCTGATGCCGTTATGAATCCAAAACGTCGTGTCATTCTTTTTCTTTCATGAATGTGTATTGTTTGTCCAGTTGCATTTGCTTTAAATTAAGCTTTAGCTTACTGTTAAAAGGCTGCCGTGCTAGTGCTTGCTAACATGAATGCTTTTAGCAACCTAGCAATGCCCCATGAAATATGCAACAGTGTGATTCAAAACTTTCTTGGCTTCTAGTATTTATTTACAGCCTTTGAGCATTTTCCACTGTTTCCTTTCATTTTACTTCAGCCTATTGTGCTGTGCTGTGATGAAAGACCGTGTTTCCAATGAATGGAGCTTTCTTTCCTTTCTTCCCTATATGTGCCCATTGTGAAAGACTCCAGGATTATCTGAATTACAAAAGAAAGTCAGATTATTACCAGACCATGCAGAGATTTGAAAAAACACCTCACTTTCCTTCTCTCTTTTCGCAGTGCAATGTTTAATCAGACCATACAAGGCCTCCGACAGAGAATCTGTCATCTCCTTGTTCCGGTTTGGCTCCCTTGAGCATGTCTACCCCGCATTTTTCAAAGCCATGAGCCACCATGACCACGTGGGCATCTCCCTCAGCTTTGCAGTGGCCGGCTATGTGCTAGGTGGAAGCTCTTACGTTCTGGCCTTCTTGTTTGGTGGGGCATGGGTTGCATTGGTCTACTACTGCTGCCATGAGATCTATGATGACTACCTCAGAAGGAAGTTGGACACAGAGATGGCCAACATTCAGGCCAACTTTCTGGGCAGCCCAGTCAACAGCTTCTGGGTGGCTGAGGCTGAGCTCAATGGGCAAGTCAATATCGCAGGGTTGCTGGCCATTATGGGTCTGAAGTGTGATCCAGTAACCGATATGAGCGATGGTTGGAACGGTGGGGAAGTGGATGTGGCATCCCTTGAAGGACGAGCAGGGGAGGTGTTCAATCTGGTCGTGTCCTTCCCGTTAAGACGAGAGGGTCTAGGGACCCAACTGACTGAGAAAGCCATCGAATTCTGCAAGGAGCAAGGCTTCTCTCGGTTGGTAATAGAGACCACTTCTGCTCAGATGGCCGCCATCTCCATGTTCCGCAAGTTGGGCTTCGTTGAGACCACAAGCCATGGCAGCTCCTATGCTAACCACTGGATTTCCAAAATAGCTAGGATCAGCATGATACGAATGGAGATGTTCCTCTGAAGTGGTAGCCTTAGAACTTTTCTTTGAGGTGCTCCTAAACGGTTCATGGACATTTAGTTCTAAGTTCTGACCCAGAACCTAGAACTAAATGTTTATGCATTTTTGTAAACTTTGACATGATCATTCATGCTAGCAAATCTCATTTAAAATAATCTCTTTATGGGTTCTTCAGGGCAGTGTTTCTCTTGTCTTGCAGGGCCAGTTGTGAGCTTGTTAGAGAACACATGTACTTACTGGATGGTTGTGAAATTTGTTGCTGACAAGGTTACACTCAAAATAAAGTCCACTTTTCCAGCCATTTTGACTTTGGTGTGTTCTCCTTTAGCCTATTTCCACCAAATGTTCTGTTCAGGATTCTTGGAACCTTGGTGCTATTGAGTGAACTGGCCCACATTTCCAACAGTTTTGATGGGAACCAAGGATGTATTATCAGCACTGTGGGTTTGCCAGGTTCCAGCATCACTCTGGCTGAATTCAGTGCCCTACAGCCAGAGCCATAAATAAATAGACAGTCAGGATTATTCCACAGTTTATAGCAGGTTCATATCAGAGTGATGGGCTATATGCTACGTGTGTTGTAAATGACATCAAAGCTATGCTACTGAGTTTGTGAATTTCAGAGAGAAGCAGCCAGCGCACCTCCAGTCATTTTTAACACTGCCACAGAAAACACACAAACTGAGAATGTTTCCGTATTTATTTCCATTTCTTTATTTATATAACACACTCTTCTTTATTTCAGTTGGGAAGGAATTCTTCTGGTTCACAAACCAACATGTCTTTGGAAACACGGCAAACAGTTCCAATACGGCAACAGTTTCCATTCGCAAATTGGGAAAGAACCGGTTCCGTGTTGGAGGAAAAAGTTACCTGTATATGCGTGGGCTTCCTCTAGGAACTGCAGTTACCTCCCACAGTTCAAAAGTACATGTTGGTAGGGGGACTGGCTATGTGAAATTGTCGACAGGTGGGTGAGTGTGAGAAATTGTCCACAGGTGGGTGAGAGTATGAAACTGCCCACAGATGTGAGTTTGCAAATGACTGTTCCACATTCCACATCCATGTTCTGGGGTGCCCTTGATATGCTGAAAACCACTGCTTTAGGGAACTAATAGTGTTTCTTCTAAGACGTTTCTAAAATAACCTGTTTCTGTTGTTACTTTTAAGACCACTCAAAGAGTGGGCCTCTGTTATGTGATTAGAATTGACCTTTCAGCCACAACACCCCGAGTCGCACTCAGTCTTTTATAATTTCTCCGCTGAGCTCCTTGTCACTACAAATTTCATATCAAACTATCACTTCCCAGCTGAGATTGTGGATATTGGAATGTTATTACTTCCACTCGAAAATGTCTCTGGTTTGAATTGATGCCAGAATGTATCTTAATGAAGAAGTAAAGCTGAGCTGTCATTCAAAGCTGTTAACAACGAGCTGAAAAAAATAAGAACAATAAAAACTAAATGAAAAAGCAGCCTGCTATGTATTAGCCATAATAGTATTGTTTCTACACTCATTGTCCATTGTCTTAACTACACTGAGCCCTTTGTAGTTCTACAATTACAGGCTGCAGCCCGCTTGCTTCTATATCCTTCAATTGTCAGGACCATCACAAAGCATATAATAATTAACTGGTGGATCATTCTCAGTGACTCAGTGACACTGATATGTTGTTGGTGTGCAAGTGTGTGTTGCACTGGTTTGAGTGGATAAGACACAGCAGTGCTGGTAGAGTTTTTAAAAACCTCAGTGTCACTGCTCCAGCCGACATCTTCCTATGTCCACTGATGAAGGATTAGAGGATGAACACAAAATGTGCAGCAACAAATTAGTTACTGTCTCTGACTTTACATCTACAAGATGGACCATTGGGGTAAGTGATTCTAATAGAGAGAACAGGGAGTGGACACCGTGTTTAAAAACTCTTGCAGCACTGCTGTGTCTGATCCACTTCTACCAGAGCAACGAACACCAATACACTGCAGTGCTGATAATGATCCACCACCCAAATCTTACCTCACCACTGAAGATCAGGGTGAAAGGAGGCTAACAAAGTATGCTTACTGTGTATATTACTGTTTACTATGAATTTCACTGAATGCTTATGAATGGCTTTATGTTATTTAATAAACAGAGTTCCACATTTTTTGACAGGGTTTCATAAGGAAAATGAATATGTTACTATAAGCCCCTCTTATGGAAAGACGTATGCTGCAGAGGAATTAACGCCAGCTGACTTTAAGACCCTTCACGTTTGCCTTTAAACACCAACATCATATTTGAGAAAGCTTTAAATTCTTGGCCCAGTGTCTTCTAGCCCCAGAACAGGTCAGAAATAAAGAAATCACTGTTCGGCGTTACACAAGTATCCACTGCAGTTGAAGTCTCACTGAGTTCAGCAAGATCTAGAGGCTGTGCTTGTGCTCACTATTGAGTAAGAGCATTACATTAGGCAGTCTTGCAAAACGCAAGGCCGGTTATGTAAAGAGGACATGATATTCTCCCTTCAGAAATTCAGTGCTTTCCCCAAGGTCCACGTGTCCACACATCAGTGGACAAACCACAGGCATCAATCATCCCTCCTGAGTTTGTCAGATGGCATTAGACTGGAGGCCGGCTCACAGGTGCAGATCCAGCCAAGTCCGCTTCAACTTTATTGCCATCAAAACCTGTTGTCATTCCATTCAGGTGGGAATTAGCTGGGGGTAATGGCTCAGATCATTGCTATTCCTCACATGCACCAACATAGCCTGTAAAATTAATTGTCTAAATTGCGAATTATGGCTCTGGCGCATGCAGCACGGGAAAGGACAATCTTATTAGATAATGAAGTCAAGAAGACACATGCTGTAATGTTAATATTGAATAATTGGCCTGCGCCAAAGTGTATGACTGCATATTTTTTGTCTGGAGCAATGATGATAAATACTACACCTCGCTAGCCATCAAAAAATATTTCATTACAGCGCTCTAAAGATGCTGAATATTATTTTAAAACATGGGAGAGACTTAATAGACACTCATCTGGCTTAGGTATGACAAAATTGGACCAGCACAGAAAAGCAATCAATCAATTCAATGCATCCACTTTGAATTGTTTTACTCCCCCACAAGGGAGCACACATTGTATTTGTATTTTTGTACTAAATTGGAGACATGTACAACATGAACAGGTTTTAAACAAGCAGGACAAATAAGCCATCCAATAAAGTGCAACCAGAATAAAAACACAAATATACAACTACTACTTTGACACAACTACTCCACTACAACATCACTATCTCTGCTGAATGTGCCTCCCACACAAATTAAATCACTGCTGGTCCTGTGCTGCTATGTCTTTGTCCATTAATAAAAGGAACAGAGGGGACTATCAAACTATGCACCAACAGAATTTGGAACCCCAATTCAGTATTGTTATCATCCCTTTTCCATTGTCATTTTATCATGGGATATACACATAACAACATAAGAAATAAGGATAAAATTGCTAGAAACCCAATTACAATATTGGTATTATCCTGATTCCAATATTATCTGACTTCTTATTATTAAAATTAAATTAAAATTATTAAATATTAAACTGTTGCCTATTCCACTATTCTTACCTGGATTCCAAAGTTGACATCAACAAATATAACAATTCTGGCATCCAGATAATATTAGAATTTAGGATAACAATTTTGGAATTTAGATAGCTTTATGGGAAGTAGGATACCAGAGTTGTTCCTAAATTCCAACAACAGTTTTCTACAATAATGTCATCCTAATCCAAATGTAGTTTGGGTTGCTTTTACTCATTTTAAACAAAGGACTAAAGATTTTGACCTAATGTGCTAGTAAATTTTGATGTATTTATTTAATTTTACTTTCAAAATAATAATAAAAAAGAATGATTTAATGCAGCACTTTTTAGGACTACTTAGATTTAAATATGCAAACATACAGCTTAGACAGCCAGCCAAGCAAAATGTATGAAAGACTAATGTTAAAACACATTTACATATCTGACAGTTTGATGATTAACATTAAAACAATCTGTCTTACCAAATTGCTCTATATACAATAGTAGTAATTAATAATAAAATGTATACAATAACATGTGCACAGGCCAAATTTCATGACCAGTCCAGTAGGCTAAAAAACAGTAACCCTGTACTAAAAAATACGGATGTTTGTTCTCAGCGGAAGTCGCGTAACTTTTGATCTTCTCTAACTGTTTGTAGTTACAGGACTTAACACACAAGGAACATGTTTCACTGCATTTTACAGCTCTGATTCTATGAAATCTCAATATTTATCTCATCTGTGTTTCTGTGTAATAGCTAAGATCAATGATACTAACTGCTCTCTGTACGTGGAGTTTGTATGACTAAAATGTTGTCTATTTAATATGTCAAGAGAATTCACAGTTATTAATATCCCAGCTGTGTACATACCTCCAGATGCCAGTAACAGCTTTGGTTTCTTTTCTTATTGCCTTTAACAAACAACAGGATGCCAATCCTGATGGATTGTTTGTAATGGCAGGTGATATTAACCAAGCTAATTTAAAAGCTGTACTCCCCAAAATCTATCAGCTTGTCCAGTGTCTCATGAGAGTGTCTCCTACGCACTCTCCCCTTCAGCTCACCCCACAGGTTTTCTTCTGGTTGAGGTCTGGGGACTGAGAGGAGTTTGAATTTGCCTTGTGAACTATTTTTGAGTAGATTTGGCAACATGTTTAGGGTCATTATCTTGCTAAAAACCCAGTGACGACCCATCTTCAGTTTTCGGGCAGAGGCCACCAGATTCTGATTCAAAATGTCCAGACCCACTTAGAGTGTTTGTTGACAAAACGCTCTATCTGACCAAAGCACAGGGTCCCAGTTAAAATCCCAGTACCGCTTGTCAAACTCACCTGTTTACACCTGTTTACACTTCTGAGTATAACTCAGAAAAGGCTTTCTCCGTGCAAACCTCCCAAACAGCTTATTGACATGTAGATAGCACCTGATGGTTGTTTGGGAGACCTCATAACTCCAAGATGCTACCATTTGATTCAATTCACTTACAGTGAACTTTGGAGAACATTTACTTCTCTTACCATCCTTCTCACTGTGTGTGGTGGCAAGATACACTTGCATCTTTCAGGCTTGTTTGTCACAGTTCCAGATGTTTTGAACTTTTTGATGATTGCTCTGACTGTAGATAAGGGCATCTGCAAGTGAGTGGCTATTCTTGTAGCCATTGCCTGATTTATGAAGGTCGACACACATCTGCCTTACTTGAATATTGTGTTCTCTTGTCTTTCCTATGTTTAAGAGTGAGTAAGAGAAATAGGCCTCTGTGTAACGCCATATTTATACCCCAGGGAAACAGTAAATGATGAATTGATGAACAGAAAATGAATAGATATTTACTCCACTGTTGTATTGTGTTATATCAAAAGCTGCATGGACAATGTTTCTACAACAAAATGAATCCCTGTCTTTCGCAACATCAAGGCATGGATGAATTGGGGGGGATTTATGACTCCTGTTAATTGCCCACAAAAATGTTTTTCACTCAGGTGACAAACAGTGTTATAGTGCAGACAGGTTGGACTTAAGAGGGGCAGCAGGGAAGCCAAAGCATGCTACAAGTGTAAAACTAATTGAAATTTGAACAACACAGATACATCCACTCTATCCCTTATCACAGGGGCTCCGCAAGGCTGTGGTTTTCCTCCACTCTATGTGCCCATACGATTGCCTCCTAGCCCAAAAACAACAGTGACAGTGACACAAAACCTTATCACTAATAAACATGAGTCTGCCTCCAGAAAATAGGTACAGAAACAATAATCACTAAACACCAAAAATCAAAAGAACTGATCACTGACTGCATAAAGAAGCTGGTTGACCACAGGCCATTGTGCAACAGAGCAACAGCGATTTCACGTCCTTCAAACTCTTACGAAGTTTAATTTGTCACAAAAAGTTTCTGGTGTCATTCTGCCACTGCTCCATTGAGACCGTCTTGACTTATGGGATACTCGTGTGGTACGGAAATAGCTCAGCAGCTGATAAAGAGCCTCTACAAAGAGTCAGAAAAACTGCAGAGAAAAAATCACTAACACACATCTGATTACACTGGAAGACAGCTACAGCTCCTGCTGCCTGTGGAAAGCATGTAGCATCATAAAGGTCTCATATCATCCAGCACATGAGAAGAGATACAGGTCCATGCAAGCAAGGACCAAAAGACTGACCAGTAGTTTTGACCCCAAAGTCATTACAATGAACTGTGCAATATCTTATACATCATTGCCTATTTATTTTTTTTATTATTTGAACTATGTCTGTAGTGTATGTGAGAGCAGTCTATGTGAATGTTAGAGAGCGTGGGTGGTTCTGGTGGTTCACCAGAATATCATAGTAGGTAAGCATCCAATGATAATATTGGTATTTTATTGATAGATAAATATCTATCTATCATGATATTTACACTTTTAACTCTATAGATCATACTGCATACTGGATCATGTAATTATAATATGGGTAGGAAACAAAATAGAAACAAGTGAATTAGTAAATTGTAGCGCTATATTCATTGTTATTTCAGTGTAATTACACTTGCGATGTCGTACATCACAGGTGAGAAACAAAGTAGAAACAAATGTATGAGTATTTTGCAGCTCTTATAACATGTGGTTTTAGCAAAACAACTTGACTGCTTTTGGGGTAATAACTCTTAATATTACCTAACCTGAAAATCATTTAAAACAGTGATGGCATAGATATAGACAAACTTTATCCAGATACATTTTTAATAAAAGGAGGCAATTTTTTTAATGGTTTTTACGCTACAATACAGATAACATTTTTAGTAACAAATATTATATGTGTAATTACTAGTATGTAAATAGACTATTTCCATTGTTTTACCATTGTATTATGGCTGTGGCTACGATGTATTATAGCATGGCTACAAATCCCCTAACAATTATTTACACTGGTCTTACATGTTGGTTCTCTCACCTCAGCTGCCAAGTCTGTGTACTTCAGCTTTTTCATTGCAATAGCTTCATGTACTGCTTCCTCAATTGAAGTTACGAATATTTAAAGCCTGCACAGGTTTCTGACTATATCCGCCCTTATGCACAAACCCAATCACTTTATTACTACAACCACTTGGCAATGCATTAACCTCTAGGCATTTGCTAGAGGTTATAACCCTTAGCACTTTAAACTAGTATAAAAACAATGTTGTTTAATTAATGGATATATAAAACAGTTATAATCATACTATTACCATATATTATCCAGTTGTTAAATATATATATATTTACCTGTGACTACACTCAGTATACTAAGGCTATTCCCGAGATTGTGAAAGCGCAATTCTCTGTAATGAACTCAGCCCCAGGCTTACGCACTGTCAACACACAGCATGACATGCGAGGAACGGCATGTGCAGCATGCCAATTAGGAAGGAGCTTTAATATCAATTCACATCCGAATTGAATGTGGGGATTGAATGCTAAAACAAGCATCAAACCATGAATGCAGCAGGAGTGTTTTTTCTGCTTCAGCATACAACAAACCTACAGCAGCTGCAGGGCTATCATACCTACGTATTCAGTATTTAGTAAACAGGATGTTGTTGTATGACCTGTTTATGCAATTAACCCTTAGCAGTCAGTGAGAACTGCAGTAACATATAATTCATTATTGTTCTCAGTAGTTAAAGTATAAATAGTTTTAAACTGTTGATCTCTATCCAATTCCATGTACACAAATCATATAATACATTTTTTAAATGGTTAAATGAGACAATTTTAAAACAAAAATTGGTGCCACTTAAAATAAGACTACATTTATGAAGGTTTATAAATGGCTTAAAAAAACCTGTTTATTACATGGTTATTAATTAGGTTGTAAACACCTTAAGAGTCATTATAATCATTTGTAACACAGAGCGGCAGTGACCTTATATTTGCCTAATACAGAATGTGTCCGATAAGTTGTCAAGGTAAAAAATATCAAGGTAAAAATATCAAGGTAAAAAATAAGCTTAGACCTCAGTATGTGAATGTAGCCATTTCACATGTTAAGGTAAACCGTATTATCATTAACGTATAAAGAGACACTATGTGGATAATTTTTTAAACCTGGTGGTTAAATGGTTAAACTTCTTTTATCACAATTATGTGATAAAGCTGACAGGCTTAATGTTGTCTGATGATGAAAATAAAGGTCAGTCAGTATCTGGCAACATCTGAGGATTAAAGGTATAGATGGATGTAGGTACACTATTTGGCAAACAACAGGTCACTGTTGACCTTTCTGTCTATGTGTTATAACTTGTTGTTAATGACTTTTAATGCATTAACAACATATTTAATAACAGATTTTAAAAAATGTATAAATCTTTGTAAGCAGTCTAACTCTAAAGTGGTACCCTAAAATTATATATTTTAAAGGTTTGAAATAAGTGTCGTAATAATAAAGATATTTTAGTGATTCGTTTAGCCATTTATACTTGTCCAAGAATTGGTGGTCCACCCTGTCACCTTGTGAATACTGTCACTTTAAGAAAGTGACATTTGACAGTAGTGATATTACAACCTTCATATTGTTTCCTTTAAGGGACAGAAGAAATCTGCTACATGTTAGTTTCACAAAATATTTCTCACATTGTCTCCATACTAACCTGTCATGGTAAAATATTAAGTAAATTAAAATAATTTAAAAACATCACATTTAATTTTGAATCAGAACAATTCAGAACAATGTTATGTGTTCATTAAATCTTAACTTTAGCAAAAATTGTCCACCATTATGATTTATCATGTTATGACAGGGTAGACATGCATGCATATTTTCTTTGTTGTTTTCGTGTTTTTTTGTTTTTTGTTTTTTTTTAAAGAAATTTCTGGTTCCCAATATCTGTTAAACTTATTATATTTTAAGAGACAAACTATGTTTGCGCTCCGGTTTCCTTCCACATTCCAAAAACACACATTGCAGGTGGACTGGCGACTCAAAAGTGTCCGTAGGTGTGAGTGTGTGAGTGAATGTGTGTGTGTCTGTGTTGCCCTGTGAAGGACTGGCGCCCCCTCCAGAGTGTATTCCCCCCTTGCGCCCAATGATTCCAAGTAGGCTCTGGTCCCACCGCGACCCTGAATTGGATAAGCGGTTACAGATAATGAATGAATGAAACTATGTTTGCATTTTAAATATGGAAGGTTTTTTAAAACATTATTTTCTCGTCACACTGCAGCAAATGCACTTAGAAACAAGCATGACCAAACAGACACATTCAGTCACTCAGAAACCCAAACCTGCAGTGCTGAGAATGATCCATCACCCACATCATACCTGCTCTGTAGGGGACCTGAGGGGAGAGAGGTACTTACAATTGAAGAACATGGTGAAATGGAGATAAAAAAAATATGCAGAGCATCAGATTAACTACAGTGTGTAATTGTAGAACTACAAAGTGTTTCTGTGTGGTCAGTTGAGCTGATAAAATAGGAAGTGAGTGTAGAAACAAGTGTATAAATGAAACTACTGTAATTTTGGTGAATATGAAACATTTTTTAAAGTAATGACCCCTGCTATAAGAGGTACATGGCCAGGCGAGATACCTTTCACGTCAGACCATCATTTTAGTTCAGTCATTTCAGCCAAGGCTTGTTTTGCAATGAAGTACTTTTGCATCAATAATGTAACATCACTTACATTAAATAATCAATCTAATATAATTTACTTATATATTCACAGGGAAACAAACCATTATAGTTGATTTTGACCTAACACTGGATCAAGTATTTTTATTCCAGTTTTTGTTCAAAATGCTTGCATTTGCTATTGTTTAAGGGATAAAAATGAACGTTTGATGCAAATATGCTGAAAAAACAGACTGTTTTCTATTAACAATGTTATGGCTTCTACAGTACTTCAGATACCTAATGTTTTTATGCGGAGTTTGTCCATGACTGGGTGGACACACTGTGGCTGTGTCACAAAATGACGGCTTGTCATTGTAAAATGAATAGTGAATAAGCTTGACCATCATGTTTTCTCTGTAGTCTACAGTCTTAAAAATGTGATGAATTGTCAAAAGAATTAGAATTCTTGAGAAGTTATTTTGAAAGTAATGAGAGCCCAAAGGCACGTTATATTGATTTTTACACATCGGCAGGTTAAATGGCCATTAAGTATTAAGGTATTCCAGTTTCACTGTTGCCAAAGGGAAATTATATCTTTAAGAACAAAATGCAATGTCAGATCTTAGTATGTACATCTATTTCCAGGAGATCTGCTTATAGGAAACCTAATTTACACCTTGGTCTCTATATCTCTCAAAGATATCCTTCATGTTATTATAGTTGGCAGTTGGCAGCTTCTTTGCTGCTGTCTGATTGGCTTTATCTGTAACTTCAATGGGTTAACATTTTTTACTGTGAATGCACCAGAAAGAGCCACATAATGACCCTTCCTACATTAAGTCTGCACTTTGTTTATATATGATTCTTTGTTTGTTTTGCTCTGGTGTCAAACAGAGAAAGTTGGGTTCTCCTTGTAAGTCTTTTTTTAGATATTTTTTCTGCCACTGTGGCCTCAGCGATGCTTAGTTGAGACTACGGCTTGTAACCTGGTAAAGCTGGTTTTGACAACATCAGTTGCTTAAGTGTATAATTAAATTTTTTTTTAATAAAATTTTTTTTTGACCTATTTTGACATATTAAGAGAGGCTTAAAATATTCTTATTAAGAGAGGCTTTACACTGAATACAGCAACATTGATCACTTTCAGGGGCCTCGATTTGTGGGCCATATTCCACGGTCCATCAACGTGGTGTGGACTCCAGAAAACAAATCAAAACTTATAGACAGTGTATAAGCCCTCAGATTGTGAAGATTTTTTTGAAAGTGTGCAAGGTTGTCATTTCAAAACAGCAAGAGTCTACCATCAAGGTGAAACAGCCCCAGACACTGCACCTACTAAACTGCTCCTTTTAGCTCAGCACTGGAACAAAAGGTCAGCTCCCTGACTTTAATAGACAACATCCACCAATATCCCTCAAGCATGAAAGAAGAACAAGCGCTCAAACACATGCTGTTAACACAGAGGGGAATCTATCACACAGGGTTGTGCCGCATCCACAATAAAACACAGGCAGTTTTAACTGATACAGTGGGAGGGGACAAAGTCTAGACTGAGGACACCATGCCAGAGAATGGATATGAATGGTCTAGTAACGTATAACATTAACAGAAGGAATGAGTGGATCCATTCAGATTCAGTTCATATAAATCATGCCTGATCTTCCAAAAAATCATTTTCCGTTTAGGACCAGGATGTCAGTCTGGTATGGTTGACTATAATATATACTTCAGGTCCAGCATTTATTCCTGTTCAAGTCCTGTTCATTCTTCTAAGACTAACTCTCCCTAAAAAAGGGAAGTTTATGTATTTAGCTTTTTATTGCTTTATGAAATTAAAGTGAAATATACCATTTGAAAATCTGAGAAAGTAAGCTACATAAGATGAAAGTTTAAAATAGTAGAATGAAAACAAGAAAAATAAATCAAAACAAGAAAAAAAAGATAGGCAAGCCTAGATTAGCCAGACCACCATTAGCCATATAGCCATTGTCACAGAGGTATTTCTGGCTTTTCAAAAACAGGAAAGCCCAAAATACATACCCTTCTCATTGGAAGGTTTGGATAAGCTTTGGTGCTTCATATCAATGTCTTTGTTTACAATAATAAGAAATTATAAAAATAATTTATAGGCAGCATGGTGGCACAGCAGGTAGTGTCCTCCGTGTGCTCCGGTTTCCTCCCATAGTCCAAAAGCACATATTGGTAGGTTGATTGATGACTTAAAAGTGTCCATAGGGGTGTGTGTGTGTGTGTGTTGCCCTGTGAAAGACTGGCGCCCCCTCCAGGGTGTCTTCCTGCCTTGCGCCCAGTGATTCCAGGTAGGATCCAACCACACCGCGACCCTGAACTGGGTAAGCGGTTACAGATAATGAATGAATGAATGAATGAAAAAGTAATTTATCTTGTCAGTTGCTGACAATGTGTGTATGATCATGGAAAGCCTGTTATTTTCTGTTCATACAAAGCTACGAACCTGAAGCACCATGTTGAGGTGACAATTAAAGCAACTCATTTACCAGAACGCAACAAGATAACATTTAAGTTTTTGAACATTTCTAAAACCAAACTTAGCATACTTGATAAAGGAACAGGGCATCACTGGGAACTAGATATTTATGTACTGACTTACATTTCTATAAGGGTCTGACTGATAAAACGGTGCTGTAACAAATAAGCCTAGTTTATTTTGAGTAACACATCATTCCGGTGTACTGGCTTTAATAATCCAGAGAGTTTGATGTAATTTACTCGTCAGAAAGTCAGTAACGGTGAGATGTGTCGGTGTATTTGTGTCGTTATAGGGACAGACAAGATTTTCTGTTTGTTAAATATATAGTAGAAAACAAAAGGCTGGGTCACAAAAACATTCTCCAAACATGAAGAGACTATGATAAATACCTCAACAACTTTCAATACATTTTTTTGAGGCTCCAGTAAAACACTCATGCTCACTGTGGTGGATGGTGGACCTACAAGTGCTAAAGCGGCGTGAGTGTGTCCCAATTCAGCTCTCAACCCTCTGACCCCTTGAAAATGCATTTGCTTTTAGTATAAAAAGAGTACTTGTCTAGGGAAAAGATGACCTCTGGTATCCACATATGGCTGAACTAACAACAGACGGTGTAGTGTTGTAACGACGTCACCTTAAGTTCTCTCTTTGAAATACAGCTGAATTTACAATTCCTACTCACGCATGCGTGTCTCAACATTAACTGTCTGTCTGTCAGTCAGTCAGTCAGTCAGTCAGTCAGTAAGCACAAATGCTTCTTCTATGCCAGCCCGATAGGTGGTCCAGCAAAAATGTTATATGTGCAATAAAGTACTGAACGTTCTGACTTGCTGTAAATGTCAGGTTTGTCCCTGGCCTCCAATGATTTCTCTCTTGTTTATTTTCTTTCTCTCTTGTTTAGTTGTTTCATTCACACATTGTTCTGTGTACATTCTCTCATGTTGTCACGTTTCCATGCTCCTTTTAATCATGTGTTATGTATTTAAATGGCTTCTTATGTCTTTATGGTTGTTATTTTTCTCTGCAGAGTTTCTGTAAGGTGCTCCTAGTTTCTACTGTTATCTATTTTTTTTCTTGTAATTAATCCTTAGTCTTTTATCATGTCTGTGATTCTTGTTAAGTTGTAGTTTCTATGGTTATGATTTGTTTCTAATCTCATATGTTCCTTTCTTGGTCTTTGTTTTGTTTCTTTTTTGTTTTTTTGTTGTTTTTTTTTTGTTTTTTGCTGTCCTGTATCGTAGTCAATAGGGTTAGTCTGCTGTTTTATTTATTTTAGTTTAGTGTTTTATCATGTTTCTGTCTTTGTTATTGTAGGCTTTTCTTACACTCTGGTTATTATTTATTTATGTTTTAGTGTTGGTTCATATTGTTTAGTTTAGTCTATGTTCCTTTTCATCATGGTTATTTTTGTTTGTCTCTATCTCCTCATATGTATTGTTTGGGTTCTCTGCCTTATATTAAACTGGTACTCTTTTTATTATGGTAGTCGTTTCTTGTGTATTCCCAATATTGCTGTATTTCTCTTAAGTCATTTATTTTTGTGTTGTGACCCTCCTGTCGGCATGTTGTGGTTATTCTGTGTTTATTGAATCCACACCTTTAAAAGGAGCATTTAACCTAATTTTGTCTCTCCCTGCACTCATGCATGACAATGTGTTTATGTGTGTGTAGGTACGCATACATAGAATATATACATATACCTATACACTCTAAGAAAAAACATGAGGTAGAGGTATTGTCAATAAGTTATAAACAGTGTAAATGTACCTTTAAAAAGTAAAACCATGGTTT
Source organism: Hoplias malabaricus (assembly GCF_029633855.1). Classification (NCBI taxonomy): domain Eukaryota; kingdom Metazoa; phylum Chordata; class Actinopteri; order Characiformes; family Erythrinidae; genus Hoplias; species Hoplias malabaricus. The sequence continues at coordinate 17,715,913 of NC_089804.1, read as the reverse complement.
TAAGGTCCAGTTGTGTTCCCAAAAGGTACATTACATTCTCTTCTTCAGAAGGAGATGAGAATATGTGTAATCTTTCATTATAGGACTGTATAAAATAAAAGAACATCTAAGTCCTGAGGATGAAATGGGGCATATGAAATCAACATGAGAATATACAATTAATATAGTAAATGCTACAGTTATGCTCATTGACTCAAATTACTGAACATTTACCCTTCAGGGTACCATCACAGCAACAGCAAAAGGTACCACCACAGTTTTTGAGAGTATCTGCCTCAGTGTTCCAATACTTGGTTGTTTTGCCTCCACTGTACATCTTGCTGCTTGTTTGGGCACTGTCTACTACCTGTTTATTTTAGCTTCTCTTTATTTATTTATTTATTTAGATTAAATATTATGTTGACATATTATTTTGATAAATTACTTGTACAAAAGAGATATAGCGAATAAGTGTTCTGATTTTAATTCTGATCCTGATTCTGAAGCTTAGTCATACACACATGAAGAGATTTTTTTAATCTGGATTTGTAAACTGCTATAGTTAGGGCACATCTAACATCTTCTGGCAATTTGTTCCAGCTGTGTGCTGCATAACAACTAAACACTGCTTCACCATTCTTAGTCAGAGCCCCGGGTTCGATTAGCTGACCTGAGTTCATGGATGTGAGAGACCTCCTCAGTTCATGCTCTTTACATTTTCAGTAATGGACTGAAAGCCAGTGTAAAGAAATTTGGACTGGACTAATGTGCTCTGTTTGTTTGGTCCTGGTTACAACTCTAGCCTCAGCATTCTGAATGAGCTGGAGGTGTTTAATGGTCTTCATGGGAAATCCAGTTGAAAGACCATTACATTAGAGCACACCGCTGGAGATAAAAGCATGAATTAGCTTCAATAGGTCTCTTTGAGACATCACAAGACCTTTAATTTTTTTTATATAATTTTAAGGTGCTATAAGGTTAGAAGGTGGCTTTGATCATTTTTTATTATTGATCTGGGGGTGTCCCACTTTCTGGGGGTACCAAAAATTCAGCAGATCTTTTCTACATGGACATAAACAGGGTGTCTCTGACCCTTTTACTGTGTCACAGTCCCCAGGTGTTTTAGCAAAGTGGGGTCATTGGGGCATTTATCTGTAGCTTCATAAAGTGAAAACAGTGCAAAAGTGTCCATTGGTGTTAGTGACAAGGTGAGTGGGTGATGCCCTATAATACACTAGCACCTTGTTTCTGTAAGGGCTCTTAACATGTCCTGAACAGGATGAAGTACTTCCAGAAAAGTGAATGAATGAATGAATGTACAGTGTAGACACTGAACATGTCTGAGCTGATCCACTATATAATGGGGAAAAAGCCCAGTGCTTACTACAACCCAATTCTAATGAAGTTGGGACGTTGTGTAAAACAAAAAGAAAAACAGAATACAATGATTTGCAAATCCTTTTCAACCTATATTTAGTTGAGTACACTACAAAGACAAGATGTTTAATGTTCAAACGTATGCACTTTATTGTTTGTTTTGTAAACATTCACTCATTTTGAATGCAACATGTTCCAAAAGAGTTGGGACAGGGGCATATTTACCACTGTGTTACAATGCCTTTCCTTTTAACAACACTTAATAATCGGGAACTGAGGACACTAATTGTTGAAACTTTGTAGGTGGAATTCTTTCACATGGATGTACAACTTCAGTTGCTCAACAGTCCGGGGTCTCCGTTGTCGTATTTTGGTCTTCGTAATGCGCCACACATTTTCAATGGGAGACAGGTCTGGACTGCAGGCAGGCCAGTCTAGTACCTGCAATCTTTTACTACGATGTGCACAATGTGGCTTGGCATTGTCTTGCTGAAATAAGCAGGGATGTCCCTGAAAAAGATATATGTACTTTTCTGCATTAATGGTGCCTTCACAGATGTGCAAGTTACCCATGCAATGGACACTAACACACCCCCATACCATCCAATGATGCTGGCTTTTGAACTTGCGTTGATAACAATATGGACAGTCTTTGGCCCAGAGGACATGACGTCCTCTTTTTGAATTTGAATTTGAAAATATGAACTTGTTGTCAGACCATAGGACATTTTTCCATTTTGCATGAGTCCATCTCAGATGAGCTCAGGCCCAGAGAAGCCAGCAACATTTCTGAGTGTTGTTGATATATGGCTTTCGCTTTGCATGGTAGTGTTTAACTTTCAGTTGTTTATGGAGCGATGAACTGTGTTCACTGACAATGGTTTTCTGAAGTGTTCCTGAGCCTGTGTGGGAATATCCATCACTGAATGATGTTGGTTTTTAATGTCTGAGGGATCGAAGGTCACAGGCATTTATTGATGGTTTTCGGCCTTGCCTCTTACTTGCAGAGATTCTCCAGATTCTCTGAACCTTTTGATGATATTATGGACTGTAGATGCTGAAATCTCTAAATTCCTTGCAAAGTTGTTTTAAACTGTTGAATGATTTGCTCATGCAGTTGCTCGCAAAGTGGTGAACCTCGCCCCATCCTTGCTTGTGAACAACTGAGCCCTTTGGGGATGCTCCCTTTATACGTAATCATGACACTCACCTGTTTCCAATTAACCTGCTCACCTGTGGAATGTTCCAAACTCAACTTGCCCAGTCTTTTGTTGTCCCTGTATCTTTTAAAACTCTTTTGGAACGTGTTGCAGGCCTCAAATTTTAAATGAGTAAATATTTGCAAAACAAGCAATAAAGTTTATCAATTTGAACAATAAATATCTTTGTAGTGTATTCAGTTGAAAAGGATTTGCAAATCATCATATTTTGTTTCTATTTATATTTTACACCAACTTCATTGGAATTGGGTTGTAATACAGTCAGCATCTTAGTCATATATAATTTTGCTCGAAGTCTGTTGAGCTGTCAAAAGGTTTTGCATTAGCTGCAGTTAAAAAAACAGTTACAATGGCTGGCTTCATGTGTCCCAAAGCATATGCTAGCCCTCATTCTTCTTTGGTGGCATCACCAAATGATGTGATGAAGTGAGAGTTTAATGGTGGAAATTGGCTGCAACACACAACCAATAGGTCACAGATAGTCTTTGTTTGTTCCATCTATAGTTTATTGAGTTTTCTCAATTAAACTCATTGCCCAGCTTTGTCACACAATTCTCTGCCTACACGAACCCTTCCTGAACTTTCATATATTTGATAGATAAAGCCTCTCTGAGAATGTACACATAAAACATAACCCTCATTGTCATGTGTATACCTCTCTAATCTTACCCAGTTTTCAAACATTAAATCACAACTTCATATCAATAGTGAATTAAGCTTTTAAAAGTGAACAAAGCGGGATTATGGCTAGTTCCAGTTACCACAGCTTTGCTCTTAAATAAATCCAGCACATTGCATATGTTTCAGCCCATTCTGTCACTTAATCTGATACATTTGCTATTCATAACTCACCACCCAAATCTAATAAATGCTAATAATACTGTTTTGATAAACTAGGTTTTGGAGCAGGGTATGAATACCTCTCTTTTGCTTAAGCTCTGAAAGGTTCTTATGCTCATGCTTAAGCACGGCTCAGCTTTTTGGGGGGCTGACATTAATCCTTAGATGGTTTTATGTAAACAACACACCTAATGGTGTCAATTTTGTTAAACTTCAGCACTACACAACAAACAGACTGGTCTCAATGTGAACTCTTACATGTCTGACTGAAAGAGCATTCCCTGGATTACTAAAAAATGAACATAAGACAGTCCTTCACAAATGTACATGTAAATACGTGTGATGCCTACTCTGCATGAAAGATTTGCCTTAACCATAATCTTAGCTCTAATGATAAACCTAAGTGCAATGCAAAATGGCCATGCATGATGCTGTAGGTGAGACAAGGCTAATATCTTGTACAGTATGCATAGGGGCGAGGCTGGATTAGGGCATCTCGAAGCATGAGAAAGAGAGGAGAAATAAAACCAGATGGTGTTACCAGCTAAAACACCAGTAGAGGAATAACTTAAAAAGTAGGTGATTAACAAAAAAGCCTGTGTGAAAATGTAGGTTTCAATCAAGGTGTAAAGACTGAGCGTGTGTCTGAGCCCCAAACAGTAACAGGAGGGCTGTTCCAGGGTTGAGGAGCTTTGTTGGAAAAAGCTGTTTCTCCTGTAGTATTTTTCGAAATGCGAACTAAGAACTAAGAGTAGACCGTCGTCCTGTGGACAAAATGTACATGATGGATGATCATACATGAGAGTATGAAAAGTTCAGTAAAATACCACAGGCATTTAGAGGTTTATAGGCCAAAAGTGATATTTTATATTCAATGTAAATTTTTATGGGTAGCCAATGTAGGGATGAGAGAACTGGGGTTATATTGTTAAAATATTTATCTCTAGTGAGCACTCTGGCTGCTGCATTTTGAACTAACTGAAAATTTAGATAAGCTGTGTTGCGTAGATTTATCCTTAAATGTAAATTCTGCTGTCCTCGTTGCTCTTCTGTGGGCAAATGACAGAAAGCTTGAGTATATGTAATGAAATTGCACCACCAGTGGATGGGGGCTCACTTAGTGAAGAAACATACAATTAAATCATATTGCTCAAACCTTGAAAAAATATTGTCAATAAAATTAGCCAAATGTTTATCTATTTCTGTGTTAACTGGTTAACACCGTATATAGTTCTACCCCTGAACAATTTACTCTCAGCTATTCCACTCCAAACTACAAGCCAAATATACTTAAACTTTATGTATAAACAATGATACATATTATACTATTCTTCAGTATCATCTTTAACAAATGATTATGTTCAGCAACACTCCAAATGTACTTAGACTTTTATGTATATTTTCCAGTGTAAACTGGATTATCATGTTTATAACACCACTGATAAGTACATAAACTAAACTGGAAACATACTCACTTATTTCAAGTAATTTACAAATAGCACACTTGATATAACTTTTTTTTGTGAGGAAGAGATGGACTACAATTGCACATGTATGGTCAGTGGAGCTGATGAAATGGACAATGAGGTTTGAAACAAGGAGGTCATTTTAATCTTTTTGGTGATGTCTGTAGTCAAATATAGGAGGGACAATTCAGTTTTCCATAATACAGGCTGTTTAAGCATGGCTTGCAGAGATGGTGTGCTGAAGGACCCCCAACAGGCCGAGAGGTCGTCTTGCATTTCTTCCTCACACTGCTGGCTCAGACCTGTGCAAACAGTGATAGCACTTTCTGTTAGCCCACTTTACTGGAGCACAGTTCCTGTGCTGTGGCAAAATCCAAACACTGTCAATACATCTGTGACACCTAGGGAGCATTTTAAATTAAAATGTGGTAATGTGTAGAACGGCTCAACAAATAAGCGTGCACCCATGGCATACTCTATAATCCAGAGGCTATAACCTTGAGAGGAAGTGGAGTGAAAAACACAGATGGGAAATTGTGCATTCACTGTTTCTGAAGTTGATCATGAAAGAAGGACAGAGCACCTTTGTAAAGTTTGTTGGGATGTGTGGGATCAGAAAGGGCACTGATATAGAAAAACGTACTAAATAAGTGGGACGCAAGGCTAAGAACCCCACAATGAAGAAAAGCTGTGATGTGTGACATCAAATGGCCTACATCCGGGGAAACAGGAGAAATACATTATACAGCCAAATATGTGCTGACACCCATTCATCCATAATTTCCTCTAAAACGAAGGTGATGAATGGGTTGTTTGTATGTGTCTGTTTGTATGTATCTTGTGCATGTGTTTTGTGTCTTATGCATCTACAGGTATTGGATGAAGCACCTTCACTCCATGGAAACGCTTTTATTACTTGTTATTTTTATAACAGTCAAAAGCTGGGTGCATTATACCCCTCTAACTGATGCTTAGCATTGAAACTTCAGGGTCATGTGCAGCTGCTCATGTGATTTCAAGGGAAGATAATAAACGTTGAACATCTCTGATAAAGTCTGTAGATGGAATTTTATTTGCCCTAATATTCAATATTCAGGACCACCACAGAGCAGATATTATTTGGGTGGTTGGTGGTAAACTTACACTATAAAGGCATGGCTAGCATTGGTCTTAAGGTTAGATAAGTGAGCTTGAGGCCAGTTCCACTCCCAGGACCAGCAAGAGAAAAATTAATTCATGGCTGAAGTCAACTAACCCCCAAACTGCTCCCCTGGGCACCAAAGTGGTTGGCAGCCCGCTACGTTAGTTGTGTGTATGTTCACTGACCCTAGTGGGTGTGAAAAATTGCTCAAAACTTTGTGTGTTCACTACCACGATGGGTCAAATGCAGAGAAACTATTTCCCTATATGGGCATCAATAAAGATGTTTTTTCTTCTTTCTCTTCTTCTAAAAAACGTCCATAAATTATAGGGTGAAAAACCTCAAACCCATGACAGTAAAACATGTAAACTCTAAAAGGTTTCAATACAGATTCTGTAGCAGTGAAGTAGCATAAATACAAATATCTTTTAAAATATTATTTTTTTAAACATCTCTATACTAGATAAAATAAAAATACAATATTCCAATGATAATTGTTCTGTTTCTAATGGAAATATTCAGTAATATTCATCTAACAGCACATCCAGTATTTTACTGTATATTTTACGCATTTTTAACAGTATCTCCAAATCCCATAATAGCTGTTGATGCTGCAAGACTCCCATTTAAAACTCATGCTAATATGGTCATGCTAACGGTTAATTGAAGAAGCACTGGGAATTTTAACACTACATGTATCACTGGGCTAGAGCTAACTTTTAGATCATGACGATTTGAGGATTAAACACAAGAAACTGTGAAATACTATAAAAGCTCACTTTGGAGGGGGTCAGATTCATCATAAATATCGGCTGAAGATTTTACACAATAATCATGATTGGATTTGGTACATCAGTCCATATGTCATAAGTGGGCCTTAGGAAAACACACAAACTTGAATATTACACCTACAAAAATTGTAAATGTCCTTATAATTTGTTATAATTCCAGCAGTTTAAAGGGGATAAATGGAGGGAAAAATCACTTGGCACTTGGATATCTGGAGCCTGTAAGATCTGCACAGACTGTAAAACAAGACCATCCAGTGAATTTTTGTGGTTTGAGTAATTGTGAAAACATGGGATATGCATCATTCAGTTTGTAACCACTTATCCAGTTCAGGGTCGCGGTAGGTCTGGAGGCTACCCGGAATCATTAGGCATAAGACAGGAACACACCCTGGAGGGGGCACCAGTCCTTCACAGGGCAACACACACACACAAACACACACACCTACAGACACTTCTGAGTTGCCAATCCACTTACCAACGTGTGTTTTTGGACCGTGGGAGAAAACCGGAACACCTGGAGGAAACCCACACGGATACAGGGAAAACACACCAAACTCCTCACAGTCACCCGGACCAAGACTTAAACCCACAACCTCCAGGTCCCTGGAGCTGTGTGACTGTGACACTACCTGCAGCACCACCATGCCGTCCCAGGAGTTATATTATGGTCTTTTATTTTATACCATTTTATAATTCAAACAAATCTTCACCTTTCCTTCTGGAGAAGAGAATGTAATTTTCCTTAAGAGAACACAACTGGACTTTAAAACCAATGATGTACATTTGAAGGTACATTTACACTGTTTATACCTTAGTGAACAATAATGTACCTCTGCCAGCTCTGAGAGCTTAATCCATTTTCACTGCATACTTCTCACAGCAGTGCCACAATTTGCACAACAGAAAAGAGAATGAATGCCCTAAGACCCTCAAATGACTCATGTATCTTACTTTTTACACTCTAATATATTTACATTCAGAAATTGTTGTACAGTTTCAAATCACTATTCACAAATACAATACCTTTTGGCTTAAATTTAACTCCAGAGTGCAGGCCCTTTCAAACATCGAATTCAATTTATTCAGTCCAAACTGGGTTGCCAAGGGTTACCACTGTCTCAATTACACTTTGATCCAGCAGAGCCAGAATGCCCATCTGTGATGATTACTTCACCCAACAGCTATATTTGGCTGGCCTCCATGTCTAGGACTCTCTTGCTAGACCCTCCAAGTCCAGCATTTTTTCCTGTACATATTCATTCTAGTTTACTCACACTAAAGCTGGCTAATTATGCTGGCTGTTCATTTTTGGGCAAAGTAAGTTCAGCCTACAGAGAAAGTAAAGAGAAAATTAGTAAAACCCAAAATGAGTAAAAACAACACAGTGATCCTAGAACAACAAACAAGCCCACGGTTCCCCAGAGACAATGCAATATTCTAACCTCAATAAAACTCTATCTCACCTCAATATTTAATTATTTATCAGTAATGAAATCTTTAGGAAATCAGATAATCCTCTTGCACCATTAAAGGGGACACATTTTGAACTTACCACAAAACTCGAGCAACACTGCTGTGTTTGATCCATTTATACCAGTGCAACTTATACCAAGAGACCACCACCACCACCATGTCATTGTCATTGCAGTGCGGAGAATCATCCACCACTTAGTATGATCCACCTGCTCAATATTGGTCTAGTGGGGGTCCTCATTATTGAAGAACAAGGTGAAAGTGGGCAAAAAAAAATAAAAAATTGCAGCGCATCAGACCTGTAATTGTATAACTATTAAATTCTTCCGTATGGTCAGTGGACTTCAGAAAAAGGACAATGTGTGTAGAAGCAAAGAAGTGGCTTTAATATTATAGCTGACTTGTGTGTGCTGTAGTGGTATATATGTATTTCATCATCAAGAGCAGGTAAGTGTGACCTATGAGTGACCCTCTGAGCCCCTGTCTCATAACCCCTTCACCCACATCCTCCATCTGTTTATATCTGAAGTTACTTTGCAGTCACAGAGGCTGCTGTTTTATTAATAATATTTACAGCAGCGCAAAGCAATTAAAACTTTGCTTCAATAATTCACATAATAAACATGCCAGGCAACCAGTGGCTGGTGATGTCATGTAAGGCGAAGCTCATTTCATGCAGTGGGCCTTCCTGTGCACCTCCTCCTAATCCCCACTGTATTTGGCCCAGGACTAGCCCTTGAGATTGGCCTGCTAAGTGGGGTGCAAGAAGGATGGTATGGGAAGGGCTTTCTTACCATTCCATTATGTGTATCTGTGATGCCCCAGTGCTCCTTCCTGAAGTCATCACCTTGGCTGAACATCCCTGGGCCTTTTGACTGGTGTTGAATACACATTTCGCATACAGCAGTGGCCCCTCTTTAAAAGGAGTGAGCTGCATGAGTTTCACCCAATATGCCGCCATCCGTGTCCTTACCGCTGCCGAAAGGACTTTGTTGTGACTCTTGTTGTGACATGAGCGGCTGCATTATAGTCCTGCTTCATTCCAGTTACACGGTTATTCATTAAGCCGTCATTAGTCTTGTATTAGCATGGGGCTTTAATAAGAGCTCTGCATTACATTTCTGAAATAAGAAACACAAAGGAGCAGAAGGGCAGAAGAAACTTAACTGTGTGCAATAACTTCATCACATGCCTGCGATATTAACTCTAAAAACTCTACACTAACCCTGTGTTTTTAGATTAGAGTTAATCTAAAGGGACACTGAGACTCTAAATGACTTGAAACTCGATGTCAGGATTGTGGAGGTGGACTGACGGAGGCGAACGCACACGCTAAAACACAGCAACTTTATTTACAACCAAAATATAACAAAACAAAGACAGACAGACTTGGGCAAAAACAAAACGAGGAACAGACGAGACTAATAGACTTGGGAGCAAACGATACAAGGAACAGCAGAGACAGACAACTATGGAGGAAAACAGCATGACAACAGTGGAAATGACGACGGTGAAGAGTAACAGAAACAGACAGACTTGGTAGGAATACAAAGGTGAACCGAATCAAAGAACGGCCCAGACAGACAGGCAAACATTGAATGTCCAACCAAGAAGGAGTCACACAAAAGAACTTAAATATACCACACAGAAAAGGGACACCTGAAACAGATAACGAGGGGGCAGGATTACAAATGAGACATGGGCGAGGAGGAGGAACAAAGGCGGGACATGGGCGGAGACATGGACAATAACAAAGAGAGCCATGTGCTAAGTGAGCACATGGCAGGGGAAAACAGACACGACAGGACAAGGGCATGACAGATGCCTACACCACCCACCCCCCCCCCCCCCCCCCACCCCCGAACGCACAACTCCCAGGGCGCGTCCCCCAGGAGCTGGCACAGGAGAGAGCACGGAAAACAAGACAAGACAACGAACCAGAAGTTAAACACAACTTGAGGTGGCATAGAGGAGAGAGAAGGTGAGGGTGAAGGGAAGGGTGTTGCTGAATAACTTTTTATGTTTGGCTTGGTGACTTTCCTGTGATCAAACAAATATTTCACAGTTGTAGGTGTCAGAGCTGGAGCACAAGTTTTTTCTTCAAACACTGAAAAAAGTTACAAATGAGATGACTGCGCTACACAACCAGTTAATAATTAGTCATAAATTCAAACAACACAGTGTATCATGTAGTGCAGTAAAAATAACTCAAATATTGCAAAATACATTTGTAAATTTAAACAAAGCTTTTTTTTGTTGAGGGTTTCTACACATTTTATTGAAATAGACTTTAAAAAGTGATAATACAACTGATGAATTTTGAAACTGTATGCTAATAAATTACAATACAGTACATATTAAAACTCATAAGAAATAGCAATGCAGTTTTATGGGCAGAAAAGTTGGCATTCATGCTTTTGAACCTACTGTGACAGCACCAGTAAGAGGAAAAGTAATAATTCAAGAATTCTGTTCCTTTCCTTTTATAAACAAAAGTCAATCAAGGTTTATTCCATGTCGTCATGACTTGCATGAACCCGAGGTGGATTCTGAAGGGAGTTAGAATTTGGCACAGCACCTTGTTTGGGTGAGCACTGACGTCTGGAGTTTGTTAGCAAAATCTAAACTAAAGCAGCAGAATTTGGACACCGAACATATCTTGGCTGATCAGCTGCCACTGGGGTAAGCAGGATGTGTATGTTTGATTTTATGCCGAAGCATTTCTGTTAGTGCCAAATCAAAACTGTAACAGATGTGACAACAAGAACGGAGAGGCAAATAATCCCAGTATACATTTATATACAAATTTCAGCATTTTACTGGCACTCTTTTTGCAGCAGCACAAAAGCAGGAGGCCAAGACAAGGCTGGCCAAGACAAGGCTGGGTTTTTTTACAAGTTTTATTTAAAAAAAACATTCCCAGGATCTGTACACTGTGTAATAAATATAACTGGCATTTGTAAAAATATGTAATATGTATGTCCATGAATGTAATGAAGTAAATGTTATTTGTTACTGTACTTAAGTACTTTTTTGTGTATCTGTACTTGTACAGATTTTGTGTTTTTGTGTACTGTACTCTCCCTGCTTTGCGCGATACACAGTGGCACCATTGCTAAGAGACGGACGAACACAGTCTGTGTGCTAATACAAGTGAAAATGTTTATCCGCCTAAAACCAATAATACCAAAGGAATACTTTTTTTATGGAATTTGAGAGAGTAAGTAATCACTTGAAGTTCTTAGAAATGTTATGAATTAACAAAATGATTTGTAGCATAGCGGCACGGTGGCGCAGCAGGTAGTGTCGCAGTCACACAGCTCCAGGGGCCTGGAGGTTGTGGGTTCATTTCCCGCTCCGGGTGACTGTCTGTGAGGAGTTGGTGTGTTCTCCCCGTGTCCGCGTGGGTTTCCTCCGGGTGCTCCGGTTTCCTCCCACAGTCCAAAAACACACGTTGCAGGTGGATTGGCGACTCGAAAGTGTCTGTAGGTGTGAATGTGTCTGTGTTGCCCTGTGAACGACTGGCATCCCCTCCAGGGTGTATTCCTGCCTTGCGCCCAATGATTCCAGGTGGGCTCTGGACCCCCCGCGACCGTAAATTGGATAAGTGGTTACAGATAATGGATGGATGGATTTGTAGCATTTAGTATTAGGCTGTATTTGAGTCATCAGTAACTACTATTTATTAATATACACTGTTTACAGACCGGTAGATGTCACAAATCACTCAGCAAGGGTGAGAGTCAATTGGAGACTTTTTTAAACACAATACGTGCAGCAAGGTCAAAACCAGAAGAAATATTCCAAAACCCAAAAATCAGTACTGAGAGATAAACAAGTCCAAACCATAGCCTGTTTAAGAGACAGGTGTCTCAGAATAGCAGAAATAGCTCTACAATCTACAATCTGCAACTATGTAGAAAAAACAGAGAGCTTATAGGAACACTATGTAATATTTTTCCTTTAAAATTACAGCTTGAAAATTATTGTGATGCTTCACTGACCTGTAATAGGGAGAATAGAGCCTCTGTCATTGCTACTCTCTGATCAGCACTGCAGAAACTGTACTATGAAACTTTTGGAGGAGGGCCAGAAACTACCCATCTTCCATCTCAAAAACTAAATCGTGCCTAGTGTTCCTAAATGAGTAAAAAAAAAAATACTACATTCTGATACAGAGAACACACTAAAAGCCAATCTATGCTTTTGCATTGACTCAATGCAGAGCCTAAGCCATAGCCTGCACAAGTGCCCTATGCCACTATCAAAGTTTATACTTGTAGATTGGCGTCTGCGTCACTCTGCAATTACACCACCAAATCACTAAGGCTGAATTTCAAACATCATCTTAAACCCTATGTAGTACACAATGTAGTGGCACTTGTTTTATTAAATGATATGCTGTATTTTTTGTGTGAATAAAAAACCTTGCTGTGAAAGTGCTCTGAAGCCTTTTTCTGGAGCAGTCTCTGAGGTAATGTGCCTCAATATCAGCACCACTGAGGTCCGCATTACCAGACTAAGCAAAATTCCTAAATCTTACACTTAAACCCTAATGTTCAAAGTAATTCACTGGATTGAATGTTTCGAACTTAAGATATATTGAAAAATTGCAATTAATTTAACAGTTCATAATCTTCAACAAGTTTTGATTTAGCAGAGTGCTGTTTGTGGTTTTAGGTAAAAATAGTTCTATATCATGGGTCTCCAATTGTATCCACAAAGGGCTGGTGTGGCTGCAGGTTTTCATTCGAATTATGCAGGAGAACACCTGATTCTACTTGTCTGATCAACTAGTCTCCTCCTCTAAACAGTTGTCCTCCTGTTTGTTTGGAATAAAAACCTGCAGCCACACAGGCCCTTTGGTGACCCCTGCTCTATATGATAGATGTACCTGAAATTAAATCTTATGAGTTTATGAAGCATGGCATCTGAAGTCAAACTTAGAAAATGTGCACAATTTCAGCCAGGATGGTGTGTTTATTTCTTATGTGTCTCGTGTTTATTTCAGTGGGAGGGGTGGTGGTGAAACCAGTAGCATTGCTGTCACACAGCTCCAGATTCCTGGGAGTCTTGCCTCAAGGAGATTAGTGTGTTACCCCATAATCCAAAAACTGGTCAGTGTACTGGCCATGCAAAACTGTTCATAGGTGTGAGTGTGTGGTGCCCTGTGATGGACTGATGCTGAGGTTACAGACAATGAATGAAGTTACAGACAATTTATTAATTTATGGTTAGGTTAGAAGAACTCTTACACAATAAGTTTAGACAGCATTCATTTTTTTAAATACTTAATACCAATTAGTTAATTGTACTTAACTGTACTGAGTACCATAAATACATGATATTTATTGAGATGTATCAAGCATCTACTTCTGACATTTGAGTTTATAAAATTAAGAATGTTAAGGCAACCGATTGTCTTAAGGCATCATTGTTTCTGTAGATCTTCTTCAGGTAAATCAGTGTTTTTTGCAAGAGAGGAAGTAGTGAAGTCAGTGCCACCTGTGGATAAGACCTCACTTAATGAACCTACAATAACTATGAATTACAGTATATCACTGTGTACACTTGCAGCTCAACCTTTCCTCCATTGTTGCTGCACACTTTGCTGCTTTAATGATTAAACCCCTATCTGTGGCTAATGCACAGAGAAAAAAAAACTTTCCAAGGTTTGTGTAGTGTATATCAAGGGTTTGTGTAGTGGATATCAGGAGTTTGTGTAGCAGGAGATTGTGTAGTGGATATCAGGAATTTGTGTACTGGATATCAGGAGTTTGTTTAGTGGATATCAGGAGTTTGTTTAGTGGATATCAGGAGTTTGTGTAGTGAATATCAGGCGTTTGTGTATACTAGGTGTTGCCCTGATCCAGCCGCTGACCCTGTGTATCCTGTGCAAGATCCTGGCCTTGTCTTACCGTATCATGCTTGGCCATGATGTTTTATCTCAAATTAACTCTGCATCCATTTTACCTCCCACAGAATCACTGACCACCTCCTCCTTCCTCAGACTCATATATTACTAATATTCTACATTCACATTACTATAACCAATTTATCTGTCATCAGTTCACGTTCACTTCTGTTCTGTCCTCTGTTGTGCTGTTTGGTGTCAATCTGAGGAGGATGGGTTCCCCGTATGAGTCTTGGTTCCTTCCAAGGTTTCTTCCTCATGTGCTGAGGGAGTTTTTCCTTGCCACTGTTGCCCCTGGCTTGCTCATAGGAGGCTTGGACCCGGATCTCTGTAAAGCTGCTTTGTGACAACGTTCTGTTGTGAAAAGCACTTTATAAATACAATTTGATTGATTGATTGAGTGAAGTGGAAATCCGGAATTTGTGAACATGAGCAGTGACTTGTGTTAGTAACACAACTGCAGAGGACTTTGCCTGACCAGGAGAGTTATTCACTGTGGTGGTGGAAGGGTGAAGGTTGGTCTTGGCCAATGATCAAACCACCTGGTTGAGAATGCAGTGCAATCACTGGGGGTGTCTGGGTAGCATGACAAGCTCTTCTGAATGGGAAATGAAAAGCTCATTTGCCTGAACTGGCCGTCTGGCAAAACTGTGGTAGACGTGCTGAGCCTCAGCATAGAATGTATAATCAGATCTCTCTGTCTCTCTCACACACACACACACACACACACACACACACAGTCACGCACACACAAACATTCACTCACACACTCACTCTCTCACACACACACACACTCACTCACTCTCATACACTCACAGTCACTCACTCTCACACATACACACACACACACACAAACTTGTCTCTCAGACACACACAAACTTTCTTTCTATCTCACACACTCTCACATGCAAACACACACACAGACACACACTCTCTCTCTCTCTCACTCATATACACACACAAACTAACTCAAACACACTCTCTCACACACACATATACATGCTCTTTCTCTTTCTCTCTCACACACACACTTTCTCTGTCCCTCTCTCATACTCTTTCACTCTCTCTCAGAGACTGGGAGCTGATTAGTAAGCAGTTGTGGAGGTGATATCTCTCTGCTACAGTTTTTTTTTTTTTTACAGTTTTTGCTAACATCCATTTGTCCAATCTGTAATCACATTTTCAAAATTCTAAACGCAGCAAATGCAACACCAGTTTGTTGTGGGCTATACCATCACAGTTTTTCTCAAACGTTTCAACACATTTCCATAAACTTGGCTCAGTTTATCAAAACTCTAAACACAATCTCAAAAGAGTTTATTACTTTTTTGTCAAAAAGCCACAAATCTCTGGCAAAATGAAACACAGCACTCAAAACCATTTCCTTTCACTAGAACACTACACGTAGCTATTATATGCTTATCTCTTACAGAGCATCAAATATACATGACAAATTCAAAACACTACCGTCAAACGTGTATGTACGCTTTTTGCTTACAGTTTTTCTCAATTGCTAAAACACAAAACTCTGTTGTCTGAATCAAATTCTCAGTGTCCAAAACCCATTTATTGAAACTGTCACCCATTTGGCAGAACCATAAGCACATTTCACCTAGTTAGTCATAACAGGTTCACCCTATTGGCAGAACCTTAAGCACTTTTCACCTATTAAGACACAATTTGCAAACTTATTTTCACCCACTAAAACACATTTTGCACTGTGATGTACTTGGGTTGCATAATGGTAAGCACAGGTAGCAAAAGTGAAACTCAAATAAAGCACCGGTATCACAACTTAAACACAGCCACTCTAAATAATTGATCACTCATGTGACAGATGATGTGAAGAAACCAATATAAGCCAGTACAAGGGTCCTGGTCGTAGAAGTTTCACTATAGATAGAAACAGAGAGGCAGAGTAAGGGGAAGAGGTGGAAGAAGAGGGACGAGACGAAGAATGATGATTTCAGATGAAATACGGACAACCATCATTGACCACGTTCTTGTCCATGGATTGACTATGAGGGAAGCAGGACTTCAAATTCAGTCCAACCTGAGTAGATTCACAGTGTCCACCATAATCCGAGCATTCAGCGAGGAAAACAGGTAATTGCTTTATTCATTTCATGTATGTTTACAGTATGACTCAGTACAGATCTGTAAAAAGGTTTTTCATTACATGATTTTCCTAAAACATTTGGCTTAGTGCTGCATGCAATATTTTGTAACAGCATGTTCTTTTGTAGAATCGCAAGACTGCCACATCGCAGGGGAGGACGTCTATGTTGTACCCACACCAAGAGACTCTTATTGTTGACATGGTACCTCAAAGACAAGTGTAATCATACTGTGTGTATATAAATACTGTATATAAATACAGCAGAGAATGTTTCAGCTGGATTCCTCAGACCGTCCAAATGAATATATTTATATGGACAAAGCTGGGTTCAATCTCGCCAAAAGGAGGAGGAGAGGCAGTCATGGGGTTCGCCACCATCATGCCAAATTGAGCCCATACAACACTCAACATCTTTTGGCTTTTATGAGTGATCTTCGAGATATTGTGTTAGGGTGTGTGCAGCAGTATCATGAACAGACAGGACATCCTGTCCATGTCATTGTGTAGGACAATGTGAGTTTTCACCGTCCTGTCCAGGTCCGACAGTGGTTCAATATCAACCAAGATTTCCTAAATGTTTATCTTCCATAGTACTCCCCTCTCCTCTACCCAACAGAGGAGTTCTTTTCTTCATGGTGTTGGAAAGTTTATGACCGGCAACCCTAAACCAGGGCAAATCTCTTGCAGGCCATGGAACTGGCCTGTAATGACATAGGGGTGGATGCATGCCAAACATGGACCCAGCATACTAGGAGTTATTTCCCATGATGTAGATGAAGACTATGGCCTGACCCAGCACATCAACATAATGCTGCACTAGAGTAGATACTGTATGCACTGTTATAATGTATTTCTTTGTTTGTTTGTTTTTTTGTTTTTTTTTATACACACTACATAATTACTAATTTTTGTTAAACAAGAGTTTTAAAACTGCATTTTCCTTTGTGGACAATAAAAATTATTTCTACAGCTTCATGATCTAATCATTGTGTTTTCCTTTTTTTGGTGTTGTGTGTAATGACTGTTCAGTGCTGTTTTTCATTGTGATTGACTCGAGGCCTGATTTGACAACATTGTTTGGTTTTGAGCACTGCTTGGACTGTTTTGAGGCAACAGTTTGGTTTTGCAGGAAGAGTCAGAGGTTTTGTGAATTTAGTGTGTGAATTGGATTTTGTGTTTACAGTTTGGAGAAGCGGATGCATGGTTTCAGGAAATGTGTCTTGGCAATTGAGAAAAACTGTAATGAGGCATACATATTCAAATGCATATGAGTGTGTGGAAAATTTATTTTTCTTCCTCATTTTGGTGCAGTTTAGGGTTTTTTTCCCAAAACTGCATTTACAATACTATATGTATATGTAACACAAATGTAACCCATTTTACGTAGTATGTAACAAAACAATGAGAAACTGTATAAGGGGTAAAAATGGACAGATACAAAATGGTCACAAAAGAAATGTATTTATTGCAAAAGGCATGAAACAGATTACTCTACGTCCTGCCTCTTTTATACTCTTATAAATGAACAAAGTCTTCTCCCAATTGACTTAGTACAGGTGCAAAATGAGTGAGACTAATAGGAAATCAGGAAGTTGAATTTTGAAGACCAGTGTTTCCAGGTGACCAAAGTTTCCTAAATGATGCAGTGTGTGTTTAGAGTTTTGGAAAACTGTGATTTAGTGTGATATTTCAGTGAAAACGGTGGAATTTCAGTGAAAATGGAATTGTGCTCGGAGCTTAGCAGATAAGAGTCATGTTCCTGTTACATGAACATCAAGTTTTCAGAATTGTGTGCCAAGTTCCATTTTATTTGTTTATGCAATCGAGAAAAACTAATACAACTCATGTTGTTTTTGCATAAAATGCAGTCATTTAACATATTTCTAAAATACTTACATTTTCTAGACATACAAGGGTACCCACTAACAAAATCCTGGATTTTTCTTGTATTACTTACAAATGCTTGCACACAGCATGTCAAAAATAAAAACCTAATGTTCAAAACCTTAAATATAGTATAAAATACATAGTTCTGCAAAAAGGCAGGTGAAAAGCTATTACTGTAATACACATTTCTGAATGTACATATCATTGAAATAAAATGCAGTAATAGACCAGCCACAGCTGATTCTAGTCCCAGTTGGAGAAACAGCCAGGTGTTTTTATGTGACATGGACACACAAAAAAAGGGACTTGTTTGGACTGAGTTTGATCAATGTGGGCACAGGAGCAGAGAGAGTGACAGAAGAAAGAAAAATCTTTACCACTTTATAATTCTGCCCGAGTTTTACTGTATACTTACATGGTACTTACAATATATCTTCCTACATTTTAGGGCATGCTTTCATGATACTTACTGTGTAATTTCAAGCACTCTAAAATGTGGGAACTACATGTGGTACTTACAGTTTAACAATATTAAGTTACACAATTATATTATAAATCACAAAATAATGAGCCAATGTAAGTATTTCTAAAAATATTTGTATTCATTAATTACACAAAAACGACAAGTGCTATTCTCCTGTGTGAGTAAAGCCTTCCTAAGTAAGTGTGACAGTGAAATTCACTCTGCTATTAAGGAATTTTATTTTTAAATCGTTAAGTCTTAAGAGTTAAGAGGAATACAATTAAGTAAGTAAATAAATAAATAAATAAATAGGCTTATTAGGGAATGCTGTCAAAAAGGGTGGAGTTTCAATAGCATTTCTAGGAAGTAGGCTGTTTCTACACCTCTCTTTATATTATGAAAACACAGTCATGAGAGAAGGTATGGCAGAGCTCCGTAATTTTTGGGCTGAAAATATATTATGTGTTCTAACATAAAACACCGTAATCCATTTATTTACAACATATTGAGTATGATTTGTGCGATTAAAACGTTGTTTTATGTGTTTTAAAAATGTGTTCTCTTACTTGTGTTTGAGCGCAAGGTAAGTTAAAGTGTCATTTAAAGTGGAACATAAATTATGAAGTGAGATTACAGGTACTGATTTTTTTCGTAGAACATTGTTTTATGTTCTTTGTTTAAAATATTTATCTTAAACTGATACTTATATACCAAACTATATTTGGTTTAACTGCCTTTTGTGCACATTGTGCCAGTATGTTGAGTTGTATTGTGAAATGTATGTGCTTTTTCATATTTTCATTAGCGTATATATTTGAACGAATAAAATGTTCTTATATATTCTCTCTTGCGCTCTCTTTGAAACACCATTTTAAGAGAAAGCATGACAGAGGGAGATAAGACATTGTTTAAAATTATTTTGTGAACTTGGATTGAAGGAGTCTTCGATCCAAAAGCTGAGCAAATCTTGAACAATGCAACACAAAAATAAAGTTTTTGTGTATTTACAAAATAAGAAGGAGAGAACAGCACTTACTTTGTGGTTTCATTATAATTAGTGCTTAAAAACTTTGGTAAAAAAAAAAAATTGGCATGTCTTATTATATATAGGTCTGTGAGGAGTTTGTTGTGTTCTGCCCATGTCCGCGTGGGTTTCCTCCAGGTGCTCCGGTCTTCTCCCATGGTCCAAAAACACACATTGGTAGGTGGATTGGCGACTAAAAAGAGTCCATAGAATGTATAATGTGAATATATATATATATATAAATGCGAGAAGAATCGGGGAAGTACTCGTAAAAACACAGGCTGGTAAATATTTTAGATGTACTGATGTGTTACCAAAAAATCTTGTCTGGACAAGGAAGAGGAATAATTGGGCAAGGGCAAGGGAGAGGTAGAGGAGTAAGAATGTGTGGTGGTGTTCAATGAAGGGTAAGAACTACTGTCATTGATGACATTAGAGCCACCATCATAGGCCATGTAATGAACCATGGTCTATCACTGAGAGAGGCTAGTGAAAGAGTGCAGCCTAACCTCAGATGGTCAACTGTAGTTTCCATTAGCTGGATTTTTAAAGAAACAGGTAAACATTTTACAAATATATTCCTACTGATCCCTTCCTGGATCGGGGCGTTGTTGTGGCGGAAGGACTTGTGTGGTCTAATGACTTCCAGGGCTATGTCATTGGGAGCTGTTAGCTACCAGTAGGTTCTCCCATGGTGAACATTGGTTTGGATTGGATTGGTTGGTTTGGAAATGTTCATTAAAGTCTAATTTTGGCAGACTATACATTATGGTTAATTTGCTGCTGCTGCACATACGTTTGTTGGAAAGGACATAAATAAACATAAAGTGGCTTGCAAAAGTTTTCATACCCCTTGAACTCACCAGACAGGTCTGAGATAAAGTTGTGGAGAAGTTTAAAGCAGGGTTAGGTTATAGAAACATATCCCAAGCTTTGAGGAGCACTGGTCAGAGAAGCAGCCAAGAGGCCCCTTGATCACTCTGGAGGAGCTGCAGAAATCCACAGCTCAGGTGGGAGAATCTGTCCACAACTATAAGTTGTGCACTCTACAAATCTAGCCCGTATGTAAGAGTGGTCCAGGGAAGCTGGTCAGAGTTGATGGGAAGATTGATGGAGCTAAATACAGGGCAATCCTGGAAGAAAACCTGTTGGTGTCTGCAAAAGACTTGAGAATGGGAAGGAGATTCACCTTCCAGCAAGACAATGACCCTACACATACAGCCAGAGCTACAGTGGAATGTTTTAGATCAAAGAATATTCATGTGTTAGAATGGCCCAGTCAAAGTTCTGACCTAAATCACATTGAGTATCTGTGGCAAGACATGAAAATTACTTTTCACAGTTGTTCACCTTCCAACCTGGCTGAGCTTGAGCTATTTTGCAAAGTAGAATGGGCAAAAATCTCAGTCTCTAAATGCGCAAAGCTGGTAGAGATATAATCCAAAAGACATGTAGCCATAATTGCAGCGTAAGGTGGCTCTATGATCTAGGGGGCTGAACTTTTGCATGTCACAATTTTCAGATTTTAATTTGATTAAAATTTTTAAAACCATGTAAATTTTCGTTCCACTTCCCAATTATGTGTTGGTCTATCACTTAAAATCTCAATAAAATACATTTAAGTTAGTGGTTGTAAGACAACAAAATGTGAAAATGTTCAAGGGGTAACATCACTTTGTCCAATCTATAGTCTCATTTTCAAAACCCTAAACACAATCAGCACAACATTCATCTGCTGTGGACTACACCATTAACACATTTCATGTTGTTTTCACAAAATATGCAGTAAATTAACATGTTTTTAAAATGCTTATATTTTCTACACATACAAGCATTCCCAAAGCCAAAACTACGGACCTTTCTTTAATTTACAAACGCTTGCACACAAAGCAGAACGCAAATTAAATGAAAACTTAATGTTCAAAACTTTAAATACAGTATAAAACATCTACTTCTGGAAAACCTATACTGAAACAACTGATAAGCATTTCTGAATAAACAGATCAATGCCATATTGAGAAATAGCTGATGTAGATGAATCACACCTGATTCTAAACTCACTCTGAGACATACGCTGGTGTTGAAGTGCTGTCAGAGACATGGACTCATCCAATGGGGCTTTCTGGACTGAGTGGTCAGTGTGGGTCTACAACACCACACAGAAGCAAAGAGAGAATGCTTTTTATCCCCTCAAACCTTCTGTGCCTATTTTTACTGTATTTGTGTATTTTTACACATTTGGGACCAAAGTACATGTTTTTTGATTTTTGTTGATTACTGGTTGAAATTTCATGACCCTACACTCTCAGATCACTGTGGTGGTATCCTCAATGATACATATCCCATATGTTTACTTAGGGAACATAATTGTACCACAGTTTATTATAATTACAGATTTCAAAGTTGTGTTGATCTCATTCACCCCTTTTCATCTTCAGGACTTTTATTTTATTTTTCACAGTTCTTTAATGCAATTTTACAAATATTCACCTCTTCTTCTGGAGAAGAGAATGTAATGTAAGTTTAGGGAACACTGTTTGTACCTTCAGTGAAAATGGTGTACCTTTACAGTACCTTTTTGAGTGTACAATTATAAACACTTTTATTGCACCAAACCTGTCACGAACTTGTTTTTTTTCTATCATAAATTTCTATCATACAGTAGTCATAGAATTAGTCATTCACCAAATGCAGACAACTGACACTAATATAAAATTCACTATATATTTTCTGAGTTAGGCTACAATTTCATGTCCCTATTAAAATATAACCTTTACTGCAAGACTGCCACAGACCCTTTTCTCTTTTCCCCACATTGTGTAGACAGTATGTTGCCGAAAATGCACATATTTGAGTAAAAAGTCTAAATGTAGCGGGTTACAGTAAAAATGAACTGACTTATAAGAAAACACCAGATGTTATAATGTTTTGTTTGCTGGGAGAGAGTAAAATATCACATAATACTGTTTCTGTAATGCCATCAACTGTTAGTTTGTAGCTGCTTTGTGACATCAGTTGTAAAAAGCACTATACAAATAAACTTCATTTGATTTGATTTGGTTTAATGGCTTTATGTTCCTCTTGAATAGAGAATCTATGCTAGTGTTTTGAAAGAATGATTGAATACTGAACCAGGTTTGCTGTGTTTTAACAGAGGTAGTGTATATAAAGAAAGCCTTGTTTGTATTGTAAAATGCCGAGTTGGTATTTAGTTTAGAAAATGCTTTTTGAACAGGAAATTAACTGTTTGGTTATTTGTATGAGGTAGGTGTGCTTCTGTGTTTATGGTTTAGAAAAGTACCTTAAGTATTAGTAAACTGTAAGCAATCATCGCCAAGTCCTCTTAAAGTGCTTCCCTTGTTTCCTTCTTCCATACTGTCTTTTACATTACAATGTAGATTTAGACAGACAAACAGACACATAAATAGATGATATACTATAGAGAGATAGATAGACAGATAGTGATAGGTAAATTGATATACACAGACATACTGTATAAATGTAATGACAGAAATTACATAAAATTTTCTCAGTACACACACACACACACATTTTTTATTTTACATGACATTGTTAAAGTCAGTGTTAAAGAATTCCCCTGTGTCAGGAATGCCATCCTGTTTCTCCTGGGGAATGCTAAACAATAGGGGGATGTGTGTGTGGAGAGCCCCCCCACACCCCCCACCCGTGCTCATTAATTTACATTAGTGCGTAGGCTACGTCTGTGCCGGCTGCACCTTTCCACTGACGCAGAATAAAAAACACATCTCCAGGTCTGTTAACACCTGTTCCAAATAACAGATGCAGCACTCCACGCCAAGAGCTAATTTGTCTCAGTTTGGCCCAAAAAGCACAAACACACATAGTAGTCTCTGACATCTGCTCGCCAAACTGCAAGACCCCCACAGTGTGCAAAGCCAATGCAACCCCCTGTCCTCTTGCGGGAGGCTTGGTACTGGCCATCTTATTCCAGCAAAATGAATTCACCAAATTTTGGAGAAGGTCACACACACACTGCCATATTGAGTGTGCACAGTTTGACCCAACTACAGAGGCCCTGAGACTGCCGGACCACCAACTTACATCTCCATAATGGTCAAACCGTGTCTGTTATTGTAAATGGACGTCATTCACACTTTCATCTTGTATAGATGCTTCATCTTGTTAAGGATTATTAGCTACAATAATCTAATAATCCTGGTAGTGCTTTTTACCTGGTAGTGCTGCAGTGACACTGATGTGGTGGTGGTGTGTTAATGTTTGTTCTGCTGGTACAAGTGGATCAGACACAGCCGTGCTGCTGGAGTTTTTAAATACTCACTGTCCGCTCTGTTTGACACACCTCCCTCATTGGTCCACCTTGTAGATTTAAAGTCAGAGACAGTAGGCTGTATCAATTGTGTTGATTGTCCTTCAGCATGGAATGGGTCCTGAATAAAGATTTACCCAGGCTCTGTCCAGCAGTTCAGGTGAAATAACAGAGCACTCACTGCCCTCAAGACAAAAAATATATACTAAAGAACATATACTGGAGAGCAACAGATACAGCCAGAGACATTGATTGTGTATGAATTATTCGACGGTTGGACTGACCTCAGAGATTCAGGTAATGCGCCAAGACGTGTCCCTCACGCTTCCTCCGCTCTGAGATTGATTCTGGCAGGCTGAGTTTGGGTAATGGGTGGAATTAGTGAGTCAGCAAAAGCCCTTGTCCTTGGAGTTATTGTGTAAATACATAGTGCAGTATACAAAAGTTTGCAGACCCCCGTATAACGAGCGACCCCTTTAACAGTTAAGTTAACTTTTGCGCCATTGCTAGCACAGATGTGCACACAGCCTGTGTATAAACATTAATGTGCCTGTATTGTCACTGCACATGTGCAACAAATTGTGCCTCTGCATTTAAACCAATACAAATAAATACAAAAGTAAATACAAACCCGCAGACACCTTCACACACACACACAAACTAGTGCACTAGGGGCAGTGAGCACACACAAACATACTAGTGCACTAGGTGCTGTGAGCACACACACAAACATACTAGTGCACTAGGAGCTGTGAGCACACACACAAACTAAGGACAGTAAACACACACACACACTAGTGCACTAGGAGCAGTGAGCATGCACACATACACACACAGACACACACACACACACACACACACTCACACACATTAGTGGCAGGGAGCACAAATACACACAAACACACACACACACACACACACACACACACACACACACACACACAAATACATTAGGGGCAGTGAGACATTGGCTCTACATTTTGTGTATCATCGTTCACGGCTGGAGACTCTTAACTGAAGAATACTGCAGTACAGAAAAGGTCACACACACCTTGTGATGATGGCCAAAGACTATAAATGTGATTTAAGTGGAAAAGTGAACTTAGTAAACTCATTTGAGAATCAAATAAGGCACAGAGATGCTCTTTTCCATTCTCTTTATTTTGATATGGCCTCCTCACAGGAACAAAACCTCTCTTTTTAATGTCACGTACATCAGCTCACTCAGGAGTCACTCAGTGACAGAGATGATGTGTGACACTCAGAGCTCTTAGGGAGGTGTAGAACCTTTAAAAATGCACTCAATGTCAGACCACCTTGCATTATTTGAAGGAAAATGGGCCATTTCCTAGTGGTACAATGACAATGCACGGAGTACTCCCATCACCTCTTTGGGTGGTCCTCTTTAACGGAGGTAGAATGTACTGTTGAGTTTGAAGATCATAATTCCATTAGCTTGATTGACAGGACCAGTGCTTGGAGTCTGGAAAGTAACATAGGAGCAGCAAAATACCACAAAGATCAAACCCCACAGCAGCATTGTCCCGCTGTCGAAACAGCCCTGTTCAGAACATCCGGTTTCAGCAACTGTTCCTTTAAATGAGAATGAGCCACACGCAGCTCAGTACAGCACGAGAGCCTAGGAGCGAGGAGCAAGGAGCTCTTTTTCTTCTCTGTTCTAATTTCTCGGCTCTACTCTGTAAGATGCACCACAAAATCAGAACAACACATACTTTCTCATGTTTTCTGACTGCAACTAAGTGAGGCACACACTTGTTTCAGAAAAGACGACACCACGGAGAGCACTTCATTCAGGATTTAAAATGGTAGTAGGAGCTGTTCTAAAGGTATTTCCGTACGCCAGTAAGGGAGTTGAATCTCTGATTGAAAAGGAATTTTTTTTTAAAACTTGGAGGAAACGTCTACGATTTTGGGGAATCCTAAGTCTAAGCTCCATGTGTTTTCAAGTAGAATGTTATGTTTGAGGGAAAATATGGTTGTTGTTTGTACATGGCTGTTTAACTTATGTTATCTGTTTTTATTCACTTTGAATTACCACAGAAGCACTACTGGTAATGCAGCTAGCCATATTTCCAATGTTTAAGTTGAAAATTTCCCGGTATTGTCTAAAAAATTCCAGAAGTTTCTGCCATGAGCAGAGAAAGAAAGAGAGCGAGAGAGAGAGAGAGAGAGAGAGAGTGAGAGAGAGAGAGAGAGAGAGAGAGAGAGTGAGAGAGAGAGAGAGAGAGAGAGAGAGAGAGAGAGAGAGAGAGAGAGAGAGAGAGAGAGACTAGCATGCTAGTCAAAATGTTTTTTAAACCGTTTACAGACACTGCAGTTTCGTAAACACTTTTGCCTGGTTTCAAGCACACAAGCTGGCTGGAGAGCTAGCAAAGGTTGTGGAAACATCTTCTGAATGTTAGAAAACATGTTTTTTGTTCTGCCACTGTCTTGATGCTCATGTTTGGACTGCAAGCATAACAACGGAGTTCTGATTGGTCATCCTGATTTAAATGGGTTTTAGTAAGTTTTTATCTGTCACATGATTCCGACATCAAGCTAAACCCAGATGGAGGGCAGGAGGGGAAAAACACAATGGAGGGGGCTGGGGCAAGGAGCCTGTATAGTGTTAGGTTATACAATATTGCAAGGGAAATATACACACAGAAAATCACAACATTATGACATTGTATGGCATGTGAGTGAGAGTGATTGTGTGTCAGTAGGCTGAGTGTATAAATGACTGGGTGAATGTGAGATGCCATGTGATGTCCTGGGAGCGCTGGACTCACTGCAACTGATCATGATGAAGCCATCACAGAAGCCAGACAGCATTTTAGACTTAAATTTGCTACTGATTTTAACTAGTGTGATAACAGCATAGAAATGTATTATTAGAGCTCACAAAATCACCTTGAGTAAGTCACATGGTGCCTAACAGCAGCAGTGGTGGAGTGCTACAGCTACTCGACGTGCAAGCACATGAGGGCATTGACATGATTAGCTGATTGTGTGTGAAGGGCCATAAAAGAACACTCAGAAGTCTCTACCTGTTCCAGCAACTTCAACTGATTACAATAATCACATCAAAATCACAAATATGCAACCACTCCAGATCCTGATTCGTAGAAAATGACTCTGCTTTATACAATTATGAAAGGAATAATTATGAATCTTATTTTCTACTTTGTAGTGAAGTTTTTTTTTAAGTTTATTTGTTCTTTTGCTGTGGATGGCAGATCCTTTATATCAACCTGAAAATCAAAATGACCTGTTTAGTTTCTGTTTCAGCTCCCTCATCTTATAGGGCACTATTCATCATACCATACTATTAAAAATGCACTAGACAGTTTTACCCGAGTGCTTGTCTGTATTGTTGTAGTTCACCTACCTAGCCATCAGAGGTCCTGCATAATTCAGTTTTTCAAACAACTTCTGCATTTACTCTCAGAAAAAGGCACTGTAAAAGTACTTTATGGTCAATAAAGATACAAACTCTGTAAATGTACTTTTAAATGTACATCAGTGTTTTTAAAATAGCGAGTTTTGTTCCATAAAAATTACATTCTATCAATATTTCAGTATAGATCTGTGTAAAATATAACAACATAATAAGTCCTTGAGATAAAATGTGGCTTACGAAAAGAACACAATTTTAAAATCTACTATTATGATATATATATATATATATATATATATAGTACAAAGTATGTTCCCTTGTGGGTACAACCACAGATTCAGTGTACACTACATTATATTTTTACTAGTCACAACAAGAAACAAAGGGAGTCACATAGAGCACAAATGACCTCACTCTCTATGTGTGTAAGACAGACCCCCTTCCCATTATTATTCATGCTTATAGCTAGCACAGGTATCGGCAGGCTGATGCGACAGATCGGGACTGTTTGCATTCTCCTCCAATGCATTAAAATATTCAGTTGTGTTGCATCAGCTGCAGTGAGGGGAAAAAATTGTGTGCTGGCAAAATTCAGGATGAAAAAAAGAACATGATTAAAATCACCTAGTGCTTTTTTAAGAGACACATTCTTTTTTTTTTTAATAATCTTTTCACTAAAGTGCAAAGCATTGTTGATCACTGACTTCTGAGTATTGATTACATCACCATGCACCTGTGGGTGGAGGAAAATAATACTAATGATATTACTAATA
The DNA here is from genome assembly GCF_029633855.1 of Hoplias malabaricus. NCBI lineage: Eukaryota > Metazoa > Chordata > Actinopteri > Characiformes > Erythrinidae > Hoplias > Hoplias malabaricus. The sequence goes on along the minus strand of NC_089804.1, from coordinate 17,687,737 downwards.
AAATCATGGGTTTCTGTTTTTAATTAAAGGGAACATGTTATGAAAAATCAAATGCTCAGTGCATGTGCACATTCATTTAGGAATCTGGAGTCTGCCAAACGGTGAAACATGTCTGCCCAATTAATTTTTGTGGGCTGCCTAAGACAGAAAATGGGATAAAAATCTTGTTATTTTGTGCTGCTTCTTACATTGAGTACAAATACTTTAAAACTGTCCCGCCATCTCCTCAGAGTCTGTCCAATCCCAGTGCTGGACCTGTAAGTTCGTATAATTTGCGTATAATATAGTCCCTTTTAGGTGTGATTTTTTTCCATTAAATTATATAGAATTAAAGATGGAGTCTCTCCTCAGCCTGGTTCTTGTCAGCTTGTTTTAGTCAAAGACAAATGTAAATATATCATATCAGTTTATATCAAATATCATCCGGTCTGCAATATACTGACACCACATTTACAGCCAAACAAAATAGGTTTAAAGCAGGGAACAGTGAAGCATAATGTGTTCCTTTGAAATGAAACTGTCAAACACACACACACACACACACACACACACACAAACTCACCAAAACAATTGAGTCATCAATTAGTAATCAAGTTAATGAATGTGTATTGAATTTCAACACCACAGCATAGGGGTAAAAATAAGCCTCTCGTGCAGATTCCCTCAGCAGGGCCCTTTCCACTAAAGTATTCCTAATCTGTGTGAGGAAAAAAAATCATAAAATCAGGATTTAATTGCTTAAGAACTCTACATCAAATGTCAGTCGACTGCATCCTCACACTGGGTGGAAACTGGCTCACTTCAGTTATGATATTTATTTATTTGCTTTCATTTTTATGATCTAAGCTTAAAAAAGCAGCCTCCCAGCAATGTGATGCACATCACTTGCACATCCTTCATGTGTCCCCAGAAGCTACTGAGTTGTTTAGGAACTAGTTACATGTTACTGAAACACATTTACTTAATACTGGGCTTATGCTCCCACTTAATATCCACCATTCACAGAGCTGCTTGGGGGTGGTTTAGATTGTGAAGGCATGAAATTAAAACATGTATGATTCATTCATTTATTCATTCATTCGGTAACCACTTCACCCTAATCAGGATCACAGTGGGACCAAAGCCCACTCAAAATTATTGTGTGCAAGTCAGGAACACACCCTAGACAAAGTGCCAGTTCATGAAAGGACATCACACATTCACACAGACTCACACCTGTGGACAATTTCATTCAGACACCTGAATCCATTCATTCCATTGCAAGACCCTTTTTACACACACTCATCAGCTGATGCAGACACAAATGTTCCTGTAAATATATAATCATTATAGTTCATAAAAAGGTATTTGAGGAGGCTAAAGCATGTAGGTTTGAACATACTTTGAATCATACAAATATATTTATCCACTATATCAGTGACAGGTTTTCCTATTGGTGTTTCTATGCAATAAATGTCTAAAATAAAAAATGTCTAAAATAGATTACAGTAGTACCATTCACTGACCATTGTCCTTTTTCACTGGTTTATGTCATTAAAAAGTATTTAACTGTTCAGTAGTGTGAAGTTATAAATCTAATTTCAGTGGTTGTTTAAAACAATATTTGGTTTTAAAATGGGTGGCACAGTGGATTGGTGGTTAGCAAGTTTGCCTCCCAGCACTGGGATCTTGGGTTCAAGTCCCATTTGGGAGGAGTTTACATGTTCTACCTGTGTCTGCGTGGGTTTCCTCTGGGGTCTGCAGTTTCCTCTCACAGTCCAGAAACATGGAGGTTAGATGAATGGGCTTCTCTAATAAGTGTCCTGGTGTGTGAGTGAATGAGTATGTATGTGTGGGAATGAAGGAGCGAATGGATGTATGCCCACATATAGATTGGCGCTCTATCCTGGATGAAACCCTAGTGCCCGATGCAGTCTTCCAGGTGGACGGTTGTTCCTGGTTGTTTGGCTGCCGCTTCTCACCAGTGTGTGTGTGTGGATTGAGTGTTGAATGGGATGGCGTTCTGAGCTGTGTTGATTGTAAAGCATCCTGGAGTATCTAGAAAAGCACTATATAAGTGTAACAATAAATAAATAAGTATTTTGTGGAAGAAAAAATAAATATTATTATAGCAGAGTGGTCAAAAATTCACCCTTTATGAGTTCATCCTTAAATGTGATAAAGGCAAACTTCCTTTCCTTTAAGTAGACAGGACCTGTGTGTGCATTTACACACAACAAAAAGCAAAAACACAAACTGGGTATGCTCTGCCCAAGTCAGAAAACAATCATTCTGATTTTGAGCTGTATACTCATCTGATTCTCTCCAATCACAGCAATGGAACAGGGTTTATTGTAACAGAAGAAAGAGGTCTGAGTGAAGATGGCTAATATCCAGAGCTTCTGCTTCTCACAACTGGGTCATCACATTGAACTGAGCTGTGGCTTGCTCTTATTTAAAGGAACTGCACTGTTTTGACAGGGGGGATGCTGCTGTGGGGGTTATAGAAAAAAATGTGAAATAACTGCATTTATAAATCTCTAAATAATTAATACTATTAATTATTGGTTTAATTATTGGCTTATTTCAATAAACTGAGAATTTACAACTCCTACTGGTTAGTTTTTCAAGGACATTTATTCATGTCCTCATTATCTAATCTAAACAAAATGTTTGTGTTGTATATCAAATACCCACTCATATGCATACCTCCATATGGATTTGTTCTAAATGGTACACATCGTATTGTCCCATGTCATCTCATTGTGGCTTAATGATTCCCCCACACAATGCACATCAACTCTGGTCTTTGGACTGGCCAAGAACAGTCAATGTCTTCTTCCTGAGCTGCTGACTTCATTGTTCAAAGGTAATTCTGTGAGACTTCCAAAGAAGAGTCAATAAGGGCAGGCAGCGCCATTTTGTAAACTGCAGCTATTATCAATAGCATTTGTTTGCTGTGGCTGCTACAGTCACAGGGGACACACACAAGTAATATTTCAACTCTGAGCACAAAAGCAAGGGACTCACGCTCCAATAAAGACTGACACAACAGAGGATAAGATCAATGGACATTTATTGGAATGAAGATGGATGACTTTCTGTAGCTGCCTAAGGTTAGCAAGCTAGCTAGCCTGTGGGATTAGCAGAGAAGGTGGTATGAATGTGATACAGAGGTCATAAGAAAACAGATTGTTTTGTATTTTACTAGAGAAAAAAAATTGTTGTCTTACTATAAAGCATATATTATTATTTATTATTTTATAATATATAATATATTCGCATGTATATTTGTCCATATGTCTGCCTATATTTTCTATATATGTACATTCTGCACTTACTGCTTACTGTACTCTGGTTAGATGCTAAACTATATTTTGTTGCCTTGTACTTGAACATGTGTAATGAAAATAAAGTTGAATCTAATCTAATCTAATTATTTCAATATTGCAACACCCAGCCATGCCCTGCCCTTCTTTCTCCTCTGTCCATGCGTGTTTTTTTTTCTGTTCTGTTACTGTAACCCTTGCTCCTCCTTTGCTCCACCCATGTCATGTGTTGCAACTAGGAGAGGTCAGTCACCATAGTGACTAATTGTTTCCAGGTGGTCTTTGTAGATTATCTAATAGCGTGGGGAGTCCAAAATACAATCTTTTCTTGTCCGATCTTCTCTCATTGCAGTCGGTGCTGCCCCCACTGTGAATCGTAAATATTAAGCATGTTCAATATTTATAATTCAGAATCATGTAGTGTGGGGTGGATGCCGACTCTTGGGTGTGAAACTACACTTTAACATCATGCATGAAAGAACGTCAATCAATGAGAGTTGAGCTGGGGTTATTTCACCACCACTTTTTGTTTGTTACCTCTAGGCTTTGTCTGAAATGACCAGAGTGCCTTCTACTGGGGCAGTGTTCTTCTACAAGGCCCAGAATCATGCCTGTATTTAATGCTGGTGTAAAATGCTGCCTGTTTTTGTTTTAATATCTTAAAAGTTACAGTTTTGTAGTGTGGGGACTTTGATGACTAAAAACGATCAAACACAGAAAATTCTGTTAATGTGTGAGGTGTCTCAAGTTAGATTTTTTAAAATCCTGTAGTGTGGGACAGGGTTTAGGAGGGATTTCAATTCATAACCATTTCCATTTTGTGTTGATGGTAATGATGGTAACATACACAGACCTCTGAGTGCTTTGTTTGTTTGTCTGTTCTTTTGTTTGTTTGTTTGTTTTTGTTTTTTAGTCTAAGGCTACAGCATGTGTCAATGTGTCACAACAATTTATATGGTTGTAATATGCTATCAGAAGTTAACTGTCTTTCACAACAACATGAAATATCATAGAAAGAAGCCCTTAGCAATAAGCTGCTGACCTGAGCAGCACCTCCTTTAAAGTGAGCCCTCTAGACTGCAGACCACTTCTAATTCTTTTTAAATATCAACAAATTTTTGCAAATGAAGTCCTGCAGAGATAAATGCACATCTAATGTTAGATTAAATTTATTCTGCACCCAGTGGGTGTTTAGGTTTGGCTGCACAGTCTGTGCGAGAAAGGGTTGTTTACATCAAGAATAAAGGCTCGCTTGTTTCTTCGCACTCATGCTGTAAGATGCTGCCAAACTCGGCTTGCTGGCAACTTTCCGCCATATCAGCAGAGCAGTGCTTCCACACATCAAAGAACAAATCAGTGCCAGAGCTGGCGAGGCCATATTTAACCAGAGGAAATCAAGAAGCCGGCAGAGCAGACCGACCACTTGATCGCTGATCTGAATCCACGCTAATTTATCATGTTGTTTGCAGGGGCAAGTGTCTGCATCAGCTTTGGTAAATGCTTGGACTTTTAAGATAAGGCTGTGGGCCTGCTGCTATTCCCCTCACAGTAAATCTGCCCCCATTCCAAACTCCTCACGCAGCATGATTTTCAGGGGAAGACAAAAATAGAACAGGACTGTTCTGTGGTTTTATCACGCTGGATACTTTATAACTCACTCTCTCGCTTTCTGATAAGGAGGTCCATTGTTGAGTATAAAGCAGGTTGTCACTTGGATTTTCTAGACATTCCTGGACAGTTCCACCATTTCAGATTTGGGAAAGTTTTTTGAGCAAATGCAGCTACAGTAAGATACATCAGGAGTCTGGTATCAATCCTGGCTTTACATTGTAAAATCAAATTTATATGCTATTTTATTTAAATATGTATAACATCATTTTCTGAATGGTTCAACAATTGGTTTCTTGGGAACAGAAACCCTGTTAATTACATGCTGTTGGGAGCTCACGATAAATCTTGTGTTCCACCACATCCGAAATAGAAGTGAGAGATGTCTGCTCTTTCTTCCTGAAGAACTGTGGCTGCTTCTGGAACCAATACTGTGCATTTTACAAGTTAGTTGCTGGGCTGATGCTAACTTTGTTGTAATTATGACAGCAGAAACGCTGTCTATTATAGTAAAAAAATACTGCTACCCTGAATTAAATAATATATAGATGAATGCAAATATAGCAGGTTAGTCTTCATTAATACAACATTTTTACTGTTTGGGCCACTTCAAGCTCACCTCTTTGCTGAGGGAAATAGGACAAATGTTGCCCACCCAGCTGTTCATCATCCATCTTAATAGTGTAACCTCAAAATAAATCTGCAACAAATTGCGTCCTGTATATGAAACACGTTAAAATCCCATATTTTATGGGACAGCTTATTAGGGGAGGCTAAATAACTTTTAGTGGGTGGCATAGTGTATTTCACCCCCTCATTCACATGCAGGTTAATTTTAAAGACCTACCTTGTTTGAAAAGTATCCTTAACCCTGCCAATAACCTTAATGCTAATCATACTAGAAGATTCTGAAAATATTTTTAAAAGACTAAGGTCTGACAAGCTGTCACATATAAAGACAATGTCACAGAGTATTTAGTCACAAACTATTTTGCAAAGACTTTGCACGAAACAAGACTAATTACAAGACTGCAGCTATAGTTTCCTCAGCACACTATCAGATAAACTGTCAATGTGATGGTATTCTCAAGAAACATATTTAGTACTTCTAGTTAGGGAATGTAATTGTATTATATTCTATATTCATTGTAGATTTTAATATAGTTTCTTGGTCAGGAGCCCTCTGCATCAGGAATCAACTTGGTGGGGCATTATATTTGGATGTGCAAAGTAGGGGTACTGAGATCGTGCCTTATTAAAAGTAATCAGTCTTTATTTTTTCACAAAATGTCACTATTTGCATGAGCAAAGACTAAAGACTTGTGATAATATTAAACATGGCTGATTTTATCTGAGCATCAAAACAAGAAAAATACTGAGTTAAAACAGCTCTAATGATACCCTCCCACCAAACAACTGAGATAATGGGAGCGTGCTGTAATTTGCTGTAAGGCCAACCTAAGTCTAAGGGTAACCATTATCCTGAGCCTAATGAGAACCCTAAGCTCCAAAAGGTTAGAAACATACATAGCTTTCTTTTCCCACTAAAGATTCATGCACTGTTCCTATGATTCTTTTTTGTGGTCCATGAAAGTGTTTCCCTGGATTTAGTAAAACAGCATCCCCAATGAACAGGAGCTCACTTATAACTGACAACTAATGAAAACCCCAAATTCAGTATCTCAGAAAATTAGAATATTACTTAAGACCAATACAAAAAAGGATTTTTAGAACTTAGTGCTTGTCCATTGTATTTTTGCTTCTGCAAAACAAACCCCTGTAGGAGAGGATGTGAACGCCATTGGTTGCATTAAAAAAATGATGGAAGAAACTCTGGCTGGTGATTGGTTTACTAAAAAGTGACTGATATCAAGTCTCGCTTGTGTAATTGGCTGCAGTTGAAAATGATTGACATATGCTCCACCCTTTACTAACGCCCACTGGCAAATCCACTGCAAATATATTATTGTCCCATTTTTAAAGCTTAAGGAAATACGCACTGTACAATGCAAAAGTCAAAGACCAGCCTTGATTTGTTTATCCAACATATTTCAGAGACTTGCTTTTAGTTTTGTAACAAAAATTTATAAGGATACTTTCCACAGCCCCAAATCACTGTACTAGAAGCTGGTATTTGCTTCCCTAGATCTAACATCCAAGACCTCTAGATCCAAATAATCCCAAACACATTCAGTGATGGTGAGGTCTGGGCTTTGGGGAGGCCAGTTCATTGTTCTTAAAGCATCAGCAGTTGCTTTGTTTGATCTTCTATATTTGTACATGTACTTCTTTTGTGTCTATTTCCTTTTCTTCCTCAGTAATGACCTATTGACCATTAATGACCATTAAGACTCTGATGTTCTGTATTATTTAATATGGTTCTAAGTTTTGGAAACTTTAGTTATGTACACATTTTTCCCTTGGCTATTTTTTTTATTGGCTACAATGTTTTTTATTTTGGCAAAATATATTTAAAAAATCTCCTTAAAATCCAAAAATGAGGTTAATGAACATTAATTCATTAATTCATTCATTATCTGTAACTGCTTCATCGTGATCATGGTCATGGTGGGTCTGGAGCCGTAATCATTGAACAGGGCACCAGGGCATTATGCACTCACACTTCCCATCACACCTATAGACCTTGTGAATAGCCAGTCCTACACATTTGTGGTTTTGGACTGTGGGATGAAACCCACACAGAGAGGGGGAAAACACACCAAACTCCTCACAAATCGTGACCCAAGGTGGGCTTTGTCCTTACAACCCCAGAACCCTGGAGCTGTGGACAGCAACGCTCCCTATAGCACCACTATACCACCCCTCCATTGTACATGTTAACTGCCCATTAAATAAGGGTAGTCGATGGGTAGTCTCTGGCATTTGCACAGTGCTGCAAATGTTGCTCTTTAGAATTTAAAACTATAAATCTACTAAGAAAAGAAACCGAGCAAAAAAGGACAAGCGACTGTGCTCCATCTGATGTATCATACTGATGTACCATTGACATTTACCATTGATCTACAGTGAATTATTTGTCCTGGATTTCTCCAGCCTGCCAACAGCCAGATTAATGGTTGAGTGAAGATACAGTAAACAATAAAGGGTTCACAAGCAGGTCATCTGGAGTTACCTGTGGAGATGCTGCCAAAACAGACTTTTTAGCCCTTTACTGAAACTGCCCTTTAGTCCTTTACTGAAACTGAAGACATGTTTTTATTAGTCATTGTTAGACGTCCTTAAAGCAACATAATTCAAAAAGGGAAACTTTTTTGATCATTACCAGCCATGTCATAACATCGTTACCAGCCATGTCATAAGATGCAAACGTAAGGATGGTAGCCCAGTCAGAAGCCCCCTCATGTAAAAATGCCCCAGGGTCTCAGAGTGAAAGAGAGTACCATTAGAGAAGGTCCAAGATTGGGTTGGACAATTATTTGATTTGGTTTGAATTGATTCTCTCTTTTCATCTAACATTTCTTTAAATAGTTTTTCTGTATTAATAGATATTACTCATCAGAGAAGGTATTTTTAACTACATGTTGGAACATTTGAGGATGTGAGGATTTGAGGATATTCTGCCACAAATATTAGTGAGTTCAGATACTGATTTTTGATGATTAGTTGTGGATAACTACTGCAAATGTTTCCCAAAGATATTGCATTTAGTTCTATGACTCCAGAGAACACAGTTCTACTGTTCCATGGTCCAATTCTGGGTATTTTAGTACCACTCAGAGACTTGCTATCGGACATGTTGACTATAGTAATTTCTAACTTGCATTATGATCAGTGCTATATCCTGTATATTGACAAAGCCTAGTAACTATATCAACATTTTCCATCCATCCATCCATTATCTGTAACCGCTTATCCAATTCAGGGTCGCGGTGGGTCCAGAGCCTACCTGGAATCATTGGGCGCAAGGCGGGAATACACCCTGGAGGGGGCGCCAGTCCTTCACAGAGCAACACAGACACACACACACACATTCACTCACACACTCACACCTACGGACACTTTTGAGTCACCAATCCACCTACTAACGTTTGTTTTTGGACTGTGGGAGGAAACCGGAGCACCCGGAGGAAACCCACGCGGACACGGGGAGAACACACAAACTCCTCACAGACAGTCACCCGGAGCGGGAATCGAGCCCACAACCTCCAGGTCCCTGGAGCTGTGTGATTGCGACACTACCTGCTGCGCCACCGTGCCGCCCAAATCACAAATTATAAAAGATAAAATAAAATTATAGAAAATTAAAAAAAAAAAAAATCTAATTTTAAGTCAAATTTAAAATGAAAACAATGTGCATATTAAAATAAAGCAGCTTATATCTTGTTGAGTATTTTTGTTTGACTGTACTGCTTTTCCTCACTAGCTTCATAATATTGAACACCCTTGTCAGCACTTTTTGTTGGACTTTATCAATAACCAGCGAGCTTACTTGGATCTTTTTGCTGAAGGGAAGATTTCATCAGTTGTGAGAACTCACATGTATATTTCAAACTGTGATCTGTCTCCTTATTTATGTCTTCGGTCTTACCACATACAACTGTAGTGGAGATGAATAGGTTTTATTAATTTTTAACAAAAGATATTATACTTTTTGGGGCTTAATATGTCGAAAGTTATCTTAATATGCAGAAAGACCTTTCTCCACTCTCAGTCTCTCTTCTCATCACACAAGCAGATGGGAATTTTAGATAACACCAAGAGAAGAGCCATAAAACCACACTCCAGGGACGTTTTATGGCACAAGGTCTTAAAGTTCCATGTCCTCTTACACATTTGAAATACACACATTCCTTAATTCCTAAGTTTACCTGGTGAACAAGTTGCCTATGGGTATAACTGTGTGAACTTTGGACAATCAAAATGGGTGGAATTAATTTACATGTGTTTAAAGTCACTTTTTTATATAAACTTATGTAAGAACCAAGGTAGCCACATACTCTGTGCGTTATTTGGTTAAGAATTATGTAAAACATGGTTTGTCTGAATGATATTACTTTGTGTTAACATATAATCTTTTATATTGCAAAAGTATGATTTAGAATTCTGGGATAGTCATTCAACAGGGATCGTCTTCAAGTCTTTGTCTTGTCAAGTGTCATAAATTTTATAAATGTGATGTCACTACTAAGGCACAGGAAACAGCCAATCAGGAGCAAGAGATGCTCCAATCCTCAAGTCCTGAAGACCAAGCAGGTATTCCAGGCGGGTTTTCTAAATTCTGGTTAAAAACCCAGTGGCGCGAAATGACTTTGGCTTTTTCTAGAGCTCGCACTCTAACAAAAGGCTTTTTCAGGGTTTATTCTGAAGAACGTCTCTCTCCTGCTTCCAGCAGGCAATGCTTCTCAGCTAGGCTAGTCAGTTAAGGGAGAGCCCTGGCTCTCTCTAGAGCTCTCCAGCTCTCTGCAGGCGTCTCTCAGGCATCAGCCTCTCTTATGGCTATCTCTTAAACAGTCTGGGGCCCCTCAAGCAGGGTCCAGATAGAACAAACCCAAACTTCCAATCAGAAGTTTTAGTCTAATTTTACTAAAGTAGAAAGTTAAAAGTATACTAAAGTAGAAAGAAAATATATATATAAAAAAAAACAATGGCTATGTAGTATTTATGCCGCCGCTACGTGGGGCATAATTATTCCATTACACAACACTTTTGGCACGAAAGTGTCCAAAAAGAGCTTTTATCGCATGGGCTATTTTTGTCCCCGAGGTAGTGGTGTTTGCAGCCCTGTCCTGTGTATGTCACCTGAATTGAGTCACAGCACACATAATGCACAGATCTGATTGGCTGAGTAACGTTATGTGTGATGTATACAATGCATGTGATTGGTTTGAGAGTTTCCTCTGAACCTGTAACATTATGGCTGGAATTAAATATTCCTCAATTGTAGATCAGCTATATGTCCAGGTCCGGATAGGACAGTGTTCCGCCAATTTGTGACCTGTGCTCTAGGGTCATGTACAGCACTGTCACATTGATTTTGTGGATTCCTATGGGGACTGAACTATGGTGGGTAGAACCCCCCCCTCCCCCTACCAATCCACTGAGACCCTAATTCGGATAAAACAGTTACAGAAAGCTAATGTATTCATTAATTAATGAACAAATTATGGTGGCATCTAAAAGTACTTCTGTCGATTCCCCACTTATGACCTAGCACATACTGAAATATTAGCTTTTACCACTAAAAGTTGCAGGTTAAAGGACCCTGCACTGACATCTGTCTCCTAGAGATCCTAAATCTTTAAATCCTTCTTTGATAGTCGCCGGACTTTCCTTTCACTTCTGAAGTAATCCGACTAGAGGTTAGGGGAGAGACCACTAAAAAACAGCAGGTATTAGGGTTGAGTTGCTCTTCAGCACTCTCCCTCTGTCTAGAGTAATAACCTTTCATGGGCTTTTGCTTTCTGTCCTCTCCTAGAATGGCTGAAAGGAGAAATCAAATACAGCTCTAAATAAAGGCTGATTTGTTTTCCCTTGACCGCTGCAGCAGGAGAACACACTCCGGATTAGAAACTACAGAGAACCTGGCTTCACATTTCTTTATAATCAAGTCTACTATCATTTATTTTTCCCTGTAACATCACACCTGCTGATCATTTTACACTCACCTAGTCACTCTCAGAATCACACCTGTGTACAGTATCACACACTCACACGTGCTGATAATTTTACAATCACACTCTCCAACTCACACCTACTGATAATTTTACACTCACCCAGTCACTGTCAAACTCACACCTGTGGTCAGTAACACATACTCACTCAGTCACTCAAACTGATAATTTTACACACTTGTGGACATTAACGTACACTTACCAGTCAGTCACACACTTAAATCTATGGACAATTTTACACACTCACCCAGTCACTCACACACTCAAAACTGTGGACAATTTCACACACCAACCCAGTCAAGCAAAACATTTTGGAGGGTGTGGTGCCCTCAAATGATCTGGTTCTCTGATCAGGGTGTATTCTTCCCTTGCACCTAGTATGCTCTGGACCTACCATGACCCTGATAAGGATGAAGTCGTTATACAAATGAATGAATGAATGAGTGATTGATGGTGCTGTCTGTCTTAAGCATTCTCAATTTGTTGGATTTTCCAGCTATTTTACTGACTTCTGCAAACTCCTGTGGGTGTTATACAGTTTTTGTAATTGGCAGCAGGTTGTGAGTGAGAGTTAATGGGATACAGTCAGCACCAACTACTGTCACCTGTGGTGTTCCACAGGGCTCAGTCTGTAGGCTTTCATTATTTAGTATTTAAATGCTTCTGGTTACAATACTCATTAGCATGGCTTGAGCTTATATCTAATTCTGGTATTCCATCAGAATAACTGCTTGTCCAGCTCTGGATAGTTGTTCTATGAGATTTTTTGCTGCTTATTTCTGTAACATCAGCCTTTAAAATGTATTCCTGTAGTATAACTTTGTAGGGATGAATATACATTGTCGACTGGTTTTAGATATTCATGTGGCTCTGTGGCTAAAAACATGGCTAAATAAAAGGAAGAATTAATAGATATGAAAACCAGTGTACAGACCAGAGCATGTGGATGGATGGATCAAGTCAGTCAATAAAAGGTATATAAAAGGAGACCTGAGATCAAATTTTAAAATATATATTCATATAAATGTATAAGCTTAATGTAGGTATTGACTGAGTCAAAGTAAGGCTGCCTAGACTGAAAAGTCTGTAGCTTTTCAATACATGACCCGATACAGCGCCCTTTATAGGCGATTTGCTAATTACCCACAACATTCAGTGGCAACGCTTATTCAGAGAGTCCTTCACACACACAAAAAGAATGGATGAGCACTGTGGCCTATGCTGGTCAGTTTTTAATTTGTACAAACATGCCTTTCTCTACTGAGGGTAAAAATGTCTTTGGATTCTCTGATTTGCCGGGGTTTTAAGGCGGCCATTTCCATCTGTGCACACCTGGGTGAATATTAATTGTCTGGGAAGGTTTTATATCTCAGATTCACTTCTTGGCTCCACACATTAGGGTTCTGAATACAGAGGGAGCAGCTAGCACGGAAGCAGAGAGGTATGTGCAGTCTTTTTAGTTGAATGAAATAAGAAAAGAAAAGAAAATACATGTAAAACAGGGGTTGTGAGGGTCAGTATGAGTAGGACTGGAATATCTATGTACATCTAGCGTCTATTCCTATAGAAACAGAAATGTTTTAGTGTGTGTTCAGTGAGCCAGATTTGAGTTGATTAAATAACTCTTGGTGTAATTGCTTTGAAGCAACTTTTTACTCATTATTTGGTTTTACACTGAGATGGATGTTACTAAGTGTATTTATTTTCACTCTGAAAATCAGCATAATGTAAATAGACCAGTGGTGCACACATTTTGTCCATGACTGTGATCGTTAATAATGAAATGTACATTGTTTAATGGAGCCTTCAGTCATGTTCTCTAGGGATTCTTTGTCATATAATGAAACTGATTTTTACTGATACGTAGTGATGTGGATCTATCAGAGATTTCTTGCTAAACTTTCAGGCAATGTAGACATTCTGGAGGAGCACAAAATCACAACAAAACACACTGCCCCTTGTGTTTTAGTTTCATTCAGAAGATCCACAAGCCAACTGCAGTTTTTTCATGGCTGAAGTGTAATTTGTATGTAAGAAACTCATTTGTAATTCAAGCACTGTTTATATTTTCATAGAAAGTTAGAGGTCAAGTAAATTATACCTTAAGTAATAGAGTGCCTTTTATTGTTTCAGCCATTCATTATCGGTAACCGCTCATCCAATTCACTGTCGCAGTGGGTCTGGAATCATTGGGCGCAAGGCGGGAACCCTGGAGGGGGCGCCAATCCTTTGCAGGGTGACACACACTCACACATTCACTCACACCTATGGAGACTTTTAATTCACCAATCCACCTACCAGTGTGTGTTTCTATGACAGCAACATTACCTGTTGCGACACTGTGTCACCCCTTGCCTTTAATTGTATTTGTACAAAATACACAATAAATTAGGTGTCCTCTACATCCTATTCTCCTGATCAGAGCAAACTAAAACAAGTTTAAACATGTTTAAAATGTTATATATATATATATATATATATATATATATATATATATATATATATATTAAAATTTAGTGATAGAATAAAATAAGTAAATACATAAATAAATTCATTAATTCATTCATTATCGGTAATTGCTTATCCAGTTCATGTTCATGGTCATAAATAAATTGAAAAATAAAATAATAATTAAAAAAAATTATAATATGTTTATACTGTCTTTCACTTACCCTGGGATACTATACAGTTGAATATGTGTGTGGACTGCAAAGCAATCTGATCTCAGTTTGAGTTATATTACATAGAAAAAGTAACAAATAATTACTTTTATAAAATTTGGTTGGCTAATTTTTGATGATCAAATGGCTGATTGCACTTTTAATGAGCCTTGTGCCTGGAACGGTACTGCAGACAAAATGCAAACAACATGAACTAACAGAACTCAGGACATGAATCCTGCCTTTTTTTTTTTTTTTATGGAATATAATTTGTTTTGCTTGTATTTTTTTCTTATGGGTCATTACTTCTAATGTTGCAGCCAGCAACAGTTATTGCAGATCTACAAACACAACCCTTGATTATTCTGGCTTTAGTTTCTTAATACTTCTACTTGTACTCAATTAAGACTACACTTCAGTTCTCATCCTTATGTGAGTATTTAACCCTGGTTCCATGTGAGAGTCAGTGATTCTGAATGAGGCCAATCAGGGATGTGCTTTCCTTTGAGATCCACCTTGTGTTCCAGTTTGACATTGATGTTCTGTGCAGAATCCACTCTACCATCTGAACACATCATAATGTTCTCCTCCAAGTGTGTTGAGAGTTGTTGCATTAACAGTGTTTGGCTTCACTCCAGGGTTGATGGTATTGCATGTGATGTGGGGTTCTTAAACTAATGAGAGAATATGCTGAAAATGAAAGTGGAAAATAATATGAAAATATACATTTTTTTAGTGCATGTGCATATTAATTTTGGGTTCTGGAGCCCACCAAAACTGTGACATACACATACAAACCACATAGAGTGAGTTGCCAGAAAACACTGGTTTAAACAAATCGTTCTAATTTTGGGCTGTATAATTTTGCTTACATAACGTAGAGACATTTTAGGATTGTCCTGCCTCATCATCTGAGTGTCTCCATCACAGCACCGGGACATTATTTTTGTGACAGTGCAAAGACAAAACAAGGTTAAAGAAAGCAAAATACACAACACGTATGAAGAAATTAGAGTATTGAATATATATGGAGATAAAGAGAGCCAGAAGAACGAGAACAGAGTGAAAATTACTAAAATCCAGATCTTCTGCTTGTTCTTCTCACGCCTGGGCTCTCACGATGAACTGAGCTATGGCTCATTCTCATCTAAAAGAACAGGCACTAAAATTGAAATCATTCTAAACAGAGTTGTTTACACATTTTAATTTAAGGCTGTAATCACAATATTTATTTTTATAATTATATTAATATTCAGATGTACTCAAAATGCCCACCCTCCCCCTTAATATACTGAGGTGAAAATAAAAAAATTTCACTCACTAGAGCTGACTATATCCAATCAGCACAAATCTCACTCACTAACCAATCAGAACACTGACCACTGAGTAGCCAGTCAGGAATTAAAAGATTTCCACATGTAGCTCGCTCGTTCAGTTTATTTGAGTGGATACAAGCCTTGGCTTCAGCTTTGGGTACTTTATTTAAGCGTGTTGAGAGAGCTTCATTTGCTGTGGTGTTATGTCTAAAAAAAACCACTAAATATCTGCTTTATGTTCCTTAACATTATGAAGCTGCTCTTCTTATCCCTGTGCTATACTTTGTTAGAATATTCTGTTCCACCTTAAAGGGTGCACCAGTAACATTCTCGCTCCTGCACCATTTAAGAAAACAGAAAATTTTAATAAGAATCTAAGAGGTATTCCCATCTTTTGGGAATTTTTTATTTAATTATTTTAAGAGAGTCCTTCTGATTTTAAGAAATTTCCCAAAATCCTTATTTCCCTGTTCCACCTAAAATGATACCACTTTCCATAAGTCTGCATCATTGAAAGTGAATGAGACCATTTGAATAATAACCAGGTCTTTCAATCATTCAGCTACCTTTTTTTAAGTATCTTAAGTGAAATCTTTTCATTATTTCCCAGCTCCATGTTCAAAAATGTTCCCATTCCTTAAAGGATACAGTCATTATTTGATGGTGCCTTTAGCATTTAAGATGGAATGGGAAAATTCTAACAAATCATATAGCTTCATAATATTAAGAAACACAGGTAGATATTTAGAGGTGCTTTCCAACATAGTGCTGTTGGGAATTAATAATGGGAAAATCTCCATTTACACACTTAAATAAAGAAACAAAAGCTGAAAATGTGGTTGCATTGAGCACAATTCGCTACTTGTAATATCCCCAATTTACAGCAGCGATCACATTTGTTTTGACCCGACTGTAGTGAGGTTACACTGTAGTCTTTTGAAGAGGTTCTTATGCTCTTTGGTGAGGTAGTCAACTAAAGACTCCAGCAAGAGTGGGACAGAGCAGCAAGGAACTAAAATGGTTTATTGATCTGTCTGAACCGATGTGCAGCGAAGATGTGTTCAGTTCCAGAAACCAAAACACACAAAGTAAAGAACACTTAATGTTACAGCTGCCGTTGTTGTGGTAACGTTTCCTTTAGAGACAGTGCTTTGCAACATCACCAGCTACATTTCAGGAGTGGAAAAGTGGAAAAGTGACCAGGGTCCATTGACCAGAAAGTCAGCAGAACCAAGTCGTGTTGGGTAGAGTAGGTAACATGAAATAGAATAGTGCCATAAGACCCAGGAACTGCATTGAACTGCTGAAATATTGTAAGACATTAAAGACATTTGCTCTGGTTTATTCACCCAAACCTCATACTTTACAACAGAATTTACACAAAATTTATTTCCATAAAGTTTAAGTTTAATTTATCCTCACTTAGTGTCAACAAAAGAAAACATGGCACAACCCCCCGGTTTAGCAGACGACTGTATATGGACCTCAAGGAAATGTTTTTCCAAACTATGAACTACTTGGAAATGCATAAATGAAACCAGTGTCTCCTCAGCTCTGCACATCTGCCTACGCGCACACACACACACACACACACACACACAAAAAGTTGCGCCTTGTTGAATCTACCACCTCTCCCTAAAGTAAAGATTATGGCAAACACAGATGAGACTTCTCTCGTCCAGCATTTATTTATCCACTTTGTGTGTGTGTGTGTGTGTGTGTGTGTGTGTGTGTGTGTGTGTGTGTCTGTCTCAGAGGATAGGCAGCGTGATGGATGGTGCTTCACGCACATACAAGACGCTTTCCTTGTTCTCTTCTTGCATAGTCATGAACGTGTTGAGTGGGAAATAGTTGAACAGGAAGCACTGGGGAAAACAAGACAGTGAGAGAGAAAGACAGACAGGGAGAGAGAGAGCGAGAGAGAGAGAGAGAGAGAGAGAGAGAGAGAGAGAGAGAGAGAGAGAGCAGGCAGTGGCACAAAGCAAGCAGCAGCAGCAGCTTTTGGCAAGTCAAACACACATCAGCAATTAAGTCACTCAATGTAAAGTGGTCCGGGGGTTTTTGTTGATGTTGTTGTTGTTGTCTTTTTTTTATTAATCTCTGAGAAGCCTGAACAGGTGTTGATTCCAACTTTTTTCCTCAGTTCTGTGAAAAAGGACATCCGTACACACCAGGGCTGTCACACTCCAGTCCTGCAGGGCCACTCTGCAAAGTTTAGCATTCTGCCTTATTTAACCAAAGCTTGAGAGAGAGAGTGAACCTTCCTGATTAAAGATACATTGCACCACGTTGTAAACAATGGCACAACTAGTCGAGTTTCTCTCACACAGTTCCAGGGTCCTGGTTCAATCCTTGCCTCGGCTCACTGACTGTGAGGAGTTCAGTGGGTTCTCCCTCTGTGTACAGTCATTCACAGGTGTGAGTGTGTGAGTTACTTGGTGAGTGTGTGAAATTGTACACAGGTGTGAATGTATGATGCCCAATGTGTGTTCTTGCATTCCTGTGCACCACAGGATGAAGCTGTTACAGAAAAGAAATGTATTAAAGAACAGTTGTAAACAGTAATCTTATCAAGCAACAGAAAATTAATATGTGGTGACACAGGTGATAATAGCCATTTGAGCATATGGGCAGCAGCAGAGGTGCTCCAGTATTTCACTCCAAAACGAGCCCATTAAATATAATTTGTTGTTTTATCAATGGGCGTCACGGTGGTGTAGCAGGAAGTGTTGAAGTCACACAGCTCCAGGGACCTGGAGGTTGTGGGTTTAAGTCCTGCTCCAGGTGACTGTCTGTGAGGAGTTTGGTGTATTTTCCCTGTGTCTGTGTGGGTTTACTCCGGGTGCTCCGGTTTCCTCGCACGGTCCAAAAACACACGTTGGTAGGTGGATTGGCTACTCTAAGGAGTACATAGCATTGAATGTGTGACTGTGTGTCACCCTGTGAAAGACTGGCGCCCCCTCCAAGGTGTGTTCCTGCATTATGCCCAGTGATTCTAGGTAGGCTCCAGACGCTCTGCAACACTGAACTGGATAAGCGGTTACAGACAATGAATTAATGAATTAATTCATGTTTTCTCCTTCCACGTGTCTCTTCAGGCACAAGGCTCTGGAAATGCCGGCAGCACGTGGGGCAGGGGAATCAGAACCGATCTATCAGTGTTGTAGTATCAGACCATCAGACCATTTCAAGGTATCAGACCATTTGACTAAGTGACTACAACTCCAATATAAAAAGTATTTCAAATAATAAAATGATCTGATCATTATTATTTCATCTATTTTCAATATAAGGGAAAAGACAAGTTAAGGCAGGTTCAAAGTGCGTTACAGAGTTAAAAGAAACAGTAGAAAAAAGAGTTAAATTAAGAGCAAGAATAAAAACCATAAAAGTAATCTAAAACAATTAAAATAGTGCACTATAAGAAAATACATAAAAAGAGTAAATAAGAACATGATAAAGTTGATTCAAATAACTACAGAGTAAAAAGTGCAGAGTATTTTAAACGGAGCTGTAAGCTTGTTCAAACAGGAATGTTTTCAGTATTGATTTAGAAGTGTCTAAATTCGGGGCTCTTCTAATGTTCTCAGTCAGCTGGTTCCATTTAAGAGTGGCATGGTAATTAAACGCTGCTTCTCCCTGTTTAGTTTTCACCCGAGGCAGGACTAACTGACTAGTTCTTTAAGATCTGAGAACCCTGCTCAGCTCATATCTCTGTAGCTGATCTGAAAAAAAAAAAAACAGTAACAACACCTTAAAGTCTATTCTGT
Organism: Hoplias malabaricus; assembly: GCF_029633855.1. Lineage (NCBI taxonomy): Eukaryota > Metazoa > Chordata > Actinopteri > Characiformes > Erythrinidae > Hoplias > Hoplias malabaricus. The sequence goes on along the minus strand of NC_089804.1, from coordinate 17,668,443 downwards.
AACAGACTGGTATCCAGTGTAAGGATCTGAGAATGGGGGTGATGTGATCTCTTCTTTTGGCAGAGGCATTTTGAATCAGCTGAAGCTGTTTAATTTTTTGGAAGTCCAGTTAAGAGAATATTACAGTAATCAATCCTGCTAGAAATAAAAGCATTGATAAGTTTCTCCAGGTCTGGTTTAGCCAGAAAATCTCTAATCTTACTGATATTCTTTAAAAATAGAATTATTCTTAAATTAAATAGAAGTGGACCAAGAATAGAACCCTGGTTTGAAACGAATCACTTTAGGATTGTTCCTGAGAGTCCAACCCAGTTTGCTTGTCTATCTGTAAGAATTTTATGGTCAATGGTATCAAAGGCAGTACTGAGATCAAGCAGTAATAGAAGTGATACCTTTCCAGCCTCTGTATTTAAGCGACTGTCATTAATGACCTTAATTGGAGCCGTCTCAGTGCTCTGATTAGCCCGGATCCCAGAATGGGATTTGTCTAGGTTTCCGTGTATGGACAGGAAGCTACTGATGAGCTTGGAAGTTTTGTTACTGATTCAACTAATGAATGGTAAATTGGAAAATTGGAAATTGGTCTTGCGTATCTGAGAGGATTCTAAATTTGCCTTTTTAGAAGAAGCTTTACAACTGCAGCTTTAAGTGAGCTCTGAACCCCACCCCACCCACCCCACCACCATGAATGAGGTGTTGACAATCTGGAGTATGGCTGGTGCTTTAGAGTGAAACCTCAGGTCATCCTCAGTGGGGGGAGGATGTTCTGGCTCTTAAATTGAGTCATCAGCTTGTACAGTAAAGTTCCTGGGTATTGGTACTGATGTGCCACCATCGAGAGAGTGGATTAATTGCACACTGAGAAAATTAGGTTTTCTGTCAGATGTTTAACACCCATCTTGTGTGCAGTAAGGCTGGGCGATATGACCAAAAGAGTCATATCTCGACATGCCTAAAAAAATGGCGATATAAGATACGATACAATATAATGAAAACCATAACAAAATATAATATAAAAGTATTTGTGTTTATTTTTAACAGCAAATAGAACATGCTGGATTATACAACTGCAATTATCAAAGTGTATGTCTATGTCAGGAATCACGGGGCGGACTGACGGAGGCGGACGCACTTGTTAAAACACAGATACTTTATTAACAAAACAAAGAAACTTTAACAGAAAGCTAACACACAGGGAGCAAACAGAGACAGACACAGTGAGGTAAGCTGACTAAACTAAAATACAAAGAGCTAGACGGACTAAACCTAAAACAGAGAACTAAAGCAAACAGGAAAGACAGACAGACAAAAGACCTTGAGTAAGCTAAGTAAACACGGAGAGCTAAAGCTAAACCTAAACACAGAGGGCTAGAGAAGACACAACAGACAGACTTAATAATATGACACAGAAAACGACTGAGACAGACAGACCAGACTGGGTGACATCACACTGCAACAATGGAAAAGAGACCAACATGACTTGGGGAGTGAAACGAATGACTGACAAACAGGAACTAGACAAGGGAACTTAAATACATGACACAGACAAGACACACCTGAGATAGACGAGGAGGCGGAACAAAGGCGGGACAAGGGCAACAACAAACAGAGCCATGTGCTAAGAGAGTACATGGCCGAGAAAACAGACATGACAGGACGAGGGCGTGACAGTCTTTAAAACACTCAATTCACACACTGGTGAGAAGCGGCAGCCAAACGCGCACAGCGTACTCTCGACGAGAAACGACCGTCCACCTGGAGGACTGCATCGGGCACTAGGGTTTAACCCAGGACAGAGTGCCAATCCATATCTGGGCTCACACTCATTCACTCACACACCAGGACAGTTATTAGACAGAAGCCAATTCACCTACCCTCCATGTTTTTGGACTGTGGGAGGAAACCGGAGCCCCCAGAGGAAACCCACACAGACACGGGGAGAACATGGAAACTCCACCCAGATGGGACTTGAACCCAAGATCCCAGCGCTGGGAGGCGAACGTGCTAACCACTAAGCCACTGCCGGCCGTCAGTCTAAGAAATAGTTATGTCCCAATCAAGATTTTTTGGCCCAATCCCGATACGAGTCTTTAAATATTGAGTATCTCCCAATACTGTCTCGATCTGATACTTAGATTTTCCTAGATAATACTGTTGCACAGTGGACACTTCACGTAAACTCACATTAAGAAATAAACTGCCTGCATCAAAGCTGCTGCTTAATTTATTTTTTATACCAAAGTAAACAAATGGTGTCTTCACAAACAGCCCATATATATAATTTAAAATATTTTTAAATCTTATTATCTAATGTCACAGCTCCAGAGATCTGGAGGTTGTGGGTTCGATTCCCGCTCCGGGTGACTCTCTGTGAGGAGTTGGTGTGTTCTCCCCGTGTCCGCGTGGGTTTCCTCCGGGTGCGCCGGTTTCCTCCCACAGTCCAAAAACACACGTTGCAGGTGGATTGGTGACTCAAAAGTGTCCGTAGGTGTGAGTGTGTGAGTGAATGTGTGTGTGTGTCTATGTTGCCCTGTGAAGGACAGGCACCCCCTCCAGGGTGTATTCCTGCCTTGCGCCCAATGATTCCAGGTAGGCTCTGGACCCACTGCGACCCTGAATTGGATAAGCTGTTACAGATAATGAATGAATGAATGAATGAATGAATGAATTATCTAATGTGATTTTTATGTATAAAGAATTATTTTAATTCTAAAGCTGCAGCACTAAATGATGGACAGCTAAGTCTGGCTGCTGATTGACTAAATAAAAGTGATGACCAATGAGAAGCGCATTCTGTTTTTGGACGCCATAGAGTATCTGCCCCTCCCACTGGCTGAGGGACAGCAGCGTGTCTCAAACAATTCATGGTCTTAAAACTTCGCCACTGATTTCATTTTTGTCCTTTGTTCACTTACTCACAGTCATCAGAGAGGCAGACCTGAGTGCGCGCGATAAATGTGCTGAGAACTGCTCCAGCGGCATACACGAACAATGGCAGGACAGCGTGGTGTGTCCGTTTGTGTTTGCAGGCACATGCGTAGGTGAGTGCGCGCACGAGGGGAAAACGGAGCTTAACATGACATTTGTGCACTTTTTTTAATTGTACTCACATGGAATAGTGCGTATCCGTATCATACTCGATATAACGAATATGGCCATTTTCCAAATCATGTAAAAAATACTATGGAATGTATCGGTATATCCCCCAGTTTTAGCATGAGCTGAAGTCATGTTCACGCACCTAGGTCAGAAGCCCGCGCTTACTTTGCAATATCGCGATATGACAAAAGACTTATCGAATTAAAAACAGACCTGTATTATCGTGAACGATATCATATTGCCCACCCTAGTGTGCAATCCATCCAGAAATGTTCCCAAAGAACAAGTTAAAGTTTTCAATGAAGTTCAGTCCTTTTCTATAGCCAATTTTTTTTAATCTAAGTAACCTTGAGAACATATTGGTGCTTCCTGAAGGTAAAGGTCAACCTTTCAGCTGAGCTTGCTGAGTGTGTTAAAGAAGTCATTAAAGCCTCTTTTTAAAGCTTCAGACTCCTGCTTGATACTGTCATTCTTTCCAACATGTACAATGATCCGCTTCACTGCCGCGTAGTCAGTCTGTATAGCTGGAAGTTCAGGGTATGTTATGTTCAGCTCACAGTGCACTGCGAGGTTTGGGTTTCTTACCCCATTAACAGTGTCATCTCCAATGAGCAGGGTGTCTGCTGTAAGTTTGCTGGGGTGCTGTGACTGGCTGACACTTCTGGCACTCTCTGTGTTGTGTTCACTGCGTTTGTGATTCTCACCAAGGGTATGCAGTGGTTCAAATCTGTTTATCAGCTGAAGTGAGTACCAGGAGTAGAAGATGAGACTACAGAGCTATACAACGCATAGTGTTTGGGTCTAACTTCAAGCTGCACCAAATGCCCATCTCTAGCTTACTACTTGTTTACAATACTTTTCTGTTTAAATAACAATAAAAAAACATATTATTTACATAGAAAAACAAGAAAGACACACTGTTTTGCAAAGAAATGTGATATATCGTGGTGCCACACCCCAGCCTCAAACACAGGCTGATGGCGAACTTATGAGCTGTTAACACACATCTCATCACACATCAACACTAAACATTTACAGACACACAAATAAACAAAACAATAGCCCCAATGCAACCCAAAATCAAAAAGCATCAAATAAAGAGAAAAAACAAAGAAACTCACAGAAAATCATAGAAAATATGGAGCTGCTAGGCATGCTGGGGCTCACCCTTCAGTCTCAGCTACTCCCGTCTTTGGTCACTCGTACCGCCCATAATGTTTGTGTATTTAACATTGACAAATTGTGTTTTGCAGTTGTCTGTTATTTAAATATGAGTAAATATTTTCAATATAAGCACATTGCAAGTGTATTTAACTTTGGAAAAATATATTTTTTCCAGTAAAGAAGTGTAAATATTAGTGTTTTACTAGTAATGTAAGTAGTGTTTTATTCGTAGATATTAGTATTTACACTATTTCAATGATAGAGAAACTGTATTCAACATTTTTAGAGTTTACAGTCTTTCATGGTTTCACAGGTTTTCATCATAAAATTTACAGACATTTTTTTACAGTTAGGATTATATCTAGACGTAAAAATGCATTGTGAATTTTTGCCCTAACCAAATCACATTTCATCAATACAGACCTCCAAAAACTATATTCAATGCTGCAGAAGTTGTTCTAAACCACTTTCAAGTAAAGAACAGTTACCTCCGTTTGCCTTATTTCTGCCTATTTACAGCACAGTACTTATCTTCTCAAATTTTACAGAAATGGCTTGCGACAAAAGCAATGAAATATTTTATTATGTACACATTTAGAAAAAAACTATCACTGTGGTGGTACCCTCAAGATATATATTCAGACATTTTAGTTTGGGAACATAATTGTACCATATACCGTTCTGTTATGAAATCTTACAAATATTCACCTCTTTTTTGCAGAAGACTTTAACACTAATGTTGTACATTTACACTGTTTATTTAGTGACCAATAATGTACCTGTACAATAATTTTTTTTGATGGTGCACGTACTTGTTTTTCACTGCTCTGAAAATTCCATGATTAATTTATCATCGCTGTCCAATGAAAAACATGCATCTCCATTTTTGCGGATTCTTTTTTTACAACTCCATTTGAACTGTCCTTCAGATTGTGTGAAATATTCATGATGAATAGACGAATAGAAAGGCTCCGAAATTACTTGGAATCAAATCTTTTTGTACTGACCTCTTTTGAAAGCTAAATTTTTCCTTCTCCTATAAAGTTGCTATTACTTTTGGCAATATAATTTGTAATACAGGGCGGCACGGTGGCACAGCAGGTATGTCGCAGTCACAGAGCTCCAGGGGCCTGGAGGTAGTGGGTTCGATTCCCGCTCCGGGTGACTGTCTGTGAGGAGTTGGTGTGTTCTCCCCTGTATTCCCGCCTTGCACCCGATGATTCCAGGTAGGCTCTGGATCCACCGTGACCCTGAATTGGATAAGCGGTTACAGATAATGAATGAATGTCTTTGATTGGACAGCAATGATATATTCTCTAAAGATTATGTGCTCATAATATATATATATAATGTAATAAATATAAATATTGTATTACAGTGTATAGACAGCCACTCTCCAGATAACTCTTCTGCAGCAATGATTTAGCAGTCATACTGCACTTTAGCTATAGGTCTTAGAGCTACATAACCTGCCCTGTATCCCCATCTTGGTGTCTGGTTAAAGAGGAAAAAGCATGGGGCTTGGGGCTGGTTGTGAGAGACTGACCCGAATGCAATGAGGAAGGACAGCTTTTCCTGGAAGAGGCACTGAATGTGCTTAATGATGCTTTACCCGGTTGTACACACTGTAAAATTAATGAAGTGTTCAACCTACTTCAAAATTTAATCCAGTTCAGTTAATCCAGTGCTTGTAGGTCATCAGGTTTGCAATCTTTAAGGAATACTCCAGTATTTTAAGCCTAAATGCTCTATATACTTCATCAGCACCTATAGTCCATTACCCTGTACAATGATGTCCATATAGAACGTAGCTCTGCCTTATATTGTCTTAAAAAAGTGTAATTACATATTCACAACACGCATGGTCTGTCCCAAAACAGGTGTATAAATAGACAGTGTTCTAACTGTCTGTTCTCCTGAGGCAGATTATTGAGACCCCATGTTAGAGAGTGATAGTGTCACGACTTTCCCGCCCACCAAATGCAACCAGTGTTTTTTATTTACCTCAGCTGCTAGTGACACCTCAGCATTTCAGCATGATGGATTCTAATCTTCCTAATTTTATCACGCTTTTAATAATTTTTGCTCTGGGAGAAGAACGAAATAGACAGGAGTTGTTCTTGCGGTGCATCTTGCGATTGCCTTCGTGGCTGAGGAAGGGTTCGATGCTGCCTTAAAATTTGGCCAGATTAAGATATCTTAGTAGACAGCATAATGAGGTATAAGAAATGGGACAGCCTACATGTCGGGAGCACACACACTGTGACATATAATGTTCTCTAGTTAGACAGCTCACTAGGCTTTGGGACAGACCCATATAATAACAATGTAACTTGTGATTTATAATCTTATATAGACCGACTACACTAAAATAGTGTGTAAAAACTCATGTACTCATTTTTAACGCATAGGTAATCATATATTACCTTATACAATAACGTGGGTAATTATCAAAATACATTTAAATATCAAAATACACTTGTGTAATAACTGACTCTGATACATGTGTATACACAACTGTTATACTGTAAACCCTCTCTAAAATTAAAAGTCTTGCTATTATATTCTGGTTGTGTTGTTAACTGTAATTACACAATTATTACATATACTTGTTTTATATTAGAGTGAAGGACAACCTGTTGAAATGAATGTGCATAATTTCCAGTATGTACTAGAAATATGGTATATGTAGGCTAGGTTGCAAAGCACTAGAGTTTCAGTCAATTAATAAGCCATTAATAATACCTTAATAACTGTAATCCACAGTCTGAGAAATGAATAAGCTCTAAGGCTGTGTTAACATTGAATTAAACAAATTGAATGGTGGTCTATGACATTTAACTACAAAGAATAAAGAGTTTGAACACAATTAATTATTTCAATCATGTAACAGCCGCTGTTAAACTGAAAAACAGATTTAATTGGCAACAGCCGCAGGTGTTATCTGAGCATTGCTTCCTTGCACCAAGCAACAACTTCTCCAGTGCAATCCTGGGCAAGAAGCAAGAATAATTTCTCAGTGGATTTTTAAGCACAGAGCTGACAGCCATACAACACTTCCACCACCATGTTTCATATGCATTCACATAATACACAGGAAGAGGCATGTTGTATATATCTCTGTTGACACTGGTAGTGATCCTGGGGCATTCATGGCTTGTACGAGCAATGTTCACACAGCATATACTCACACTTAAGTGCTTCTTGGTGCAAAAGCATATTTGTAATTACATTAAATGCACCAGCCTCACTTAAATTATAATTTTCTCTACAACTGGAGGTTATATTGTATCCTTTAATTGCCTTACAAGTGTATTTATTTCTTTAGAATACTGGGCAGATATCACTGGTGATGTGAATATAGAACAGGCTGTCTTCACAGAGACAGGCAAATTTAATCTCTCAAGATACAGCGCTGCCTATTATTATTAGTTTTGTAAAAAAAAAATAATAAAAACTAATTTGGAAATCAGAGGGAGGTAATTAAAATGCCAAGCAAGTATTTCCCCCCAGGATTATTCATTGTACGAGATGCTTCAGAGACTGGGACTTTGGAACAATTATGGATAGATCTAAATGTAATGCTTAAAATATCATGTGTTCTTTAACCTTTCCACTGCTGAAGTAAAGCACTTCTGTTCCCCAAGAATAGCTAAAATAATGTGGCAAAAAAAAAAAAAACTGTCATTACAAAATAGTTCTATCTCACAAACTATCCTTATAATCCTTACAGATCTAAAGTTATTATTTTGGTTATTAAATTAGTATCAAAAACAATGTCATTACACAATTATTAAGATAATCATTTGGAGAGATTATGTTCACTTTGCATTCATTGTCTAAAGCATTGTCTTTTTACTTTCTTCAGTTTGATTTAATAACAAAGAAAATCCAACCTCAACTAAAATGTTGCCCTCTGAAAGTGGGGGAGAAGAATGTGATGTGAATGAGAAACAGGAAGACAATAATCTATTTGTAGCACAACTACTGGTGTTTTTCCACTGCATGGGTCCAGGTCTACACGACTCGGTTCGGCTCACTTAAAGCTTGTCGCTTTTCCACTGGTAGGGCTCCCCCACTAAATGGAGTGATGACGACACAAAACTCCATCTCTACAAGAATCACTGGAACCACAGAAATGGCAGGAAAGTTATGCACTATTTACTCATCGTGTATTCTACGTGTTGTTTTAGATTTTGAAGTAAACATGGCTCCATGCCAATGTTTTCACAGATTGGTTTCAAGGTTAAACTTTTAATTTTTTGCTATGTCACCTCAACTAATTTTCTTCCATTGGAAATATATATATGTATGTTGACTAAAAAATGTCTCTGAAATTAGTTACTAAAACATTTTATGTCAAACTCAATGTTTGTGGCCAACAGCAGCAAACATATAAACTGAATTTTGTACTAATATAAACTGCTAAATAAGACAAAGATATTTAAATATATTTATTAACAAGATATATTTATTGACAAAACACTGGACTGTAATGGGGACTGGACAGGACCAGGCAGGGGAACATAGCATTAACAGGTACAGATATGAAAACAGCAACAGATACAGGGATAGAAAGAAGCAGGCAAGGGGACATGGAAACAAGAACAGATAAATGAACCAATACAAACATAGGTGAGTGCCCAGGACTGGTATGAGTCTGAGGAATAGTCTGTGAAACCAGCCTGGGCAGAGTTCTAGAAGTCAGCCTAGAAGATCTTGAGGCTGACTTAGGGACATGAAGATTAGCGGTTGGAACCACAGACACTGAAGCCAGAGCGGAGGGAGCTGCCAACACTGAGCGGCAGGCGCCGGGGTCACAGGAATATAAACAGCGGGTGCGCGCTCACAGGAATAGCAGCAGCGGGATCTGCCAACACAGGAACAGGAGTGGCAGGAGCCGCAGTCGCAGATACAGGGCCGGGACAACCAACAGTGGAGCAGAAGCAGCCAACAGTCCTGCAATGATATCCACAAAGGCAGGAGGCCCTGCAACGATGTACAGGAATGCAGAGGCTTGGGATGCTCGATGAGCAGGTGCTGTGGATGATCAAGAGGCAGGCGCTGGAGCTGTTGAGGGTTCAGAAGGTTCAATGGGTGCATACATAATGAAGGCCCAGAAGTCCCTCAACCAAGGATCCTCATGATATACACCCTTGTTAGTCTGGCCTCTTGTGCCCTGAGATTTGAGATTAACATAACCAACCTGTTGCCTTCGCCGGCTCCTATGGAGAACTTTGTTCAGTCTCCTTCACATAGACGACAGGTGTGCCTGGTCCAGTCCGGAAAGGAGCCTAGTGAATCGTACACCTTGTCTACGGATTATTCACTACGTCCCTTGTTGAGGTCTGGAGTTCAGTCATGGTCTGAGGAACGATGGGGAGGATGAGGCAAACGTACACACAAGTACTGTTTATTAAAAGAAACAAAAGCAAACAACAAACACAAGCAACGCTGAACCAAAACAAACAGAAAACAGTCATGAACTGATGTGGTGTAAGACAAACTCTCTCTTACACACTTACAACACAGACAAAGGAACACTGAAACTTAGTGGGGTATATATACAGGAACACAGACAAGAGACACCTGGGAAGGATAATGAGAGGGCAGAGCCATGTGCTAGAGAAGCACATGACCGACAAGCAAACAAAAACAGAGCAGGAACACGAAGCCGGGGAAAAGCGTGACATGCTGCTATTAAGTTGAAATTACTTTTAAATACAGTCAAGACCAAGATGGCGTCGCGATCACACCGCGAGGCTCAGTGTCTTACCAGTTTTAGTAATATTATATTTACTTAGCTATCTCTAGTTTTCTTGCGCAAATAACTCTTGCGAACTACAGCTACGACAGACAGACACTTTTGGAAATTAACATTCACTGCACAAACACCGGATTCACGCATCAATTCGACTTCAACCAGCTTCCACCAGAGATGACTCGAACACCAGGACCAAGCGAGTCAATCTTGCCAATCGGAAGGACCCGAACAAAGATGTAAACAAAGACAAGGTAAGCGCGGGTGCTTACGTCCTAAGCTAAGGCTAAACCCACACCGGCCGGCATTACCTAGCGTTTTTCTCGCGAATGTTCGTTCGCTGCTGGGTAAGCTAGATGAATTAAAAATCTGGACCCTTACACAGAGCTGGCTCAGGGACTGTAATTTTATGTTCTTCACGGAAACGTGGCTAAGGGACGATGTGGCGGACAGTGTGGTGGAAATGGAGGGACGAACGCTGTTCAGAGCTGATCGGTCAAGCGTGACTACGGGCAAGACCCGCGGCGGAGGAAACTGTATCTACGTAAACAAAGCGTGGTGCACGGACTCTGTTGTTGTGGAAACCCACTGCTCTGCAGACCTGGAGTTCCTGATCATTAAATGCAGACCCTTCTACCTGCCCCATGAGTTCAGCTGTATTGTTTCAGCCATAGTCTACGTGCCTCCTGACGCTAACTCGGCTATGGAGTGTCTCTGTGCTTCTATCACCAAATTGCAAAATACACACCCGGACGGAGCTTTTATTGTATCAGGAGATTTCAACCACTCTGATTTAAAATCTGGACTACCAAATTTTTTTCAGAATGTCTCCTCCACCACAAGGGGACAGAAATCTTTGGACAAAGTTTATACCAACGTGGCAAATTTTGCTTCCCAAATACACTCCAGTCATGCAGAGGATTAAGCCTTCAACCAGAACTGTAAAGATCTGGATGGATGGGGCTGACTCCTTCCTTCAGCAACAGTTCCAGCACACCGACTGGAGTGAGTATGCTGCCCGAGCCACCACAGGCTCACACTCTGCTCAAAGCCAGAGATGTTGCCTTCAGATCAGGAGACAGGGAAGCATACAGCTTGGCCAGAGCTAACCTGAGGAGAGGAATAGCTATAGCCAAGCACTGCTACAAACGATGGATTGATGAGCACTTTACCTCCTCTGACCCTCGGCATATGTGGCAGGTAATTCACACCCTGACTGACTATAAACCAGCCAACTCTGTTCCATGTACCAACATTGCTTCACTCCCTGATGAGCTGAACAACTTCTACGCTCGGTTCGACCAGGGCAACAAGATATCTTCAATAAATGATCCTCCAGACGACAACCCCCTTGTACTTTCCACTTCGGACGTCAGTCGCATGCTGAGCAGAGTGAATGCATGAAAGGCAGCTGGCCCTGATGGTGTACTTGGCCGTGTGCTAAGAGCTTGTGCTGTGGAACTTGCGGGTGTCTTCACTCACATTTTTAATGTTTCGCTTGCCCAGGCTTTAAGTCTGCCACCATTGTGCCAGTGCCTAAGCACTCTACTGCTTCAGAGTTGAATGACTTTCGACCTGTTGTACTCACCCCAATAATTTCCAAGTGCTTTGAAAGACTAGTTCTTTCCCACTTGAAATCCTGCCTGCCTGCTACGCTGGACCCACACCAGTTTGCCTATCATAGCAACAGATATACCGAGGACGCTATCTCAACAGCACTACACACTGCACTAACCCACCTGGACTGTCAGAACTCATATGTGAGAATGCTGTTCATCTATTTTAGTTCTGCATTCGACACAGTGATTCCGTCTATGCTGATATCCAAACTCAACCAACTGGGTATCAGCACATCACTCTGCCACTGGATTTTAGACTTCCTGTCTTACAGACCCCAATCTGTTAGATTAGGCAGCCTTCATTCATCAATCATTACCTTGAACACTGGCGTTCCACAAGGTTGTGTTCTGAGCCCGATTCTGTACTCTCTCTTCACCCATGACTGTGTACCTGCCTATGGTTCAAACACCGTCGTCAAATTCGCAGATGACACCACGGTGATAGGCTTGATTACAGATAATAATGAAACAGCCTACCGGGATGAAGTACAGCATCTGTCCTTGTGGTGCCACAACAATAACCTGGTACTAAACACGCTCAAAACAAAGGAGATCATCATGGACTTCAGACGGACTAGGAACCAAGCTCACGCCCCCATTTACACCAACAGAACTGCAGTGGATCAGGTGCCCAGTTTCAAGTTCCTTGGTCTTCACATTTCCAATGATCTCACCTGGTCCTTGAACTCCTCTGTCCTCATCAAAAAGGCGCAGCGGAGTCTGAAGAAAGTTCACTTGTCTCCCAGGATACTAGTGAACTTTTACCGCTGTGCCATCGAGAGCATACTTACCAACTGCATCTCTGTACGGTACGGCAGTTGCTGTGCTGCAGACCGCAAAGCTCTCCAGCGGGTGGTAAAAACAGCACAGCTCATCATAGGCACCGAATTACCTACCATCGAAGACATCTACCATAAACGCTGCCTGGGCAGGGCAAGAAACATCGTCAAGGACGTCACCCACCCAAATCATGGACTTTTCAGCCTTTTACCATCTGGCAGACGTTACAGGAGCCTCTGTTCCCGCACTAACAGGCTTCGTAACAGTTTTTTTCCTGAGGCTGTTATCCGGATGAACACTATTCAGGCACTTTAAACAAACATTGCACAATCATTACATTGCACCTTCTGTAAAGTTGTATTTAATTTATCCCTCAGTACTTAATGCATCACCTACACAACGTTACTTTGTTTACATGTTTTATATTTCAATATGTATATATGGTTACTTTAACTTCCATAATCACAATGTCATATCACAACTGCACTTTAATCACAATCCATAATCATAACGTCATTTCGCAACTGCACTTTATGTAAATAATCACAACTGCACTTTATGTAAATTATGTAAATAATGTTATATATTGCACTTCTTGTTAGATACTAACTACATTTCATTGCCCCTGTACTTGTACTCTGCACAATGACAATAAAGTTGAATCTAATCTAATCTAATCTAATCTAAATTTATGTTTCCCCAAAATATTTAAAGTCAGATTTTTTACAGTGCATTGGAGCTGATTTGTATCAGAGCTGCTTTCTTTGAAACTACGCAGTACATACAGAAAATGTCCATCCTAGACAGACCCTAATAAATAAAGCCCTTTTTTATTATTTTTACAAGCTAACACTGGCATGATTCTGACAAAACCTTTACAACCTGCACATGAATTATAATTTTTTTCAGTAAGTTAATTAGGAAGTACACCATGAATTTCTGTTTTGGATTTAAATTGAGAAATGCTTGATTCACTGGCCTTCATTGTGCTGTTTGTTTCTACAGTAGCTCCATTCCCCAGCAGATGTTTTAAGGGTGATTTTTTAGCTGGAACCTTGACGTATTTCTTAGTGATATCTTTGGTGTGCCTACATGAATATCATGGCTTGTTGGTAAATAACGCATTGCTTCATGGCTCCGAGTCATAGCTCTGGCTGGTGGTTCAATGAGAAATATAAGAGGACCCTACTGTCAGCAGCCATTAAGTTCTCCATCCTGCTTGGCAATAGCCAGTCTACAGGCATCGCAGATTCCATTACAATCACTTTAAACATCCCTTCTCACCTTGACACATTCACGTTATAAGCCACCCTCAGAGCGCAGCGCAATTTGCAACGAAGCCATTAGAGGGGAAAAGCCGGATTGTCAGTCATCTCTGCTCTCCGTTATATGAAAAATCCCCACCAATATTCATGAGTGCTCGTCTGGCTGCCTGGACTCTAATAGTTTGCATTGAGAACTCTGCTCTTCACCTGTTTATTGGCCTGGCACTTTGATGAGAAATGCCAGATTATTAGATGTCAAGTCAGTCCTCCCAGGAGGCTTCCATGAGATGCCACTCAAGTGCCCAGGCCTATTAAGTTGCCTGAAACAACATACCACAATATTAGATTTGGAAGAAACCCTTATTCATTTAAAAATATTGCGATACATCACAGAATTGGATTATGTCACCAAAAGGCAGAATGACATTAGTGATATTAATTTGGATCTTACAGTATATTTTTTCTCATGAAACTAATGGAGAAGTACTGTCAATAGTGCCAACAGCTTTCTAAACTTTAAGCCCATATTTGGCCACATAGACACAGCAGTGCTGCTGGAGTTGTTAAACCCCTCAGTGTCACTGCCGGACTGAGAATAGTCCACCAACCAAACATATCCAAACAATAGCATCCTGTGTCCACTGATGAAGGACTAGAGGACGACCAACACTGACAAACTGTGCTGTAACAGAGCTACTGTCTCTGACTTTACGTCTATGAGGTGGACCAATGAGTGAACAGTGTTTATAAACTTGAGCAGCCCTGATTTGTCTGATCCACTGGTATGCACACAGCACCCACACAGCACCACTATGTCAATGTCACTGCAGCACCACCCAAATCATACCTGCTCGTTAGTCGTCTATATTATTGAAAAAAAAAGGGTGAAAGCGGGCTGGAAAAAGTATTCAGAGCAACAAATGAACTACCATCTGTACTTGTAGAACTACAAAGTGCCCCTTTATGGTCAGTGGAGCTGATACATGGCTGAAGGACTACTTCTGAAGTGAGGGGACAATAATGTAAATTAGATTTAGATTAGATAGGATTAATGGGACCAGTTTTCTATTCAAATGGAGCAGCTGGGTAAAGTAGTGGTCTTCTCAGAATGTGCTGATCTGCTGGACACTGAGCCGTGACTGAAAGATGGGCTGTAAAATTCATATTTGGAGCAGTGGGGCTGTTGCATAGAGGCAGTATGGCTTCAGGTGGGAGAACCATCCAAATTATGAGAAAGCTTTAATATTGTGATATTTCAGTACGGAGTATTGCGCAATTTATCATCATCCACAGAGAGGTTTCCATCCAGTCACGGCTCTAATATTTGCAGCGGCACAGCTAGAGAAATGAGCCTTGTGTTAAAAAGAGAAACTTTTCTGTTGTATTGAAGTTCTGAGTGTCGTAGTCTGATGTCAAGTCTTGGGAAGACATCAATCGTTGATCTCAAGCTTATATTTGGTGGAATATCAGTTTGAGGAGGTAAACCTCTAATTAATTGTGTGTAGAGTATACATTTTAAATATTCATTTATTCATTGTCTGTAACGGCTTATCCAGTTCAGGTGCGGTGGATCTGGAGCCCACATGGAATCAATGGGCGCAAGGCAGGACACACCCTCGAGGGGGCGCCAGACCTCCACAGGGTGACACACACCCACACATTCACTCACACACTCACAACTACAGACACTTTTGAGTCACCAATCCATCCACCAATGTGTGTTTTTGGACCGCGGGAGGAAACCGGAGCACCGGGAGGAAGCCCACACAGACACACACACACACCGAGAACACACCAAACTCCTCACAGACAGGAGCGGGACTTAAAACTGGTTGATCTGAACAAAGTTGTTTAGACAGGGGGAGAAAGCTGCTGTGTGATCCTTGTGGTATTTTGACCAAAGCATTTCATAGACCCCAGAGCTATGTTCATTTATGAAAAGGAGTTTAATATATCCATTTTAAACATTTAAACAAGAAATAAATTACTGACAAGGGCCTCTAAAACCCATGCCCTGATGACACATCTCCCAACACGTCCAACTGTACATGGTTTTCCTAAGGGAGCAAATACAATGCAGAAGACTGTTTGATACTGATGTTATTAGTGGACATGTCAAGGAAAGACAAGTGCTGAATGTGGAGTAGTAGCCTGATGTCAGATGACCTCTCACTACCCTTTGGACATCTTTCATTAGGTAACTAAAGCACTGTAATTTTCACATTGTCACTGTCCAATTAAAAACATGTATTTTTATAGGAGATGGAAAAAAACCTTCTTAACTTTCAATGGAATTCAATATAATGTATTGTAATTTTTGGAGCATTTCTATTGGTTCAATTCATAATTAACTTTTTTACAAATGTAGTAAACTAAAAATAAACAATAATGGAGATACATGTTTTTCACTGGACATGGACGTAAATTACGGTAAGAATCAGTAAATCAAATCTCGGCGAACCTACCTTTAGCCGACCCATCATCTGTCACTGCACAGTTTGTGCTGGTCGTCCTCTAGTCCTTCATCAGTGGACACAGGGTGCTGTCCACTGGATATTGTTGGTTGGTGGACTATTCTCAGTCCCGTAGTAACACTGAGGGCTTTAAAAACTCCAGCAGCACTGCTGTGTCTGACCCATTCTTAGCACAACACGCACTAACACACTATGACAATGCAGTGTAGCTGAATGTTCCACCACCCAAAACATACCTGCTCTGTAGTGACCAATGAAAAAAACATGGTCAAAATGGGCTAACACAGCATGCAGAGCCACATGTGAACTACAAAGTATGTCAGAACAAGGAGGTGGTCATAATATTATGGCTGATCAATATACACCATATGTTCATATTAAATATGATTAGGTTCATTCCACCCAAATTGCCCACTTATCATTTCCACCAGCCCACCCTGATAAAGCAGGTTACAACCAGCCATGCTTTGTTCTCTTGTTGACTCCTTGTTGTAGCATATGAGAGCAATCCAGAGCTCAACGAGCCACGCCGTCTCTAGGAAATTTGATCAAAGCAGCTAATGTGCCTATTAGTAGTACTACTGCCATCTGCACCTTATCAAGGGAGGCCTCTCCAGCACTCTCCCGGAGTCCTGTATCACTGCAACCATCACCAAGAGTGTGACAGAATCCTGAGCATACACAAAGCCCCAGTGATTCCTCACAACGCCGGGCCTTCATCAAAGCACTTACAGTAGATCAGCCCCCTGCTTGGGGACGAGCTGTGTCTTTCTGTACATCGACTGAGGAATCCTGGGAGGCTTTGAGCACCATGGTTACGCAACAGCTTGAAATATACACTTCTTTGGGTCCTGCTATCAAAATTTCTCTGTTAGCGCAGACGTCTGTTCTGCGTATTTTCAAATACATTTACCTCAGCTGAGGGGACGGGGGAGGTGGCACAGTGGCGCAGCAGGTGGTGTTACAGTCACACAGCTCCAGAGAGGTTGTGGATTCAAGTCTTGCTCCAGGTGACTATCTGTGAGGAGTTTGGTGTGTTCTTCCCATCCTCCGAGGTGCTCCAGTTTCCTCCCACAGTCAAAAAAAACTCAAAAGTTGGTAGGTGGTGACTTAAAAGTGTCCATAGATATGAGTGAATGTGTGTCGCCCTGTGAAGAACTGGCGCCCTCTCCAAGGTATGTTCCTGCCTTGCGCCCAGTGATTCCAAATAGGCTCGGGATCCACCGTGAACTGAATAAGCGATTACAGACAATGAATGAATGATGAGGGGACGGGGTTCAGTGATGGAGCGTGTTCCTGATTCCATAGGCTCTGGTCCCAGCACAATCCTGAGCGAGATGGAGTGGTTAGAGTGTATGAATGAATGAAAGAATACATGTGAGAATATGTTGGCATACATACAGTGATGTGCAAAAGTCAGAGACCAGAGGGCTTAGATTAACATACTTTTTTATTTTGTTTTCCAAAAGATGCAATGCAGTGGCGCTGCGGGTAGCATAACTGCCAAACACGTCCAGGGGCTCGGGGTCCTGGGTTTGAGCCCTGCTTCAGGTCACTCTCTATGACAAGTTTGGTGTGTTCTCCCTGTGACTCCAAGCGCCCATGTTTCCCTCCACAGGTAGGTAGGTTGGCAGTGTGAAACTGTCCATGGTTATGAATGTGTAAGAGACTGTGAGCGTGTGAAATTGTCCACCAATGTGAGTAACTGGATGTGTGTGTAGCTGAGTGCTCTTTCATTGTCTGCCAGGTGTGCAATGGATATGACATTATTGTGCTATTATTGAGTTTGATAAGGTTTTTTACTGGTGTTAAGTAGGGGTGGGAGGATCTAAATGTCAATAGTTGGTATTGGTATCAGATTGATCAGATCATGTTGGGTTCGATACTTTAGTTTAAGATTCTCTCCTCTGCGTTCTGTGTTTTGCTTATGCTTCATCAAAAAGTAGACATCTTTGTGCAAACACTCCTTTCACATCTTGCATGCCCAGTTTACTCCTCCTTTCTACTCCGCTCTGCTGTGTGTTGTCGTGCTGTCATGTGACTGCAGTGCTGAGAGCAGGCACGTGTAGGCTGCAGTTAGCGAAAGCACGGCATGGCAGAAAAAGAAAAACTGTTCACTGCCAGACTGCAATAAAGTGCAATACAAGCAAAACATGTAAACATGTTACTGTTTCTGAACAAAAATGTCTAACTCAGTAGTTTTCAACAGGGGGAGAGGGCTCCAAAGGGGGCCTTAGGGAATATTTCCTTGCACACAAGATGTCTTTGGCGTAAAAAGCCAAAGGTCAAGAATGAGAGCCAGCAGTAGTTTGTGTTTTTGTTATTTGCAGTTTTTTTATTTCTCACAACAAAAAAGATACAGAAGTATAATGAAAGTGGAAATGTGTTTTGTTATTATATTATTGCTTCTGAACAAAAAGTAAAAAAAAAACAAAATCTAACTATATAAAAGAAGAGTTTAAGATTTAAAGCATTATTTTTCTCTTAATAATAATTGTGTATTTTTAAAATAAATAGAAATTTCTTCTCAACTTTCTGAACTAAAGCCTCTAACTGAAAGAGAATTTATGTTCATTAGTCTCTTGTAGTATTTCTTTTTTCAATATTCATGCATGCAAATTAATTACAGTTCATTATAGTAATAAAAAGACTTGTTTTTAATTACCCTAAAACCTGCTAAATTAGCTAATTAACAGTGGAATCCCCAAATCCTTTAGTAGTCATGAAAATGTACTCAAAATGATTATACTGATGATGGATTAACCTGAAAAATCATGACACACACCTCTTTCCCAAACATTCGAATACATATTCTGCTTTTATAAGTAAAAAGGTATAGGTATTGTATTGGCAATACTTCTATCCTGTATTTACTTGGTATTGGATCGATAAGAAAGTTTGCATTAATCACACACTACTAGTGTAAATAGTTTGATATTTAAGATGTGGGATTTAGCATAATGTCAGTCTTAGTGTTTTTATTGTTTGTGGAATTATGGAATAAGATTTGTGTACTCTGCTTCTTAAAGTGGACTCTGAGATTTTTGTTACAGAAACTAACTGAACACTGTTAATAAGAAAATAGCATGCTATTGTAAATCAATTGTACAACAGTAGATACAGTAAACAGAAGCACAATTAAGAGTAGAATTACAGCAATTGTTTAAAGTGTATAACTGAGAACTGAGTTTGTCTCTATGGTGATAGAGTCCAGTCCACACCTGTGCTCCTTCACCATTATTCATGTTTCTGACTATCCAGGCAACAAAACACGTCTGATATCACATTCCGAGTCCATCTAAAATTCTGATCACCTTGCCAGACAGTAGTTAATCAGATACAGTTATTCCATATGCATGCATTAATTTTATGGCTCAAGCCTGGAAATCTGTTCAAATTCACAATATGGCATTCAGCGTTGGCATGTTCTTGAGGGGACAGCTGAAAGAAATTGTCCGGGTGCTCTGTAACCTTGAGCTGGGTGTGGAACAGCAGAAAAGCTGCTGCATCCAGGGCCATCTGTGCCATTCTGCCAGTCAAACAAAATCCACTGGCAGAATATTTAGCCCTGACCCTTAGGACTTCATGGCTTTGGGTCTATTCCTCTCTCTTTCTCTCCTAAATCACATCTGAAATACAGAATACGGATATACCACAACTTAACCCTTAGTGCTCACATATAACCAAATCCAGACTTACTGTAGTATCATCTGTAGCTTTCTCTGAGTTTTCAGATTCCTCAATTCTAAATCACAGTGCTTTGTGGGATAGTTCTGAATCCAATTGGTGTTATTGTAAAATAAATGATCCGTGTCCACTATAGCAAACCCAATATGTATACTAGATATTGCATATTCTACACTAATTACACCAGCTGTGAATAATAACACTCGTGGCCATAATGGTGGAGGACCTCACATTGTCTCTCATGCAAACTCACCAGGACCACTGCCTAACTCTGCTCTAACAAAAACTAGACCATGAATACACACTGATAGCTCAGCACACCTAGGATCTGCTGAATAGATGGATGGCTGGGTGAATGAATGGATCATGAGGAATTAGTGGTTGATGAATGAGAGATCAGAAGTACAAATAGGTAGCTGAAAGGACAGTCAAACTCGAACTAAGACAGATGGATAGAGATTGATAGCTGATAAATGGACAATGATAGATACAATTAAGTGTTACTAATCCAGTGATCATTCAGTATAGGTACGTTGATATGTGGTGGGATGGATGGGACACATGGATAATGAAAAAGCACTGTACTCATTCACCTTGACTTTAAACTCTCCAGTGTCCTGGAGAGTCGTTCAGCTCCGGCTGGTTGTCCGGCCTCAGTAATGGTCACTGTAATAAGTCCTGTGTTTAATATTAAATGAGAAGAATCCGGTAAACAGGGACTGGACGAGGAATCCCAGGGCCAAATTTATCCTACCTGTTAAGGGTCTTACAGGCTGCTGGGTGCAGTAATGCGCTCCTCCTCGAGAAAAACAGATTTATCATTCTCAGACCACCGTGGGGGGACAGCCAAATTGACCAATTATTCAGAAATAGAAAGTGCAGATTCTGCATAATGCCTGCGTCCAAAGTGTGCAGAACTGGCTGTTGTTGGATGAGGCATCCATTTAGCGGGCTTTCCTGGCATGCTTTTGTTGCTCTGGGGTGATTTAATATTTCGGGTAATTGGACTGGTGCTGCTCTCGGTGGTGAGCTTCGGCTGCAGAGTGGGAAACTTTTCCAAGGTTCTGAGATATTCATGCAGCAGGCTGAGGAGAGACGAGGAGCTGTCTATCAATATATCAAGCCTGATCTTATATTATTATGCAATGCTGTCCAGAGCTATGGTCTGTAAGAATCGTGCCGTTGTATATTAACAGCATACACAATAATAGTGCAACTGCTGGTGAGGCATTTTTCAAACTTAAATACTAATGTGACATTTGCAAACATGCACCTACACAGTTAATATAATTTCAAAAGCATTATCACATTTCATCTTTTGCCATCATGCCCTTAAAGGTGCTGAAAATATTGACTGAAAAACAGACATAAATCTAAACACAATCCATTTGTGTCTATTTTGTTGTTTAAAAATGTGAATATATTATCTTTTACATTATCAGACAATTAAAAATGAATTTATTTGCTCATTATTGACCTTAACATATACATTTTCCGGTTAAAAACTCAGTATATGTAATTATAGACAAAAGAGTGTACAAAACAAGCTTCATCAGAATGGGTTTATTATTGTCGAGGTGCTCAGAGATTAACTTCAGCAGTTTACAAAGCAGTAGAAGAAACAACTCATTTCTGTTGCTATAACACACTGAAATACTGATGGACGCACTCCATCTCTGCTAAAAACCAGACACTCTGAACCTCTGGCTTCAGTTCACTTCTGTGGATGATTCACAGTGACAAAAATGAAAATATATGAACAGCATTAAAAAGATTAACAGTTATAACTTTATTATGTCAACATATTATTAACACATCCTTTGTGACACCCCATAATTCTGCTTCATTAAGTAATGTTTAATTATCAATTACTAATGTTTGAGTACAAGATTAGGCAAAGGAATACGGTAAGGAAACACCTCTTTCTCTCCCGAGACATTTTAATTGGAGATTATTTTTCTTCAGACAGAACTGCATGAGGTACTGAATGTCCCTATCAATCTCTCCCTCTCTCTCTGGCCCTCTACCCTTCTGGGAGAGGTTTGTGGCATGTTGGAACATTTCTGTGACAACTTAATTCCACATCACCATTATCACCACCATAATCCAGTGCTGGAACCTCTAGCCTTGGTTTGGCATTGAGAATACTGACCTCAGGAATATTTATAGCTGATCCAGTGTCACTATGGGTATTATAATGGCTTAATAACATCAGCATCCACAATGGGGCACCTTAGGGGTCATATTATGAAAAAATCACTTGTTTAGTGCATATACACATAAACATTTAGCTTAGGAGCATCTACCAACCCACTGACTTTTCGATGCTGCTTCATATGTACAATGCAGAGACTTTTAAATTGCTCCGCCTCCTGGTCTGAGTCTTTCCAATCAGAGCACTGGACCTGTGATTATGTGAGAGTGCAAAGATGAGGTTAACCAGAAGATATAGACAGCTGTTTAGACAGGGGTAGAATGCTGCTGTGGAGTTTGATCATTGTAGTATTTTGACCAAAGCATGCCACAGATATCTCATTAAGACCCAGAAATGTGTTCACTTAAGGAAGAGGGGTAAAATACAGGGGTTAGACAATGAAACTGAAACACCTGTCATTTTAGTGTGGGAGGATTCTTGGTTAAACTGAACCAGCCTGGTGGACAATCTTCATTAATTGCACATTGCACCAGTAAGACCATGTGCATCCAATGGTTCAAATATTGTGTCCTGAAGGTGGTGTTGTGTATCAGGACGACAATGCACCAATACACACAGTAAGACTGGTGAAAGATTGATTTGATGAACATGAAAGTGAAGTTGAACATCTCCCATGGCCTGCACAGTCACCAGATCTAAATATTATTGAGACACTTTGGGGTGTTTTGGAGGAGCGAGTCAGGAAACGTTTTCCTCCACCAGCATCACGTAGTGACCTGGCCACACTCCTGCAAGAAGAATGGCTTAAAACCCCTCTGACCACTGTGCAGGACTTGTATATGTCATTCCCAAGACGAATTGATGCTGTATTGGCCACAAAAGGAGGCCCTACACCATACTAATGCATTATTGTGGTCTAAAACCAGGTGTTTCAGTTTCATTGTCCAACCCCTGTAGATCCCCTTTAAAGCAGATAAATTCACTCTTAAAATGTGATTTAATTAACTTGGTGACCATCACCAAGAACTCTCTCCATAATTTTCTCCAATGTTATGTTGTCATTCTTTTCATAGATTTCCATACTCTCAAAAATAAAGTGGCCACAAAATGTTCTTTGAACAACACTGTAGAATAATCACTTTTGGCTCTATAAAGAACCATTTTTGCTAATAATGGGTAAAGAAGCTTAATCTTAAGAGAAGTTTTTTAAACATTAAACAGGTTTTTCACATTCACACATGTCCTAAACATACAAGGCTTTTTTTTTTTACAGAAACTGAAGTGGTTCTTCTATGGCATGCCTCAAAGAACCCTTTGTAGCTCCTTTATTTTTAAGATTATAGTTTGAAAATTCCAGCTGCCCATTATTTCTGCCCATGACTAGACTGATAAAAAGTCCAAAATGAGTTGGAAAAAAATATTGTTGCATTAACTTCCACTTTTTTTTGCCTTCTCTTGTATAGTTTACAAGATTTTGTTGTGACAGCAACAACATGCTGCCTGCATTCTCACGATTTCAGAATCATATGAGCAGAGAGCTGTTAAGAACAAATCTGCATCAGATGATAAGATTTAACCACTATTTTTAATCAATATTTGATCAGGAACATTTCATATTCTGGAAAAGCCTAACATTTAAACAAAACTGTATTGGAATTATTGCCTTTCATTCATTTTTACTGTATCTCTAGATGAGTAAAAATCTATATGACAGCATGGACATGGGCCCACAATCCCCATAACATTACATTGTTTGTTTTCTTGTAGGTTTGAGCAGCAGTTATTTTATGGAACTATTTGCACTATGAGGACTCAGTATAAGAGAAGGTTTATGGCACAGTGAGAAATAATTAATTGCATGTATTGATTTTTTAGCATCTCTTTTCTGCTCCTGGGCTGCACAGTAGCACTGCAGGTAGTGGCATGCCAAATAGGTCCAGGGTCCTGGGTTCAAACATGACCTTGGGACACTGTCTGTGAGAAGTTTGGTGTGTTCCCCCTGTATCTGGGCAGGCTTCCTCTGGGCATATAGAATTCCTTCCACAGTCCATATATGTTCGTAGGTAGATCAGCTCTGTGAAATTGTCCACAGTTGTGAGCATGAGAGTGATGGAGTGAGCATGTGAAATTGCCCACAGGTGTGTGTGTGAGTGAGAGTGAATGTGAAATTGTCCACATGTATGACTGGGTAAGTGTGTGAAATTGTCTGCAGTTGTGAGTGACTGGGTGAGTGTGTGATACTGTCCACATGTGTGAATTTGAGTAATTGTGAGTGTGTGAAACTGCCCACAGATGTGTGAGAGTGACTAAGTGAGTGTATGATATTGTTCACTGTCCACAGGTGTAATTGTGTATGAGTGGGTGAGTGTGAAACTGTCCACAGGTGTGAATATGTGTGTGATTGTGTGAGTGTGTGATTCCCTGTGATATACCGGCACCCTACCTATACCTTCTTGCCTCATGTCCAATGATTCTGGGTAAATCCACTGTGACCCTGCTCAGGATAAAGCACTTACAGAAGATCAATGAATGAATAACTCTACATATCCTGAGAAATTGTATGTATATTTAGATATTACACTCAAATAAATTGATCTGAATTGGTCAAATAGGATACTTCCTTATGTATTTCATAAATAATTTTAACCATGTTGCCCAGAGGTCTACACTCCTGGAGCAGGTCTCTCTCCATTCTAAGAACCTGGTATAGTAAGAATGGAGTACACTGATGTCTGTTGAGTGACCAGACTTTTCTATAAGGATTTGTTGCCTGTCAGTTTCTGCTCTGTAGATTGAATGAACAGTAGTGTACTGACTTTGGAAGCTGAGGTCTCACCACAATTACAGTGTATGGATTCTCCTTCCACATCCCTCCAGGCAATACTGTATTAGAGCAGCTGGACAAACAGAGAACTCGTCCATGCTTTGCCTCCGTCTTTGAAATCAACAGGGACCACAGTTAATCACAGACGCTTTGATTTAATTAGACAGAAAACACATAATGACTCCTTTAAAGGTTTTCTTTCTTTTTCAGTGTTTTTTTTTTTTTTTTGGAAAATGTCACTATCCAATCATGTGGTTGGACACATTTGATCAGTAGAATCGATTACATGTACCAGATGTTGTTCGTTTTCGCAGTAATGCTGCAGCTTTTATCACACTGTCTTTGTGCATAGCTGTGGACCCCACCCCTGCAACGTCCATACCTTGTCTTCAAATGGTTCAGAGTTCCACACAATCAGAGATCTACTAGTTTCTGGCTCTCAGGTGGCCTCTGCTGTACATGTGATGAGAAATGAAAATCCAAAGATGAAGTGTCAAAGTATATAAATTGGCAGGTTGCATTCGTAACTGATACATTTCCATCTGCCGTATCGTTTCCCTGACGAATGCAGATACGTGTCCCTCTGTATTCACGCACTGTTTACACAAGCAGGTCCACTGGCTTCAAATCCTACTTCTCAGAACGCAGCAGAACCACGACAGGCACGGCTCGGATCCCTTTTGTCCGCTTGAGTGCAGACTGCACTGATAATCCAGGTGCTGTGAAACCAAAGCCAATACTCCACCTGCATTTGCTTTGTCCACTTTCCAAAACAGCCTACAGCAAGCTAGCTAAAAGTGAGGGGTTTACATGTGGTGGTGATAACATTACATTGTTTTGTTGGAAAGGTTTTGCACATAAAAAGACTATAGCATATATATATATATATATATATATATATATATATATATATATATATATCTATCAGATTTGGGTGGAATGTGAAGTCTGAAATATTTTGTGCGTATATATATATATATATATATATACTATTTTAGACTTCAAATTCCACCCAAATCCAAAATAAAGGTGCCATAAAAGGTTCCAGGAACCAACCTGCAGTTCTAGCTCTAATCCACTTACCACCCACTCGGGACAGCTGGAACTGCACTAATAATAACAGCGATTCATTTTCCACCACTCAGAGCATCTAATGTGGCTAATTAGCTACCTTGCTTGCTAGTTAGCATAACATATTAGCTTATTAAGTTATTCAATAACACACAGCACTGTATACTAAGCTCATGCAAAGCTTCATTTATTCTCAAAGTGTGTTAGAGGGCTAACGAGAAAGAGTATAGTGCACTTTTCTGGACTCACACACACACACCCATGTCTCCATTTACACACAATCAAGCAGTGGATCAAGAAATTGACATATTTTATCTCTGAGTATGAAAATATAAACAAATATAGCTCATTCTGTAGGGGGTAGCATTCACCAATCAGCTGTAGCATTAAAATGAAATTTTATCAACTCCTCTGACCATACAGGACTATGCTGTAGTTCTACAATTACACACTGAAGTCCATCTGTTGCTCTGCATATCCTTTGCCCCCTTTCACCCTGTTCTTCTGTAGTCAAAACTCCATAATACCACAGAGCAGGTATGATTTGGTGGTGCATCATTCTCAGTGATGCACTGCAGTGACACTGATGTGGTAGTGTGTGTAACCCTGGTACAGGTGGATCAGATACAGCAGTGCTGTCACTGACTTTACATCTACAAGGTGGACCAACGAAGCAGGTGTGTCTAACGGAGCCGACACAGTGTTTAAAAACTCCAGCAGCACTGCTGTGTCTGATCCACTCATACCAGCGCAACACACACTAACACACCACCACCACGTCAATGTCATTGCAGCACTGAGAATCATCCACCACCAAAATCATACCTGCTCTGTGGTGGTCCTGACCATTGAAGAGCAGGGTGAAAGTGGGCTAACAAGGTATGCAGAACAACAGATGGTCTACAGTCTGTAATGGTAGAACTGCAAAGTGCATATGGTCAATGGAGCTGACAGAATGGCCCTTGAGGAGGCTATTTTAAGGTTAGTGCAGATTGGTGTAGATTCTAATAGTGGCATGTTTAGCTTTAGCTTATGTCTCATTAGCAAAATAATGATTCTATAAACATGAAAGGACACAGATCGTATTCTGGTGCATGTATGGCTCTAGAAAACTCTTTTGTTGAACATTCTCTCTTTAAAGCATGAATAGTTCATTACATAAACAGCTTCTTCTGATGTGATCTGTGCAAATGTTTTTTTTTTTTGCTTCTTAAAGTTTAAAGAATCTGTAAATAATGTAGAGGTTCTCAGCCAATGCAGGTTTTCGCTAGACCCTCGCCCCCATTCCAATAACCATTTAGGAACCTTATTATTATTATTATTTATATTATTAAGGGTTATCCACAAATGCCAGAGTCCATTTGAAGACCATCTGTAACTCATCTTTTACATTCAGTACCAGCTGTCAGCTTGCCAGCAAATAACCAGACGTCTTGCCAGAGGCTAGCGAGGCTTCGATATCACTCCTTTTATATGATCCATTTGTGCTGACCACAAATCAATATGTAGTAAGCAAAGCACTCAACACCGGGCTCCCCACTAAACAACTCTGCTTCAACTCTCCATCATGCCTGGTAGACAAATGGCAGTCTTTTTTCAAGTGGATAAGGGTGGTTTTTCTGACTACTATGTTATCTAGGCCCAAAGATGAGACTCTTAATGTCCAAGTACACAGGAACAATGAGTGGTAGTGACTTTTATATTAAAGTATTTACACAATTTAAAACCATACGTAACTTGATAAACAGTAATAAAACATCAGTCATGATCTGGTTCCTTAGAAAATACGTTTTAGTGGGGTGCTGGAAAATGTTTTTATTTAATTTTCCTTATCTTTTTCCTCACAAATTTTGTAACACAGGTTTATTTTATTTTTTATAACAATTATTAGTCAAAATGAATGTCGTGTGAGAAATTCAGGCTGATTATGGACCCCTGGATGAGGGGTTCTGTTTCTTATGTCATCATGTGCTACTTTTTATTTAAGTCTATTTTGGTTAAATAAACACAATAAAAGTCTTGGACAACGAGTATGATTTTACCATATTTATAAAAATAAAAATACTTATTCTGCACTAGTTTACAAACTGAGAAATGGGGTGGGGGTTGGACTGTATGGCCAAAATTTATGTCACAATATTTAAATTAATATCAGCTGATATAATTATGATAACGATGAATGTAAAGGCCACAGACTTTATATAAATGAGACTATATAAACTGCCAAAAACAAGTAAGGAACATGACATGGCGAACAAAGAAACCTCTTGTCTTTTTCAATATTAATATTGTTTAAACATATTTTTAGACTGAGTGCAGTGAACTGTCAGCAGTGCCCTGTAATGCTATGTAATATATATATATATATATATATATATTGTCCAGCTGTCGTAAAGGGTCCCTCACTGCCGTTAGGACAAAGAAGCTGAGAAAGAATTTTGAAGATAATGCTTTTTCTTTCTCCAGCAGATCTGTAAATGTATTTAATTTGGTGCGTTGTCTAGAGGGTCTTTACTTAAACAGAAGTACAACTCTGAACTGAGCCAAAAGCCTTTGTTTCTTGAAGCGCTGTGCTTGGCTGAGCATCCGCTTTCTCTCTGAACTTTTAACACTGCGGGTTCTTTCAACTGCGTTCAAAACAATGGGTCTTGCAAACGGACATCAGTGAAAAATTTAACACTCCGCCTCTATATATATCACACTGAAACACGTTTGGAGGGCGAGGTAATCGTTTAGAGGGATTCCGAAAGCCAGTTGCGCAGAAAGCTATTGGCAGAGCGATTCTCACAGACTACAAATCAAGCAGCAGTTGCAGATAAACATGATCACCCAGCTGCTGGCTGTACATATCTAATAAAGCAATCTGGTCTCATGTGTGAGTGAGCGCTGAGCGCAGGAGAAGGTGTGACAAGCAGCATTTTGTTTTTTTTTGTGACTGCTTGGAGGACTGTGATATTCTTAAGCAGTGCGACATCATCGGCACTAAAAATACAGGACATATTGTCTGGCTGTTTGTTGTGTCATGGATTTGTGGGATAGATTACAGCAAAACCAGGAATAGTGTGAGGCTAAAATCCTACAACAAAACCTCTATTATTGGTTTCACTCACTAACATACATACTCACTCATTCACACATATACTCATCCACATACACATAAACCATCCACATACATACTCATATTCATACTCGCTCATAAATTAGGTGTACAAATAAGTTTTAAAGCGTTTTTATTTTGTGTAACATAATTTAAAAAAAACATTCTCCCAGTCTTTGGTCATTTTATAGCAACTGTTGTGTAATATTTAAAATGACAGTTGATATTTTATTTAACAAATAACCTAAAAACTGAGTTGTTTTAAAATGGAAAGTAAGAAGTATTTATTGGTCAATGCATTCGTTAAGAGTTCCATTAGGTAGAAAGCACCGCAAGCGCTTGTGTATCGATTTGTTCTGGTCTTGGGGATAATATTGTATTCAAATGTATGTGTGTGTTTTAATTGAAATGATTATAAAATGGTGATTTTCGGAAGTCAACGTAACTGATGAATACTTTAGTTTTGTTTTAATAAAATGGCAAATGTATGTATTAAATTTGTGTTACACAAAAATGATTTAAAACTTATTTGTACAGCTAATATATCCTCATAAACAAACTTACACTCACACTCATTCACAAGCTATTATTGTTCTCAAAGCAGAGTATCATTTATCCACATTGCCACACAAATCTGGCAATCCCAGTAATGGTGGAGTTTGTGCACACAGTTGAAAAATCAGTGGACCTTATCGGCTTTATAGTGTCTTTTTCTGAGCAAATACTTCACTCCAAATATTCCAGATCACCCTACACCACCTGGGGTCTGCAGACCACCTCTTGATTCTCTGTGATGTCTTTATGTTCTGGAAGTGCTTGCTGCAATGTACACTGCTTTTATATCCCATTCCCACTCTACTATATCTGCTTTCTAGATCAATTATTCGCTTGAGCTTGAAAAACATACAACATTAATTCCAGCTCCGTTATTAACAGGACCGGTCAATAGCTCTGCCTGCAAATCAGTGGGAGATTTAGACGAGGAATGGTGGCGTTATGTCTTTGGGACATTTGCTCATACTGAAAGAATGATGAATGATTTTTGGAAAACAACTAAGCACTTATTGATGAAGAAAGACCTTGCAGAGTTCTGGCTTTAAATGGTTTTGTTATTCTTTCATCACTTTTCTACACTCTTAAAGGAACACTACGTAGTATTTTTTCCTAAAAATCACAGCTTCAAAATCATTGTAATACTTTACTTAGCTGTGATAGGGAGAATAGAGCCTCTGTCTTTGCTGCTTCTGGCTCTGCCCTGCAGAAACTACACTATGTAACTTTTGGAGGATGGTAGGAAACCACCCCCACTTCCTCCACTCCTACACCTTGATTTAGGGACAGTGCTGTAAAAGTGGCTTACACTCTGCAACTGTAGGGGGAGCCCAGGAGCAAAAACACCAAATCTTACCTAAAATTAAATTGTATATAAGTAACCTATAGTTTGTTGCGATACTGTACTGTTACTAAAACAGTTTCCGAAGTGTTCCCTACCGTAAACAAAGGTTCGATATAGAACAGAACAACACTCAAAGAACAATTTGCATGTTTAAAGCATTCTTTGCATCGAGAAGGCTTTCTTCATATATATATATATATACTGGAAATGGTTCTAAGTAGCACAATTTTGATAAATGTTCTGTACAGCACCAAAAAAAATCAAATAACAAAGGTTCTAACATTGTTACAGTGTCAAACGTAACAGCAGAAGAACCCCTTTTGGTGCTTTATAGAACCATTTTCAATCACATCCTATTTATAACTATTTACGATATATTGTTCATCAATCTGAAGAATGTTTTCATGATTTACAGAACCCTATAAGCATGCAAATACTTTGTTGAGGGTGTGTAGTTCTATACAGTTTTCTAGGAAATGATCAATACCCACTGATATATTTAACTGTATTTCCCTGTGTTTAGTAAAGCAAATGGAACAGACAAATAAACAAACCGTGGACTGTAAACACATTATAAGCAATAGGCATATAAAGGAGCAATCAGTCATTTACCCCAGTGGTCCTTCATGTTCTGAATGCCATTACTCTGACATTATACGCACACTTAGTGGTGATACCCAGTGAGGTACCCTCTCTATGGAGCATAAACCTATTGACTTGTCATCTCATGTCAGTTGCAGTTTATAATAAAAATTTTAAAAGAATATATAATAACTAAGCCCTTCCCAGGATAAACCATGTGTCAGCCATTTTCTCTTCTTAGTAGCACTGCTCACTAAGCAGAGATAAACAGTTTTCCAGCACGAGCAAACATTTTAAAATATAGCCTAATAACTATAAAATACTTCCGCTTACTTTGAATAACAGGCATCCAAACATGTCATTTCAGGCTGAAGAGCTGTTTGCAAAAAAATTTCACACATGGTTGTTTGTTGCAAGATCTCCAACAGTGCTACTTTCTGGTAGTGAAAATGAATTATTACTCCTTTAAAGTACATACTGTTTCCATCCACCACAACTGTTGCCAGAATGGGACTATAATTCACTGTACATGTGAACCACAGCAGAGGCAGTGTAACACTTAATCCTCACTCTAAATACACAGGGCTGTTATAATTATACAAATGCTATGATTAATGTTCATTTATGTAGTATCTAGAGATCAATAAAATATGAAGAAACCCATAAGTTAAACACATCACAGATGTCACAGATTTTGAGAAATTACCAACAGGGTCCATTAAACACAAGGTTTCCAACTGTGCTCCACGAGTCCTGTCTTAGAGGTAGAGCCCCAGTCTACCTGCTAATGTCTCTAACAGTGAAAGAAAGCTAGCAGCATAGCCCAAGTATCATGGTGCCATTTGAAATTCTCTTATGAACTTCTCCAACTCAATTCTCTTATAGGAGTAAAAGCATGGTGTTTCCGTCCCTTGGAATTATAAGGTTCTATCTGAGATGTTGACAAAATTGAGTTATTCACATATTCTTTTTCTGTGACATGTTATTATTCAAACTGATGTTTTGGATTTATTATCAATAAAGTTCTATCTGTATGGTCAAATTTTGACAACAAAGTTGTACATGTGAGGCAATCAACAGTTTGAATGCAAACAAGAGGACTTATCATAGCCCTTATTCAGTTCAGGGGCACAGTGGGTACGAATCCTACCCGGAATCACTGGGCGCAAGGCAGGAACACACCCTGTAGGGGAGCCAGTCCATTGCAGCAAGACACACAGTCACACCTATGGACACTTTTGAGAAGCCAATCCACCTACCAATGTGTGCTCTGGGAGGAAACCAGACCACCTGGAGGAAACGCACAGAGACACAGGGAGATTACACCCCCTCACAGACAGTCACCCAAAGCAGGGCTCGAACCCACAAACCCAGGACCCTGGAGCTTGGTGACAGCAACACTACCTGCAGTGCCACCATGCCGTCCTGCAATACTTATTTTTAAATTTCATAGAAAGCATTTAACTGAGCTTTCAGCCACATGTAGACACGTTTCAACTAAAGGTTCATGTTTTGACATTATTTATTACTAAGCAATTTGTGTTGATGTTTGTACATTGTAGCTTCTTTTCACGTGGTGCCAGGTACAACCTTAAAATCCCACACCACACGTAAGTTCTTAGGATTATTTTAATAATAAAATTAAAGTTTCAAATATGCATTTCACCTCATTATAAACTCATTAACAAATAAGATTTGACAGGATTCTGTTGCTGATTATTTTGGACACATTGAGGGAATCTGTTATTTTCCTGGATGTAAGAAACCTGTTCCACATCGCAGTTTTGTTATTTGAAATGCAAAAAAACTTTGAAGCTCGACATTTCCAAACCACTCTGATCATACCCAGAACCTGATTATTCCAAGGGAATTATTCACCTTCTGGACATAGACCATGACCTTGAGAATATTCAAGCTGATCCTACAAATTTTGCTCCTCATTGTTGGATACAGTGATAGAACAGTATTCATGTCTTATTGAAGTTATGTAATAAAATAATTTTGGGAGTAGGACCACACCTGCACTCTTCTCAGCCTTATATATACCCTGCAAATTCACATCAACTCCGCGTCGGACAAACTTGCTCCCACCTCCACCCTTTTCTCGTATTTACTTATCTAACGGGGGGTCCGGATTCATACGCATTCATAAGCCACCCTGAACTCCTCCCCAAAGACTTTGTGTTCACGTCCCTGTTTCAGCCTATATGGGCGTGGTCTGTACAAGCAATTATCACATCCACCAACATGCCTGTCAGTGCAGGTATGTGTTAAGTGGGAATACAACTGTGTTGCTAAGGTTGCATATGGACCACAGTTTCTGGAGTCATCACTGAGGGCTGTTACTTCTGTGGTTAACCTGGCTGCACAGGTGACTACTGGCTTTTATTCACTGCATTACTGACCGCATATTATCATTCATTACCCCAACACTCCTCTAATACCCAGGTGCTCTTTAACAATGGAAGTCTTACCAGTAGCTCTGTAGAATATCTCCAGGTTGGTAATACATACAGCAGAGTGTGGGCTTAGCTTACATATACATTATTAAGTATTCTATTGCTGTAAGTGTTTTTTGTGTTGCAATATTCATTTAATCTTCATATTTGTCAACAGAAATCCACTGGCTGTGCAAACACTACACAGAGACACTGTGCCCTTATACCACCAGAGAAATACAGTGCTTGGCTGGCTTAACAGACATGTGATGATCAAACATGAACGACACACATTGACCCCACTGATGAAATCAGTCGCAACCTGGCAACTATGAACCACGCATGGTGAGAAAAAATCTCAGAACATCTCACATCTCAGAACTTGAAGTTGCTAATGCTTCTGCTGAATTTGCTAAATATATGAAGGCAACAATGACTTGCAGCAGTCCCCTAGATGTGGTTGTTTTTTGCATCATTTAAAGGGGAATACACACTTTCTGGACATCTAGTTGCCACATTTCTCCAACACGCCCTTTTCCTCCTTTAGGCAACAGTTAATGAGCGTCTGGAAGAACGCCTCCGTGCGGGTACTTCCAGTTAATGCTGACAGATTGGTTACAAAATGACGAAAAGTTGTTGGCCCACGGCCGAGATGGCAGAATCGCTTGCCTCCTCTTTACAGAGGGAAGACGAGGAAGCCGGAGAATGTGGAGTACTGCCACCCTCCCACCAGATTCCCCTTCTCCAGTTTCAAGTAAACCTTGTCTTCCTTGTCCAGGTAGAGGAGAACTCCGTTGGTAGCAGCCTCACGCGTTACATCTTTGTCACCCGCAAAGGCGGAGATGACTGGTTTCCCATTTAGCATCAAGTTCACCTGAAAGACAGTGGAGGGCAAATCCATATGAAGGAGCATGAAGTGAGGGCTGCTGTCAAATAAGTGCAGCTGGACTGTATCAGGCACAAGGGAAACTTAACAATGGCATCTATCACATGGCTTGTCCTACAAGATCTACCCTTGGTGATACAAATGACCTGGTGTCTAAGATTAGTAGGGCAGTTTTCTACTTTTTATGACAGGCTTAAAAAGGGCATGCATGCACAAACTTGAGCTGAACAAATTGGAGAATATGTTGTGAATGTTCTGACTGATCTTTAATCAGTTCTCTTATTTTCATTTTAAACCCCATTCATTTACATACATTAAAAGCAACACTATGTAGTATTTTTACAATTCGAGCTTCAAAATCATTGTCATAATTCTCTGACCTGTAATAAGTGGACCAGAGTCTCTTTCATTGATACTCCAGGCTCAGCACTGCCAAAACTGCACTATGTAAGATTTGGAGGAGGGTAGGTAACCCACCACCACCCCCAAGCCCCCTCTCCACCACGTTATCTTTTTTTGTTGTTGTTGTTTTCAGGAAAGTGTTGAAAAATGGAATTACACTCTGCAACTGGAGGGTGAGCCCAGGTCAAATATGCCCAATCTTAACAAGGCTGTGCCCCAAATGTATACTACACATTAATTCTATGTAGTATATACTACGTACTAGCTTTAAAATGTAAGTTTGTCAGGTTGGTACACAAAATATTTATATATTACACAGTTTCTTACTAACAGGATGTGATGAACTGTTGCTATGACAATGCATGTCATACCAAGCTGCAGCTTTGAAACTCAAAATCAAATCTCCTTCCACACTACATAGTGCACACTGTAGATCATTAAAATAAGATTTTCTGCACTAAAATACTGCACTGTATGTCAGATATTTTGTACTCAATTTAAGCTTTACTTTCCCTTGTCTAACATTTAGTGCACTGTCTGTGTAATAGTATTAGTTTTATAATCTGTAAAATGCATTATGCAGGGAGTTGGGACAGAGCCCACATTTTGCAGATGTGAGAAGCTCAGGTTTCTCATTGGAATAAGGGACAATAGTGTCCATCATTAATGCCATTCGTAAAAATTGACTGGTGCATATGGAATGCAGCTCTAGTGTTCCTTAAGCTTCTGCAAATTCACCACATCCATTTTAGTAAAAGTAGACTGCCAGCTAGAAAAGTGCACATGCACACAACACAATTTCAAAATACAGCTGATCAATATACATTTCTTCAGCCCTAGCACAACACCAATACTGAGTAATTCAAGAAAACATAAATACGTATTTCTCTACATTTCTCCCAAGGGCTTTTTGTTTTGTTCTCACCTGTATGGTCTGGCTCTGGTACACTTTAATCACGTGAAAGTTAAAGCTGTAGATGCCTTTCCGAGGGGACAGAAAAACAGATTCCAATGTGAAATAGTTTCCTATGTTGACGAGGACCTGTGGAGGGAGAAATATTTTAGAAGTATCAAAG
This sequence comes from Hoplias malabaricus, assembly GCF_029633855.1. Classification (NCBI taxonomy): domain Eukaryota; kingdom Metazoa; phylum Chordata; class Actinopteri; order Characiformes; family Erythrinidae; genus Hoplias; species Hoplias malabaricus. The sequence continues at coordinate 17,632,667 of NC_089804.1, read as the reverse complement.
CATGAAATTAACTAAGAATTCAGCAAATTATTATGAAGAAATATCTTGGCCACAGTGCGTTTCTCTTTTGTGCTCTGTCCAGATTCCAGCTAAAAGCCTTGAACGTATGAGCATGAGAAGGGAATAGACTTGATTTATACGTGTGCTCATGCATAGCAAAGGATTTCCTTGCCGTCATGCTCCGCTGCAGTCAAAGAATAATCAGGATTTCTTACACTCAATCTGAACGTGTCGTGCTGGTGATGAGCTTGGCCGGGACCAGCCTTGCCATTCGAGACCAATTATTCCCCACAAAGAACCAGAAGAACTAAATTCTACAGTTTATGACACAGAAAATAAACATATGCTTAGCATATTCCTCACACTAATGATCATACCAGTTGCATTATTCATATCACCCAATTTTTATACATTCATTCACTCATTCATTCTCTGCATTCATCTTCATTCTAGTGGGTCTGGAGCCCACCCTGAATCACTGGGTGCAAGGCAGAAACACAACCTGAACAGAACAATTTTGAATAGCCTATAACCTACCAGCATTTGTTTTTGGACTGTGGGGGTAAAGTGGATGACCTGGGGAGAAACGAGCTTACGGAAAACGCACAACACTCATCACGTACAGTGACCTGACGTAGGTTTCGACCCACAACCTCAGGAACCTAGAGCTGTGTGACAACGACACTATCTGCAGTGCCATGCTGCCCTGACTCATTTTTAACTATTTAATATGCTTTTATGCCATAATTAAATTAAATAAAGTTATTCTGCTGCTGCTCTGTGCTGCAAGTATGTGTCACATGTCATAACGAGTGAAAGCAGAATCAGCATAGCGATAAACAGAGTAGTGTCAGCTAGAGCAGCTAGTTGGGTTAGCCTTGGTTTGAATGCCCCTGCAACAGAGAAGAGCTGATAGGTGGCTGGCAAAGAAACTGTAGTTTGAGGTATGGCGGAGACATACACACAAACACAAACTGCCCCATGACAGGATACTGAGGACACATGCTTTACACTGCCCCAGTACACCAAACATAAGCTGGCTGAAAGAAACCCACCAGTGGTGGACAGCAGAAAATTGGCATGCCACTTCTAGAGGCTAGGATACAGTAGGGCACTGGTGGTATGGTCGGAAACAATTTTTTCAGTAATTTTAATGTCTATGTGCATGAGTTTTATTACTGCGGAGACATTACAACCAGATGCACTAAAGGCAGTTTTGAATCAAGCTTTGTGATATAACCATGACATTAAAGATCAATTTATGCTTCTGCGTCAAACCTATACCATAAACTACATGTTGGACCCATAGCCTGCCGCACACCTCCATGGAAATGTAACATTGATGAGACCACAGTGACTGTGATTGATTGAATTTGAACCGAGAAAGTCTAGAAACATTTAATTCTTCACACTACACTGCAGACTAGGGTTGGGTGGTATTACAGAAAAATCGTATACCACTGTATTTTAAAATGAAGTTGGTATTTATCACAACGCTCATTTGCTTGCTACCTTTGCTCGCTAACCTGCTAACTAGCTCGCTAACTAAGGGCACAGAGTATACACAATTTAACCAGTTTGGTGCACTAATTTCAGGCACAAATCCGAATCTCAAAATTAGAAACCAAATACCCAATACCGAATATCCAACGAACAAATATCTATATACCCAAATACTTGGGGCCAGCTCTATTGTTCAGAAAACCAGCGCTGTAAAATTAAGGCTGCACTGTGGCTCTCATTATGGCTACTAAGGGAACAGAGTGTACACAAACAAGCCAGAGCTTCATGGAGCTGTCTAATTAGAGGTGTAAAGCTGACAAAATTAACTGTAGCTTTGCCAGCAAAGTAGGTTGCTGTAGGGTGTTAGTCTGTTTTAGGCTTCCTTCAAGACTTTTATTTTGACAAGTCTGAATACATGTGGAGTGGACGGACAAAATTATAAATTCCTACCCAAATAACGAATAATCGGGGCCAGCCCTAGTGGTGTGTTAAAATTGATGTTCTGATATGCTCACACAACCCTACAGTGCACCCCCCCCCCCCCACCTTCGATGGTAATATCGTAAACCATGTAAATATTTGGTGATTCTGCCCCTATCTATATTCACAATACAAGCCTCATCACTGAATTTCGGGGGTCAAAAATACAAAAACAAAGCAATCATTCATTAATTGTAATCGTGATAAAATGTACAATTAATCGTTGTATTGATTTGTGCTCATATCGCCCAGCTCTAGTATGACAGTATGAAAAAATTTGGATACTGCCCATCCCTACTGCAGAAACCTGCAAATTCTTGGCGAGAAACAAACACAAATGTGGAACAAAGAAAAATACAGACATCTCTAGGACAAAAAAATAAAAAATAAATACTCTCTATGAGGAGCATGAACACATGGGGAAAAGGTGTCTGTGTTGTATTTGTTTCTTTGTAGGCACCACATGTAAACTACGATCTGTTCCAATTAGTGCATGTTGTAGCAGTACTATACCTCTTTATTTGCATCACATAATGTAGAGGAAGATATTTGTTATTCAGCCTACTGTTTTGGCTGTGTAATTTCAGAAAGACGCAGGCACGAATGCACGATTATACACTTGTGTAGGCTCTGCGATGAGTCAACACAAAAGCATAAATTGGCCTCTGAACTAGGTTCTATGGTAGACGTTGACATCAAATAAGTAAAATTAGGTCTGCCCATTAAAATCCAACATGAACAAAAACATTGCAGAAAAAATCAAAGATACAGATTATGAATAAAAACTGATTTAAAGTCACTATTTATTCTAATGTGAAGGTATCAATAAGGAATTTATCTCCACTGTGGTTTACACTGTTTATTGGAAGATTTGTGTGGCCAAGTACTGATGTTGGATGATGGTTCTAGATCTCAAACACCACTCCAATGGTGCATCACTCTACTGCCCTACACTTTGGTGTTAAGGGTCTTTATACCACTCTAGGCCACACCTACCATAAGACATGATGACCTCATTCTACGCGTTTAGCAGTAGGAGTTGTTTAACTTAGTAGAAAGCGTTCATTTGAGTGCAGGCAAACTTTTGGGCAGACTAAATAGTCTGAGGGATGGCCTGATTAAAGCTAATATTGCTAATATTCAGTGCTGGATGGAGCACTGCATGTATTGGATTGTTTTCCTTCCTACTGAAGCTTCTTGTGGTCTTGGAACATGGTTGAGTGAGATGAGGAGATATTTTGATTGCTCTGTCTCTGTTGTCTCTCATGCCCTTTGGGATTTTTGTTCCCTCTCTATATTGCGCCACTTTTAGATTGCAAAACCCCTCAAACTCTCTTAGAAAAACTCTTTATATACTGAGGAGTGGTGTTCTGAGGACTTTGGCTTTATTACTATTTTCTATTGCCTGGTTTCACACATAGCTTGCTTGAAAAGTCTACACCAGAGTTTGGGTTTTTATACTGCAGTATGGTTTTCAAAGACTGAAGACCACATGAAAGACTGAAGTTTTACATGAAGGTATGGGAGGGCAATATGGCAACAATATAATATCATATATTTAGTCAAAAAATTCTAACATAACATCACAATAACAATAAAATATTGTCACATTACACACCTTTATAGACATTTGTTGATGGGTCAGAAATTATATACGTTAGTGCAAAAAAAAAAAGACCTTAACTAACACTGGCCTATCATTATATACATGTTGTCAAAAATAAATCTAAATTCTAAGTGCCTATATGCATCACACTTAAAGCAATAAAAATATCCCTTCCTCAATCTTTGCTTCTGTTTAATTTATCATACTCTCAGCTTGAATTTAACAAATCATGCTGCTAATGCATGGCCACAAATTCTTATGTTGTTGCTCTGCTGGTATTAGCAGCCGGTCATGCACAAGTATGGCAAGAGCTTCTGTTGAGAGTCATATGCTAAAACAGATTGTGAGAACTGTGAAACAGAGCTAAGGAGCTGATAGAAAGAGAGAAAACTATGTTTGAACACTGAATTTAAAAAAATGCATTCCCAACAGCAGTGACCTGACCTAGAGCTCCCCTGGAACACCCCAACCCCAAAAACTAAAGTGCTGAACATATAGTGGATTCAGATTATCAGCAAACAACTAAATTCAACCAAAAATATAAACAGTATACAACAAAAACAATGTATAAAATGAATTTAGAGCATGCATATAAACAGTAAATTTAAGAAAATTAAACAATACCCTTAAAGCTTCCAAATAAATAACTAAACAAATAGAAACTAGAAGCAGAAGTTTGTCTGCTTGGTTAGTGCTCATTGGCTGTTGAGCACCCTCGTTGCATTTTAATCTTTCCTCTAAATCAGTGGTTCCTAAAATGGGGGCCAAATGAGCTACGCATGTTTGAGCACTGCTATCAAAATATGGACAACTTTGTGAGAACTAAATCTGCATGAGTTTTCTGGAGACACAACTTCCAACGGGAAAAAATATGATGAGGCATATCTCAAAGCAAGTTCATACCAGTCACTGAAGAGATGTGGGGATTAAATGTGTCATTTTTGCAGCAAATGTGCAGGTTTTAGGCTTTTCCTCTCAGGAATCTGTTTTATAATTTTTATTTTTTTTTTGCAGGTAAGCAGTTAGGAGCTATTATGCACAATCATTTTATTTTTGTTTCTATAATTAGTTGCAGTTTTGTATAAATACATTTATTTTTGCCTAATATAATGTGACTGTGAGGAGTGTGAGGAGTTTGGTGTGTTCTCCCTGTGTCCGCGTGGGTTTCCTCCAGGTGCTCCGGTTTCCTCCCATGGTCCAAAAACACACGCTGGTAGGTGGATTGGTGACTCAAAAAAGTGTCTGTAGGTGTGAGTGTGTGAGTGAATGTGTCGACCACTGAAAGTCTGGCGCCCCCTCCAGAGTGTGATCCCACCTTGCTCCCAGTGATTCCGGGTAGGCTCCTGACCCACCGCAACCCTGAACTGGATAAGCGGTTACAGCCAATGAATGAATGGAGCTTGGAAGTTAAATATGTGTACATGTGTCAATATGGGAAGCTGCCAAAATATTCTCAACTACAAGGGGGGGGGGTATTGTGATTATTATCACAATATGGATGTTTTGTATCATTTTAACAATTAAATTATTATTTTCCCAAACTAAAGAAACTGCTTTTGATTGGTCCACAGCCAACAAGAGAGATGTGCTCTAACTCTCAGTCTACTGTATTAAATTTAGAAATTAACCAAATGCATTTATTAGATTCTTCAGATTAAAGGTACACTGAAAATACAAATACCTCCCCATGTCCAATGTCAGGCTTGAGCTAGAGGGGTATAAAGACTCCTGAAACAAAGCTGTGGAACTTTGGGTATATGTTTTCCTGCATGATGGAGCTCCATCCAAGGATACCGTTTGTCTTTTTAACAATAACTTTCAATAGCCCTGAGGGTAATACAATAAGACTCTATTTCAGTTAAAAACGATTTCCTATTCCATGCAATGGTCTCAGACATCCTATACAAATATTATCAACAGCAGATTTTGTACACCATGCATGTTTTAGCTTATCGGCTGCACTGACAAGGGAAAATGGTCAAAATCTGATATTCTGGCAATTAATTTCTGCAAAATGCTATTGAACTAATGAAAATAAAATTAGTTTATAATGATGGTATGTGCTATATGTATTTAACACTGTATTTACAACTGTCATTTCACATATGTGCTGATATAGCTCAAGATCAAATTAACATCCCATCAAAAAGACAACCCTACAGATTCCCAGGTTTGAGCCCAAGCTTGACCCAAAACGCAGACCAGCTCTTTCCTCTCGTGGCCATCCTGGGACTCAGATAAGACGCGCTTGCCTGCCACTGACATATCTAGGAGCTCCAGATACCTTACAACTGGACTCACAATAGTTCTCTCCAAGCCTGGCCAGCATGGTCCAGCAAGTGTTGGAGAAGATTAAGCAGCATCTGCACCAGAGCTAGTCCCATTGGGAGGCTAGCTGGCATTAACAGAAATTTCAAACAATACATAGCAGGCCGGCATCTCTTGCTCTGCCGCCAGAGAGTTACATAAAGGCCTCGAGAGGCCTCAATTCCGCAGGATGGACAGAGGGCAAGAGCATGCCGGCTTCATGGCCAGTTCTTTGGCCGGTAATGTGTGCGTTGAGGTCTGCAGAAACTGGGGGCTGAAAGCAGCTGGTCAAGCTACCTTCTTTAAGCTTTTTTCCCGGCCTGCTCCTACAGCCAAAGTAATGAGTAGGGAATAATAGGTCCTCAAGGGCAGCCTATACAGAGCACATCTCAGCAGAAAAGAAGCCGAGTTTTAGCTTGTGTCATGCATCAAAATGTACAGCTATTAGCACTGCCTTAGCAGAAGAAGAGAGTCAGAGAGGGATATAAGGGAAAAAGAGTTTTCTTGGGTGTGGTATAAAACACTGCACTGTTAACAGTTAATTTATGCTACAGTCCATTTACTCAATTGCACCATTAAGTATGAATAACTATCAGACCTTGAGTAAACAACTGTTTACTGAGTATTTTATTCGGTGTCCTCATGGAAGGATCATTTTAACCATGCATCTGATATAGATAGCTCTAATATAAAAAATTACTGATGCACCACAGCAACTCAACATTGTCCTCAAAGTCACTGCAGTGCCTGAGGTAGCTCAGATTGTATGCTTCAGAGTTCTTAAATAATTGTGCCTTGTGTTCAATCAACTAAGGTAATTGTCACAGGTGTACAGCTTGCGGTGTACATAATGCAAGGTACATATAACCTTTATTTATCCAAAAAGAATCTACAGTGTTATATGCATGAAGTAGATACACAAATCAGTCTTAATATTACCTAACTGTCCATTCTTGCAACTCCATTTACAATAGTGGAGCTCTGTGTAATTCTTCATTACAGACTGCCATCTGTGCATTTACACATTTATATACCTCCTTTTCAACTAGTTCTTCAATGCTTGGTACCCACATGGGACCACCACAGGGTAGCTGGTGAATCATTCTCAGCAATGCCATGAAACTGATGTGGTGGTAGTGTGTTGCACAGTTGGATCAGACACAGCAGTACTGCATCCAGTTTCCACTGATGAAAGACTAGAGGATGACCAAAACAAATTGTGCAGCAAAAGATGAGTCTCTGACTTTATATCTAGAATGCAGGGTGGACAGTGAGTGGACACAGTGTTTAAAATCTCCAGCAGCCCTGCTGTGTCTGAGCCACTCGTACCATTGCAACACACACTAACACACCACCACCATGTCAGTGTCACTGCAGTGCAGAGAATGATCCACCACCCATATCATACCTGCTCTGTGGTGGCATTGAAGAACAGGGTGAAAGAACAATATGCAGAGCAACTGGCAGACTCCATTCTGCAATTATAGAACTACAAAGTGCTCCTGTAAAGTCAACAGAGCTGAGGAAATAGTCAGTGAAGATAGAAATGGGGGGGGGGTAATAATGTTATGGCTGATTGGCGTATGTTATGGAGAATACAATAGTGTAAATTAACAGAAATTATTTACAGAAATGACAAGACTGACAGGTGTGCAAGAGTATAACTGGATATCCAAAAAGTATCTGTAAATGTAGTCAGTGCTACATGGCACAGTCAGTTCAAATGTCAAGCTTGAACTCAAACATTCACATAGAATGTGCCCCCGGCTACTGGCGTACATGATAGATCTGAATGACTAGTGAATGACAGAAGCAAGTAGGTGGGAGAAGGCAATGCAACATATACGGTTACGTTAACTAGGAACGACAGCATGACAGGAGCAAGATAGCTGCAGAAGACAGTGCAAACATAAAATGCAAGCAACCAGTGCAAGATTAAGGGTAATGAGTGGTTAGGATTCAAACTGACAAGAAGTACAGAAAATGATATACCAGATATTAGAGCACAAAACTCAACTAGATGGTAGCGCACAATTCTGAATGTATGTGGCACAAATGACCACAGAAGACCTTCTAAAGGTTGAATTAACACCTGCTCTGTTTAATTCATATCTGCCACATTGGTCACTTAGGTCAATGCTAAACATCGTGTGAGTTAATGCATCAATGCAGTATTTGGACATCACCTGTGGTATTACAGGAGCTATTTGTTTGTTGTTTGTTTTTTCAAATTCTGTTCAGTTTTAACTTGCACCGTCAGTTCAAGAGTGCACATTATTATTGTTTTCAAATTACTAATTATTATTATAATTAATTTGTGACTTACACAGTAATCAATCTATTTACAAGACTATATCACGCCAAGCCTTTCAAACTGCCTTCCCAAGGAAAAAAACAAAAACAAAACTATAACATGTTCCCTGATAGCAAGGAGACGGCAGACCACGGTTGGTCCACTGAGGGCAAAGTTGGAGGTTGGTGTTTTGCACTGCATTTTCTGGGCGGACCACCGATGATTAAACAGAATTTTAGACAAAATTCCACATTTTCACACTTTTCCATTCACAGTCAAATTTACTAGTTTTTCATTTATTACGTTCTTTTGTTCTTCTTTATAAATTAGATTTGTAAATCATTTTAATCCTGCACAGTGTCAACATTTTCAGCATAATCTTTTTTATATCAGGCTTATACTCATGTTTAAGCCTCTCATAGTTGTTGGTAATATTTGTATTTGTTTTTCCAGAATAAAAGTCTGTATGATTTTAAAATCTGTTTGAGGAGATTAAATTAGAGTGAGATCCTGTACAGGACAGTGATCTGAGGGGTCCAGCAGTGGTCTACAGTCAGTGGTGTATCAACCTTTTATGCCAGTGGCCCGATATACGCTCCCTGTCTGGGTATGACAGTCGATCTGAACGGAAACACAAACATTTACTTTATGCACTAATCACTCTAATAAATGTTAAGCTTTTGTGAACTGTTTTTTTTTCACAGCATCAATAGTTAGTGGAGAATTCGGTGGGTTGAAAATGAGCAATAGAACAATGTTTTCTTGATTTAACTTAGACACGAAGCTGAAGCACATTCCTTAAACGAGTTACACCGGTTTAGTGCGTATTAATGAGTTTTACGGTTGTTTTTTTTCCGAGATAACATTCCTGTCAGGTATTTTACTAACGGTTATTTTTCCTCTCAAGAGAAAAGCCGTTGAACTTGTAGCTTGAGCGCTCTATTAACTCTGCATTTTTTAAACACGCACCTACCCTGCGCGCCATGTATCTAGATAACGAGTGTAGTGATATAGCTACAACTCGCCTCAAAACCATTTCTTTCTGGTAGAAAAGCTGGTTCTGGGCTCTTACTTGGTCGAAGTAAATGATTCTGGTCTTGTTGCTCATCTCTGACGGCTCGTGGTTGTTGCTCCTAACGGCCGAGAAGGCGACTTTGGAGTTGGCGGCTCGGACGGAAATGCCGAGCGGCGAAGAGGAGCCCCTGCGCTCGGTGGCTGGGTTGGAGTCGCACACCACCAGGCACTTGCCCTCCAGCACGATGGGCTCAGTGTCGTTCTGCGCCGCTGCGAGCACCACGACGCTCAGGAGCAGAGCCAAGCAGTCGCGGGTCACCCTTCTCCCCGTCATTATTTACAGATCTGCCTCCTCCTCCAGCTTGTGGTTAGTAGCGAGAAAACTTCCAGTCTTGACAGGCGCGGACTGCTCCTTCGTCTCCCCTCCTTTACGCGCTATTTCTCGGCGTTTTCCGACGAAACATCCGCGCGGACCTCCTCTACGGTTCACAAACTAAAGTGGCGTACCGAGGTTTGGTTTGTGGTCATGTTTTGTCGCTTTTCTTGGTCAGGTTTCTCTCCGGGTGCCTCGCTAACGAGTTGTGTAGCCTCTCCAACTCCAGTGGAAGAGCGGGAGTAAAGCTGCTAGGGGAGTCCACTCTCACTCCCCTCATTCACTTCTCTCCTCTCCTCTCTTCTCCGCTCTTCAAGTGAGGTGCACTTAACCGCCAACGAACAAATTTACCACCTCCTAATCAAATTCATTTACACCACCAGAAAAAAGAGAGAGAACCCGTGGCTTTAGTCTCGTCAGCAGACCCCACTTTTCCCCTTCACTCAGCTACAGCTAACGTGCCAAGTTTAAAAAACAACAATAACACGACGAAATACGAAGTGAAGCACACGAAGAGGAGAGAATCTTCCAACAGCCGCCATGATATTTACCACATGAAATATGACCGCAGACTGAGGCAGTAGCGCAGAGCACTGCCTAAAGAAGTAGCCAAAATAATTAAAGAAATAAATGTGCACACGTTCACAGCGAGGATCAATCTGTCATAAAATGGAGCTCAAGGATTTAGGGTCCTTCAGCTTCTCCGTGCAGCGCTTATATTGCCAAGAAATGTACTAGGCAAGAGTTCAGGATTTCAAGTTATTTGCTGTATTCAAAGCAAAACAAATACTTATACCACACAATAAAATGTGTTTATGTCATTCGTGCTTGCAAATATTAAAATATCTCTTTGTCAGCACACTCTATTTACTCAGTGAGTTCAACTTTTCTGTCACCAGTTGTTGACACAGGTGTCCAATTGCACATTCACTCATTAATTCATTCATTTTCTGTAACTGCCAGAGTAACTGGGTCCAGAGCCTAACTGAATCACTGGCAGCAAAGCAGGAACACACCCTGGACAGGGTACCAGTGTATCACATACTCACCCATTCACTGGACAATTTCACACAGCCAGCACACCTACAGACACATTTTTTGGACTGTGGAAGGAAACCAGAGCAAGCAGAGGAAACCCACACAGACACAGAGAGAACACATCACACTCCTCATGGCTCCTGATCAAACCCACAGCTCAGTTGCACATTTGCAGCATATACAAATCTACAGTATATTCTGGAGTTTTGGCAAAATACAAAGTGTTATTTAGTAGGTTATAACCCTTAGCACTGGGCTGCAGAGCAGTGGAACTCTCTTCTCTGGAGCGTTGCAGCACCATCCAATTCCTTTGGAATGGTTCTGAGAGGTGTGATCCAGTACTAATAATCCAACATCAGTACCAAATCTCATACATGTTCCCCAGGCTGCCACCATTTCTCAAAGCAGTGTTCCAACTTCTAGTGTCAGTACCTCCAGAAGACTGTTATTGCAGCAAATGTTTGGCCTGTTCAGTAATAGTGCTTTATTTACAGCTGTTAATAGACTGGACTAAATCAATTTAATCTAGTCTACAGTGCAGGTGTTTGAAAATGGATGTGAGATATTTCACCTTTGTGCCACTGCTTTACATCAGAACAATCACAGCAGGAAAACAAAGTTTAATTTAGGAGTCAAAAAGATATTTCATGTTGAGCGCACCTTAGATTGCTCTAGCCTGGTATTGGGACTGTTCACAAACTCCTTTCATGAGAGTGGAGTCTTCCATTTTGTTCCGTTTCATGGGGCAATTTTAAAGTGGACATATTGTGGTTGAATCACTCGTTCAGTGCACGTGCACTTTAATTTGGGGATATGGAGTCTACCAACGCACTATGAAACAAGACCAGTCAGTTAGACATTTATCTCAGAAAACACGAGATAAAACAAGTCATTATGATTTTGTGCTGCTCTTTACATAAAGTGCCTTTTGAACCGTCCCACCTCCCTGGACCTGTGTTTATGTGAAACCTCAAAGACATGATTATATATGGCAAAACAAACACAATGAGCATGGATGAATCAGAATACTGATTAGATAACTGGAAATAAATTAAAAATAAAAATCACCATCATCATCATGATATTTTCCGCTTGTCCATTTCAGGGTCGCGATGAAAAATAAAAATAGTATAAAAAATAATTAATAAACAATTATTAATACAATTAAAAAACCCATAGGATCTGCTCTTCACTCCTGGGCTCTTGTGCTGAACTGAGCAGTGTCTCATTCTCAATTAAATCAACAGGCACTAAAACCAGTCATTCTAAACTGTGCTGTTTAGACAAGGGGAAGAACCCTGCTCTGGTGTTTGATCCTTATGATATTTTAACCAAAGCATGTCCCTTTTTTTAATCAAGACCCCAGTTCTGTGTTCACATGTGGAAAAGTCATACAATTTTGTGTTTTTGTTTTTGTGTTTCTGGGTAATGTATTGTGATTTGTAAGGCATTACTTTAAACTTGGTGTATTTGTAATGAAAAACTATGCAAGACACTTTTATCCAACTCTATTTACCTTACATTCAGTGAAAATACATTTCTAATAGCTTAGTAGATAATGACACAATACATTTACATGCAGTGTTTTGCTAAAAGTATTTATTTACTCATCCAAATCATCGAATTCAGGTATTCCAATCACTTCCATGGACACAGGTGTATAAAAAAGCACCAAGGCATGCAGACTGCTTCTTCAAAAATGTGTGTAAAATGGGTCGCTCTCACAAGCTCAGTGAATTCCTATGTGGTACTGTGATAATCCTTGTAGTCAACTGTCAATGGTATTATAACAAATTGAAAGCAATTGGGAACGACAGCATCTCAGCCACAAAGTGGTAGGCCACAGAAAATGACAGAGCCAGGTCAGTGGAAGCTGAGGTATCTAATGCACAGAGGTCACCAACAGTCTGCAGAGTCATTCACTACAGACCTCCAAATTTTCATGTGGTCTTCAGATTAGCCCAAGAACAGCGCGTAGAGAGCTTCATGGAATGTATTTCCATGGCCGAGCAGCCTTACACCAAAAAGCTGGACTCTAGAGCAGTGGAGAATTGTTCTCTGGAGTGATTAATCATCTTTCTTTGTCTGCCAATCCTAAAAATGAGTCTGGGTTTGGCAGCTACCAGAAGAACTGTACTTGTCTGACTGCATTTTGCCAAGTGTAAAGTTTGGTGGAGGGGGGTTGTTTTTAGGAGTTGAGCTTAGTTCCAATGAAAGGAATATTTAATGGTTCAGCATACCAGCCTTTTCTTGTCCCAACATGACTGTGCAACAGTGCACAAAGCAAGGTTCATAAAGACATGTATAAGCGAGTTTGGTGTGGAAGAACTTGACCGACCTGCACAGAGTCCTGACCTCAACCTAATTAGAGTGTAGACTGTGAGCTACGCCTTCTCGTCCAACACCAGGGTCTGACCTCACAAATACACTTCTGTAAGAATGATGAAATATTCCCATAAGCACACTCTTAAACCTTGTGGAAAGCCTTCCCAGAAGAGTTGAAGCTGCAAAGGGTGGGCTGACATCATATTAAGAATGATTAAGAATGAGATGTCACTCAAGTTCATATGCGTGTGAGGGCTAATACTTTTGGCAATACAGTGTATAACCATTCGAGTACATCATTAATATTTCAGCTGTAGTGTAACAGATGAGTCTTTCCTTCTTTTTTGGATAAAAACAGTAGAGTGACCTGAGGATTGTACATTATGAATGTAATAACACCTATGTTTAATTTCCTTACCCAACACCCCACCCCCCCAACACCCTTCTCTATTTCTGTCTTTTTTGAGCAATAAGCCAATTGCAGAAAAAAAAAAAAAACATGCGGTGCAAATACAGTGCTAATTCTTGCGTTATGTGTGAATAACACCCAGCTATTAAAAAGTAACAGAGAGAAGGTTAAGTCGGAAAGACATAAGTGGGTGGAAGTTGTTCCTGTGTGCCTCGTCAAACGATGTGCATGTGAAGTGTCTATTCACTTTTGAAAATTCATTAATTAGGCCTCGCAAACAGTGAAAACAGACAGTTCATGGCCTAATTAGTTGGAGTGAAGGTGAGACAATAATGTAGCCTACATTTCTCCAATGGCTGTTTAGTGCCACCCCAAAACAGAAACGGTGCTTCAAAACAGTCAACACAGGCAAACACTTCTCAGCCTCTTTCTCCATGTCATCCTCTCTCTCTCTCTCTCTCTCTCTCTCTCTCTCTCTCTCTCTCTCTCTCTCTCTCTATGTTGTCCATGTTAAATTCTCTTTTCTAAATGAGGATTTGTTTTTACTCACTGAGCTAAAGAATATTCCAATTGTGTATCAAATACAGACGCATTCGTAATCTTTCAAAATGCCAGCCTACTTAAGGTTCCATGGTTATTATTTCATAAATGTGTTTTCCACTTTTATTGGACACATTGCAATGAGCAAGGCTCTAAAGCACCACCCAGCATGAGCGATGACATGAAGAATTAAGATTTGATTGATAGACGAGTATTGATTTTTTTATTTTTTTTATTGCCAACTCTGGCTTTAGGACAAAGCCCACAGGACAATCTGGGCCAAAAGTCTATTCCTGGTTGACTCTGAGATAGATGAGCAAGACTTTGAGTGCTGCAAATGAATCAACCTCCAGTGACCTGCATGTTTTCAGTCGGGCTTGGTAAGCACGGCTGGGAGCGCGGGGAGAAGGGCCTAGTCATATGACCCTATTGACACTGTTTGTGGTGGGAAAAGCCTCTTGGGTCCAATTGTGAGCGTGTTTATAATTCAGTGGGATATGGAGAGCTCAACACGATTGCAGGCCATGGAGAACACAGAGCCACTTCAGCAGCTGTGTGGTGCGGTGAGTCAATAGATTGTCCATTTAGCGCAGAGACAGTACGCATCTTCTGACGCTTGTGTGTGTGTGTGGGGGGGGGACGACGACGGCGTGTTGTTTGTGTGCCTGCCTTTGTTCAGTAGCTTGGACTCAAGATGAATATTTTAATAAGACTACATTCAGAACTAAATATAACCGTAATTCATTAAAAGTGTACAAAAAATATCTACGGATTTTTCATGTGAATTTCTGGCAACTTAGTATGAAAAATCCAGATCAGCCTAAAATGAATCCTAAACCACACCCCAAAGTTAACCCCAAACCTTAACCCTAAACTTAATTCTAAGATTTGAAATTTTGAAACAGCATCACTGTGTGCCTGTTTAATGCTATTGCCAAGGTGCCAAAAAACAATGGGGTCCTAATTAACACCTTGGACACACTAAAAGCCTAAAGACAAATTTTTGCTTGGTCCCTAAAAAGAAACTTACAGAACAGTTTTACTGAGATTATATTTCAGCCTGTTGTGCTTTAAAAATAGAGAAGTTCTGCTTTTATTTTTCTTAATTAACCAGTGGAGGACAGGACAGCAAGGACAACAAGGAGGTTGGCAGAGCTTTTTTTTCACTGTTAACACAAATATAGCACTTTATTCAGGAACTATTGTTATTACGTGTAATGCTGAGGTTAAAAACAACAGCGTTTTGTGTTTGTATAATGCTATCACTATACGAAATATAATCTAACCCTTGAATCTAAATTTAAACTTTACTCTAAACATAACACTAACCTTAAACATAGATATAAAAGAAAACTTAAAAAGAGACAGCAGTGTTTGCATCCCAGTTGTGTGTTACACACCGATGCTATACAACAGGGGTGTCCAAAGTCTGCACGGCTTCACTTTAAAGAATACATCATTAGTGGCCTGCTGGCACTTGGCAGGTTTTCATTTCACCTGACGATGGCAGCAGTGTGCTAATGCATAGGATATTGCACCACTGTGTTAATGAACTAAGCTAAACTTAAATGCCATTCATTTCTCTGGGCCAACAAAGTAATTCACAGAACAACATCTGGTGATGGCTGCAGCAAATAAATAAATAAATAAATGCAAAATAGAGAGTGAGAATTTGCGATTTCAACAGAGAGTATTTGCAGTAAAATGTTGGATTTTACCCTCTTGATATCCTGAAATTCAGTAGGTAATAAATATAAACTGTTTTGTACATTTTTTCATGTTTTGAATACACTGTTATAAAAAATTTATGAATAATATACTTGGAAAGATAGACTGACCCTTAAGAATTTGGATATGATCCCGTTTAGCCCACTCTTAATAGAATGAGCTCAGCAGGTTAGTACACAAAACACTACAGTACATGATTAATGGATGAGAATGCACTACATACAAAGCTGCAGTCCATTTTTTTCAAAGACTGAAACACAAATATCTCCCTCCATGCTGCATAGTGCACAGTGTAGGTCATAAAACAATGGTTTATGCACTAAAATAGTGCATTGTATGTTGGAAAATAAAACCATTTATATTCAATATAAGTAAGCTTCACAGCCCTGTCTATCATTTCGTGTACTGTATGAGTGTAGTATAAAGCAATAAGCCACAGGAGACACGTGTTACTGTTATTTTATCATGGGGAAGGGTTTTTTAACACAACATAAAGCGGAGTGCGCAAAACGTCCTTCACCGGATAAAAATTACTGGTCTCTTTTTAATACAGCGGCCAATTTAAAACATTGTAAAATACATTGATGTTCAATTCATTAAAAAAAAAGCCATTTACAGTAAATCTCTTCTGCCACACAATGTAGTCCATTAACACATAGCACTGTTGCTAGGCAACATGAGGGCAATCGTTTGAATATATCAGTGTCGCATATCCACTGCATCAAACAATGTCTGTTCATGTGTATTCAAAGTGTTTTAAATGAGTAGAAATGCATCGAATTGTGTCCTATTTCTGTAGGGACTTACACTAAAAGGGAATTTGCAGGAAGCAGAAATGGCTTCACACAGAAACGTATAGAACTGTATCAAAATTTTACTCTTTATGTAATATGCATTGTGGACTATTATAGTCAACTTTGGCACTTGTACTACATATGTACACTCGTATTAGTATTAGTATTAACATGAAGTGCGCAATTGGGCCAGTGATTTGTGTTGGTGTAAAAGAGATAACAGTGTTGTGTCTATAGATTTCTTCAGGAACATTGAGCATATTTTGAGCATATCTAGTAAAACAGCACCACCAGAGGACAGGAGATGACTTAGTGAACATGATATAACTTTATATATAGAGTTATATCATCTTAAGGTCCAATGTTACAAATATCTGAGGTGCTGTTTTTAGTAATATACTTACTAATTACTGTCAACATTGTTGTGTAAAGGAAATCGTACTATGTAAAGCTGCTGAAGAAGAGGCTTCTCCATGAGCTCAACTCTTAAGCTGCCTTTTGAGGTTAAGAGCAAAAGACATTAAAATTCATCCAACAGCCTCCAGAGCCGAATTAATTTCAAACAAGTGCTGGCTTCTCAGGGTTTGTAACCGTTCTGTCATTTAGGAGATGAGGTTTTAAAAAGAGTGTTTCTTTAGTCTTTACTTAAAATGACCTGCGCAAGGTAAACAAAGGGGAAGACTGGAACAAAATATTCAGGCAGAGCAAGTTCATTCAGTGAAACATCTTTATTACTAGCCCAATTTAAAGGCTGAAATATTAAAACGCCACCACAGATTACACAGCCAGCCAAGCCCACACAATAAACCTTGCCAGCAGTTCCAGTTCAATAGCGCTGAACATTCAGCGCCTTTCAAAAACCAAACTTGATTACTAGCACAGTGCATTATATGTATAGACGCCCACCTCACTGACAGCGGTGGCAGTTGCTAATACTTATGTGGTCACATTAAAACTGACTTCCGTGTCAAACCATGCAAGGTGGAGCTGCTGGTTAACACACAGCTGATGGGGGTGATGGAAATAGAGCTACAGCTACGGATGCCCAATTTTACCCAGTGGGCTGAGCTGACACGAGATTGGCAGCCTGCTGCCATCACCTGAGGCAGCCCCTCACTCCAACAGGGAGGCCCAGAGAAATGGTTTAATCTGGAGGGCATAGAAAGGGGTCACAACATAGCCCTTTTCCAGCAGGGCATCTTTTTTTACACTTACCAGTCTAAACACTTCAATGCCAAGTTGGTCAGGAGCTTTGTGTTACTTTGTAAAGGTGTAGACTGCTTTCACTTTTCATATTCTTGGCCCTGAGGGAAGTAGAGATCAAATAAAACCTAGCTTAGTGCCATGTTTAGGCTCATTTTCTGAGTCTGGACTTACCACAAAGGGCCACAAAGATGAGGTTTCTCTTATTACACATTTATTTCATAATCAATGCTTAGCATTTCAAGGTCCAGACACCATGCTTTTAACTGTGAGAAGGTGACATCTTATCAAAAAATTACTTGTTCAGTCCATGTGCAACTTACGTGGAGGGTCTGGCGCCTACCAACCCACAAACTGTGAATGAAGACCACCCACTCAGTTTACTGTGGGCTGGTAAGATAATATTGGATAAAACTAGTCTTTCTGATTTTATATTGTTTTTTACACAGAGTGCAGGCGGTTTTGGGTTGTTCCACCCCCTCATCTTAATCCCTCCCTGTATTTATGTAACCACGCAAAGACAAGGTTAAACAGAGTAAATGGAGAACTGAGTGAAAACCAGATCCAGAGCTTCCTCGATCCTCACCCTTAGGCTATTGCACTGAACTGAGCTATGATTCATTTTCATTTAAAGGAACAAGTACTGAAACCTGTAGTTCTGAGCACTGCTACAATGCTGTGTTATTTGATCTGTTGTTTGTATTTTGACCAAAGGGTTTCATAGACATTTCATTAAGACCCAGAACTCTGTTCACTTGGGAGGAAAGGTGTAGAATAAGTCCCCTTTAAGAAGTCTTATAAATGGGCAGATGTGAGCACTAACTGCTATGAGTGCTACCAAGGTGAATTTAAAAACTGGGTCACTGCCAGTGACTGAGAGTTCCCCTTTAGGAAGATAGGGTTTCAGACTGACAAGAGTTCAGCTCTGCATCCAATGTCATATGAATGTATCCCATGTCTTTGAAGGGCCCCACTCTTTCAGAAACCTGGGACAGATTTCCGGAATAAATACTCAGTCCTCTGCCATATCAAGACCAGATGGTGATTAGTATTTAAACCCTGAATAAGTGCAAAAACACATTTATTCAGAAGAGGGCATGTAGTTTCACAGGATACAATTGGTGATCAGGAAAATAATCGATCCAGAGCGAGTGGAACACTGGCGCGCCACATCGCGTTACGGCTTATGGACTCGTCAACTTTGCCATATGCATTGCAGTCAGGGGCTTAGTTGTCATGCGTTTTATAAATAATTCTGTTCACTTCCATGACTGCTTCTTTCACAACTCACTCTAACGCGCACAGACTGTCTAAATATTATAATAAATATTAACCTACAACAATGTTTCTCGGAATATTCTAACTTTATTCTTGGAATTATACTGTTAGACTGTTTTTCTCAGAATTATTCTGACATTATTATTTTCAGAATTCAGACTGTCTGAATATTGTGTCGACTCAGTCTCAGTTTGTGAGCACCTTGTACTCATTGTGTGTTATTCTATTGCAGAAACAGAACAGAAACAGAAAAACAAATAACATAATAAACCAAATAAACCTTTTCCACTGTAGTCAATCAGATGAAACATTTTTGTTGTCAGATATTTACAAACCGGATTCCCAAAAATTTGGGACACTAAAGAAATTGTGAATAAAAACTGAATGCAATGATGTGGAGGTGCCAACATCTAACATTTTATTCAGAATAGAACACAAATCACAGATCAAAAGTTTAAACTGAGAGAATGTATCATTTTAAGGGAAAAATATGTTGTTTCAAAATTTCATGGCATCAACAAATCCCCAAAAAATTGGGACAAGGCCATTTTTTACCACTGTGTGGCATCCCCCCTCCTTCTTACAACACTCAACAGACGTCTGGGGACAGAGGAGACCAGTTTCTCAAGTTTAGAAATAGGAATGCTCTCCCATTCATGTCTAATACAGGCCTCTAACTGTTCAATCGTCTTGGGCCTTCTTTGTCGCACCTTCCTCTTTATGATGTGCCAAATGTTCTCTATAGGTGAAAGATCTGGACTGCAGGCTGCCATTTCAGTACCCGGATGTAGCCATGATGTTGTGATTGCTGCAGGATGTGGTCTGGCATTATCTTGTTGAAAAATGCAGGGTCTTCCCTGAAAGAGATGACGTCTAGATGGGAGCATATGTTGTTCTAGAACCTGAACATAGTTCTCCACATTAATGGTGTCTTTCCAGACATGCAAGCTGCCCATGCCACAAGCACTCATGCAACCCCATACCATCAGTGATGCAGGCTTCTGAACGGAGCGTTGATAACAACTTGGGTTATCCTTGTCCTCTCTGGTCCGGATGACATGGCATCCCAGTGCTCCATAAAGAACTTCAAATCGTGACTCATCTGACCACAGAACAGTCTTCCATTTTGCCACACTTGTAAAAGACCCCTGCCCCAGTGCAAACGTCTGAGCTTGTGGAGCTTGCTTAGAAATGGCTTCCTCTTTGCACTGTAGAGTTTCAGCTGTCAACAGTGGATGGCACGGTGGATTGTGTTCACTGACAATGCTTTCTGGAGGTATTCCTGAGCCCATTCTGTTATTTCCTTAACAGTGGCATTCCTGTTTGAGGTGCAGTGACATTTAAGGGCCCGGAGATCACGAGCATCCAGTAGAGTTTTACGGCCTTGACCCTTACACAAAGTAATTGTTCCAGATTCTCTGAATCTTTTGATGATGTTATGCACGGTTGATGATGATAACTTAAAAGTCTTTGCTATTTTACGCTGGGTAACACCATTCTGGTATTGCTGCACTATCTTTCTGCGCAACAATGGTGGAATTGGTGATCCTCTTACCATCTTGGCTTCAGAGAGACACTGACACTCTGAGAAGCTCTTTTTATACCTAATCATGTTGTCGATTGACCTAATTAGTGTTAATTGGTCTTCCAGCTGTTAATTATATGCTCAATTTCCTTTTTCCAGCCACTTATTGCTACTTGTCCCAACTTTTTTGGGATTTGTTGACACTGAAATTTTGAATCAACATATTTTTCCTTTAAAATGTCACATTTACTCAGATTAAACTTCTGATCTGTCATCTATGTTCTATTACGAACAAAATATTGACATTTGCCATCTCCACATCATTGCATTCAGTTTTTATTCACAATTTGTTTAGTGTCCCAACTTTTTTGGAATCCAGTTTATATTAAGCCAACTGCTACCAGGACTGTCAGTGCCTTTCAATAGCCTTTTTGAACAATGTCAAAGCAGAATCGGTCAATTTATTTTTTCTATACTGTATTGCCAGTTTACAATAATTGTATTATTTTAAATTGTTCATTAATTACAATACGATCTGAAGGGAAAAATTATTATTGGTCTAAGATTCTAAAAGACAGTCTTGTCCTTTTTACATTATCAGATGTCCAGTCAAAATGTCATAGAATTGCTTATTTAGGACTCATATTTGTTTACACTTTTTTATGTTATTGTTAATTTATATAAAATTATCTAATGTGATTTTTATGAATAAAGAATTACTTTTATGTATAAAAAATGAATCTGTGTTGAGGGAGAATGAAATGTAGGTTCTCCTGGACACGGTGCTAACATAGTTGTATCTAAAAGCAGAGCTGTAGTTCCCAGTTTTTCAGCACTGACCTGATGCTCTCAGTAGTATAGGCAGTAGCAAACTACTGTGAGGACTATGAAGGGGGAATGCAAACCTTCAAAACTTAAAATGTGAACTTTTTGCATCTATAATTACCACAGGTTTTTCAGTGTATATTACCATTCATTCATTCATAGTCTGAAACTGCTTATCCAATTCAGGGTCACACTGGGTCCGGAGCCTAAACGCCTGGGTGCAAGGTGGGAGCAAGGGGGGGTGTTCTTTGCAGGGTGACACATACTCACACATTCACTCACTCATATGGACACTTTTGAGTAGCCAATACCACCTACTAATGTGTGTTTTTGGACCATGGTTGGATACCGGAGCAGCTGGAGGAAACCCATGCAGCCACAGAGAGAACACACCAAACTCCTCACAGACAGTCACCGGGAGAGGAACTTGAACCCACAACCTCCAGGACCCTGGAGTTGTGTGACTGTACCTGCTGCGCCACCGTAAGTAAATTTGTGTTTGGTAGATTATTTCTTTGTTGTATTCTTGATAATAAATCTCATACTGTTGGAAAGCCTGTTATTTTCCCTTTTAAATGGTCCCCCATGCATTTGTGGGATGAGCAGTAGAGCTGAATATGTGGGTTGAATCCATGAAAAAGTTGCCAAAACCTCTCTGCCAATGCCTAACACCTTATTCTGTTATTCACTCATTTATCATTTGGTGGACAGGACGATTGAAGTTTGAAGAAACAAGACATATTGGCAATTTAACAATTTATTCATTTAACAAACAGGAATCTCAGTAGCGTGTGGAAGAACCATACACAGCCACAACAGCCTGGTACTTCCTCCTCATGCTGGTCACCAGCTTGGTCACACACTGCTGTAGGATGGCATCACATTCTTCAACCAGCATTTGTCGCAAGTCAGCCAACATGGTTGTGTTGGTCATTCTGGCACAAACAGCATGCCCAAGCTGATCCTACAAGTGTTCAATGTGGTTGAGTTCAGGACTGCTGGCAGGCCATTCCCTCCTCTCCACTGCCAAATTCTGGAGGTTGTCTCTGATAAACCCTGTTCTGTGAGGGTGAGCCTTGTCATCTTGGAGAGTTCTGTCCCAGACTGTTGGATTGCCACTGGTTGCATAATTTAATCTCAATATCTCTTTACATTGAGATTGCCTCCAATGATGACAAGCCTCGTTTTTCTAGTGAGAGAGGTGCCGCCCCACAACATCATAGTGCCTCCACCAAAAAATTTTACTCTCTTGGTGCAGCAATCAGCATATCATTCTCCGCATATTCTCCACACTTTGACCTTACAATCCAACTGCCGTAGACAAAATCTGGACCCATCACTGAACGGCCAGACGATGTAGGGCAGTCATGACAAGCCTCCTGGCAGCCCGATGAGACCGGAGATTGGCTGCGTGCAGTCTGTTCTGAATTGTCTGGGCAGAGAGCCATCGGCCATAGCATCCTTCAAACCTTGACTGCAAATCTGTTGAAGACTACGTTACCTAAGAGCTGACAGGGTGAGGAAACAATCTTCTTGGGGTGTCGTCATCTTGGGACGCCCACTTCGCTGCCTGTCTCTGACACCCTCTGTTATATGGAACTTAGCCTTCAATTTGGAGATGGTACTAGGGCTCACTCCAAATAATGCCTCAAGCTGGTTTTGCAAAACACCAGCATTCTTAGAGCAGACGCCTATTGACCACTGTAGCAGGGCCCATGCTCACAGGTGCTGCCAATTGGGGGTACCATAAGCTCAAAACAAGTGTCAATAGCAACAGCAAAACAAGCTGTTTGGCATTGGCAGAAAGGATTTGCAAATTTTCCATAGGCACAACCCACATACTCAGCTCTACTGCTCCTCCCACAAATGCATGCTCCTTACAAATGTAGCACCATTTAAAAGGGAAATTAACAGACTTTTCCACTGTATAAAAGATTGATTGCCAAGAAGCATTGTTACAACAAAGAAATAATCTATCAAACACAAATTTCTATGCTTTTTGTACTTAGATTAGTTACTGGGGTGATGGGGGTTGAACAACACCCTGTTTTTTTTCCCATTTCTACACCTGCAAAGAATGTAAAAACATTCAAATATCCCTTTAACCACAAAACTAATTACAGCATACTCAAATGTTAGCAATACCTCTACTGCATACCTGCTATATAATTTTCATATAAAACTTATTTTGAGGTTAAAATCCATAAGCACCATGCTTGAAATACAATGCAAATCCACAATACAATCTCAGCATGCTTTAACAT
This sequence comes from Hoplias malabaricus, assembly GCF_029633855.1. NCBI lineage: Eukaryota > Metazoa > Chordata > Actinopteri > Characiformes > Erythrinidae > Hoplias > Hoplias malabaricus. Next base: position 17,609,162 of record NC_089804.1, on the reverse strand, counting down.
TTAAACCATTACTCCACCATAAATGCATAGACCTTAATTTACCATGTTTGTACCATTTCTCCTATTGGCCTGTGCAGAATGAATGGCAGGCAGAGAACACCACCAGTCCCCGATTACCCCATACACTTCAGATTTCACTCTCTACCAAAGCCACCTATATAGGTTAAACCCTTCAGCTTTGTTCCTCCTGAAATACAACACAGACATAAATAATAATCATAATGAAAAGCACAACAACACAACAAGCCATGACGTCTCCCTGTTGACACCCCAGAACAGAAGTCAGTCATAAGCCAGTTATATAAAACAAAAGGCATGGTAACGAGGCTACGCCTGAGCACCCTAGAGGAAAACAAGCAGATAGCAGGAGTGCGTGATTGAAACCCGCCACTGAGGTTTGACAGGTGGGATGATTCCAGCGGAAGAAATAACATCCCTCTTTTAGTAATCCGCTCAGACTAACAATGTGTTGCTGTCCATGGGAAGCTGGCTGTGGGTGGTGTCTCTGGACCCTGACTAGGACAGAGGGGAAAGTTAAGGACAAGGAGAAGGAAACAAGTGACTTTGCTCAATGCCCAGTGTTGCCCTACGCTCTGCCCTCATTTAAGTTTTCAAAGCTGAATACAGTCCAATCTGCACAGAAATGTTCACACATTAAGTGTAAAGCCTTTTCAGAAAAAGTAGCAGCTGTTACTGAAAAAGGACAACCTAGATTCATATTATGGAGCAAAATATGATTAATTTCGTGTTATTTTATCACGCACCTGCTGTTGTTGAGCCTGTTAAAAGTCCTCACACTCTGAGTGGTGGATGGATGGGGGTGGGTGTATAACATGAGTGACTGCAGTAGAAGCGTAGCAGCACTTAGTGCCTAATTAATGTGGCATGTCGGCACTAACACACAGCTCCAAGGTCTCAGGGTCATGGGTTTAATCCTTGCCTCAGGTCACTGTCTTTGAGGGGTTTAGTGTATTCTCCCTCTGCCTGTGTGGGTTTCCGCCAGTTCTGCTGTTTTCTTTTCTTTGAGAGTGAGTGTGTGATTCCCCTTTTATATACTGTCGCCACTTCCAGGGTGTGTTCCTACCCTTCCACCCACTGAATCCAGGTGGGCTCTGGACCCTTTGCAGGTCTGAACAGGATGAAGCAGTTGCAGAAGCTGAATGAATGAGACAAGATTAACAGAATGTAATTTCACCCTGTTCTTCAATGCACAGGACCCCCACAGTGCAGGTATGATTTGGATGGAGAATCATTCGCAGTGCTGCAGTGACTCCGATGTGATGGTGATGTGTTAGTGTGTTCTGCATTGTGCTGAATACAAGTGGATCAGATACAGCAGCACCTGCGCTCTGGGGGTCTTGACCACTGAAGAATAGGGTAAATGGGGTTAACAAATATGGTCTAGAATTTGTTACTGCAGACCTACACATTAGCACCTGTATAGTGAAAACAGTTGATCAAATAGACAATGAGTGAAAAATATTATTGCGCTTTTTTCAATGTTTTTTTTCTTTTTTGGCAAGGTAGATTATTTGAATTTTAGACTTTATATAAACAATATGGAATACTTCTGAGCTGTGTCCACAAAATCCTCAATTAAAGGAGCACTAAGTAACATTTTTTTTACCTCAGTGGGGAGGGGAAGGGAGTGGGGTTGTTTCCTACTCTCTTCCAAAAGTTACATAGTGCAGTTTTTGCAGTACTGATCCCTGAGTAGCAAATTAGCAGAGGCCCTATTCTCCCTATTACAGGCCAGTGAAGAATCACAGTGATTTATACGCTGTAATTTCAAGGTACAAATATTACATAGTGATCCTTTAACTTGCTGGATCCATCAGTATTTAATGTTCTAATATCTTATCATTTCAAAATTAAGCACTGGTCACAAGAATATTTAGAATATTTTCTTCCCATTTCCATAGTGAAACACCTTCAAATTGATACAAACTCTTACATATTTGATCTCGTTTCATAAAGAGAACTCATAAGCAGATCATGGTGTTAAAGACCCATTCTGTCCTGAATGGGAAATATTACCCACCTTTGCAAAATATCTCAAAATACCACGGCATATTGCCATATCAAGTTTTACTTCATCTTTGTGCACGCTGTTGTTGTGACATTCTGCGGACTCACAGATTGTGCATCTTGTCTCTGGAAGAGGGGGATTTAGTTTGCCAGGCTGAGATGAAGGTTTGAGCATTATAAAACTCCCGCTGGGCCTGAGAAGATGCCAAAGACATATGGAATATAAACATGGTAATTTAATCATTTCAATTTTATTCCATTACTAGAGTGCGTGAACTGTTTTGTGTCTGTGTAGGTGCATACATTGCTTTTCAGTGTTAGGGGGACAATAAACGGTAAAATTGCTCAGGAGTAGGACGCCAAAGTACTGTGGTTTTAAGGCTACAGGTTGTATGTTCAATCGGTAATACCAACAATGACCTGCACATTAAACATGACATGGTCTCATCTAACAGATTCTTAATGTAAAACCATCATGGCTGACTGACAAATAAACCAGCTTCGGCAGAACACACTGGCAGTTTCTCTGTATTAAACAGGTATATTGGAGAGGAACAAGATCAGATGAACAAGCCTGAATTACTTTCAAAAAAGTGCAACTTGTGGATGGATACAGGCCTTTTGTTATTTGGTTTAATGTTTCTACTCCTGCAATAGAAAAACTGTTTCTTCTTCACAGTCCTGCAACATGGGCCAGATACTGGTGTATAATATGCAAAATTATTTTCAGAGTGTGCTTCCAAATCAGCTTGCAGCAGGCAGAATAAATTCTTAACATATTTAATGATGAGGAGTCAACTCCCAGTAATTCAATTTACTGAGTATATAGGAATCAGGATCAACACTTGGATAATGACTCAGAGAGTCTGAATATACAAAGTCCTCAATCATATCAAAGTGAATAATATATTGTCATCTGAACCCACTGTAAAGTGTGGATTAACCATGACTGATCCATTTAACTATGGCTCTGGAACGGTCTTGGTTAAAACAGCCAGCAACTCTGTGAACAGAGAAAGTGAACACAGCTTGAGCAGGGTCTCAGAAATATCTGTGTGCCTTTCTTTATATATCATTCCAAATTGGGAAATGTGGTGTTCTCTGTTTTTCTACTGCAGAATTAGAAACTGAAAACCAAGTAACCAAAGGCACACAAACCAATGACTAACATTTGTAAGCAATTTCAAAGAAAAAAGCCCAATATTAAAATACATTGACCTTGCCAGTCCCGTCATGGTAGTGGAGGCAGTGTAGGTGTATGAAAGGGGGGTAATGCAAACCTTCAAAAATTAAAAATTTTCTTTAATGCATATTGCTATTTATTATTTGCAAAATTATAGTTTGTTATAGTATGTTTACAATGCTTACTATGGGGGACAACACTATTAGACCACCCCACCCCCACCACCACCCCCCATTTATGATATTTAATGGTTGATATTGTGTAAGACTATAATGTGAGATTTTGTACACTGCACATCACAATTCTATATAGATCAGACCACTTCTGTGCTTTTCAATGTAACCTGTCATGTGTAGCCACTAAAACTACTGTCTGTGTAATTCTTTTGTATGATACAGATGCAGCTGACTCTAGCATGAAACTCACTGGAGCATTGCTTTAGAACAAATGCCTGTCTGTCCTCTCCCTGCTCTTTCACGTCTGTTTAAAATGTACGATGCATGGACCCCTGGGGTCGCTCAAGTCGCAGACAAAATCAATCAGAGTCCTTCTAAAGCGCGGCTTAGCGCTGAGATCCAGCAACGTGGCTCGTGTGAAAGAAGGAGAGGAACAAAAAAGGAGCGGTCTTTAAACTAGGGGCTGCCACAGATGTCACCCAGCTCCATAGCTGTCAAGCCATTTCCAAACAGGCCAGAAAAGCCGTCACGTTCGTACTTTGAGCCGGGGAGGGAGGGTTTGGAGTGTCTGGAGAAATGCGCGTGGATGGGGTTCAGCTGGCTCTGGCCGCTGGAGAGCTCCCTCAATGCTGACCAGCTGTGGAGCCGCTGGCAGCTTGGCAGCCCCTGTTCGTCTTATACAGCCCAATGACGTCCACTGAAAGAGCTCTCCAAGAAGTAACAAGCGATCTATGTGAGCATTTTCTACTGAGCTAGCAGTGCATCTAGCATGGCTCTTTGTTATGGACTGGAGTCAGAGAGCTGCCTTTCAGTAAATCTGCCTCCAAATCAATTTAAACGCCACTGTGGGAAAAGATCCAGCAAATCCCTCCCATGAACCCCTTCAGATTAGGCGGCTCACAAAACACCTTGTCCTTCAGTCCATACCGACATTCCTATGGCCAGTGGACCTGACACACCTTCCATGATATGCTTGAGAAGGTAGCTACTTAAAAATGATGGTTCTTCAAGGGTTCTTTAGTAAATACGGTGCTATATAGAACCCTAAAAACTCAAAGTTCCTTTTGCATGATTAAATGGTTCCTGGCATCATGAATGGGTCCTTCTTTTAGAAAAGGGTTCTATATGGCACCAAAAATGGTTCTCCTATTGCATGGGTCACCAATCTTATCATCAAAGAGCCGGTGTGGCTGCAGGTTTTCATTCCAATTAAGCAGGAGCACACCTGATTCTACTTGTCTGATCAACTAGTTTCCTTCTTTACATAGTTATACAGGGTGTGCTCCTGTTTGGTTGGAATGAAAACCTGCAACCACACTGGCCCTTTGTAGATAAGATTGGTGACCCCTGTTATATTGTAACAAACTTGACATTGTACCAATCCCTCTTTTGGTGCCATAAAGAACCCTGTTCTTAAAAGTGCTATATAGGACCATATACAGCCCATTCACCAGCAATTTGAAGAACCCCTTCATGTTGCAATGAACCATGTAATCATGCAAAAGGTTCTTCAAGTGTTTAGGGATCTATATAAAACATTTTCCTATAATAAACAACTCTTGTGGAACCATACTTTTAAGTGTGTATGTCTGGTTTCATGATCGTATGTTGCATGGCAACTTAAATAATAAGTGTACACACACACACACACACACACACACACACACGTGAAAATCTCAGCTTGTTAGTTCTGAATGTATCCTTTTAAATTCGTTGATAAACTGGCAAACCCAGCCAAATAGTTCTTGAGAATCCTGGTCCAATGGCTCACCAAATTTCACCTGAGAAGAAAAGAAAACAGACAGGTAACTTAAATTAAGAAATTAATTAAGAATTAATTTTGAACCTGCACCTTTCCTTGTTTACAGTATTTCACAAATAGGCTGTATGGTTCATTTTACAGATTGCTTATATATATGTAATAACATGATAATGTTACTTTAATTAGTTGGGTTTTTTACCCAGACTATCGGTTTTGTAGTTTTTAGTAAATAATGATTGCAGCTGTAACTAATTGTGTACTATCAGTGTTCATTCATTCATTCATTATCTGTAACGTAAAATTATCTGAATGAATGAATGAACTATCAGTGTTATTATTATTATTATTTATTTATTATGAACATTTTTATTATTGTCCCAAACAGTGCAGTAGTAAAATGCTCATTCTACTTAATGCCTAAAATTACAGTGAAACTACACAGGGTTAGAGCTGTAAATTACACACTCTTTTACTTCATCTTGTTTCTCACTTTGTCTAACATGTGATAATAGCATCCTCTCTTCAGGATAATAAGAGTCTTATGTTCTAAGATACCCAGCTCTGATCAGAAAGAACAGATGACTAGGGTTCAAACTTATATAATATATAGTATGATATTATTATTATTATTATTATTATTATTATTATTAATAGTAATAATAACAGATTAATTATTTACCAACAACTTGGAATCTGACATTTCTCTCATGGGTAAACCCAGCCTAATTATCTTATTATTACCATTATTACTATTGTTATTATTTACCAATCTGTAAAAATACAGTGCTACCTACATTGCATGCTTAGTGCATTTAACTTAAGACGCAACTTGAATACATAAAGTTGTAAGCTGGTAAAATCTCAACACAAAGCATGAAATGGAATTGGATGCATTGGAGCAGCTGCACATGAGGCCACCATGCTCAATGCACGGATAGGTATACCAGGTTATACAGCAGTGAAACTGTTCTGTGAAGTTCTTGACCTCCATCCAGTACTTTTGTAATGAGACTGGGTCGACTGTTGTGATTCAGAACTAATCACCCAACATTAATATCTGACCTTACATTCTAGTGGCCGAAGCCAATCAAATCCTCACAGCAATATTCCATCTAATGTTCCCAAAAGATCTCCTAAAGGAAGAAGCTGTTAGAGCTGTCAGTGCGCAACAATTTGTTGATGAATATTCTCTTCCTTGTACTGCAAATTTGTTCATGTACATATTAAATAATATTAATAAATAATAATATTAATATATTGCATTTGTGCTCCCATTCCTCATTGCACAAATCACTTTTCTGTAATAGAATCTTTGTAAGCAGCAAACCCAGACCAATTGTCTAGCCTCACCTTACAGACCCCCAGACCTGGCCCTGAACAATCACAACATGGTGGAACATTCAAAGCCCCCGAGGAACATGGGAAAGGCCATTCTGCTACCGATACAGCAGGAGTCATGAGCAGTGTAATGTCCACACTCCTCTCATCCCTCTCTCTCTGCCCCCCCCCCCTCCCCCACAACCTGGCTCGCTTCTGCTGCTCAATTCTCTGTGTGTCTCTCTTACTTTTGCTCTCTGTCTGTCTTTGTCCAGCTCCGGCTGACCCGAGTTGCTTTCTTTTATTGGTGCTGTGGGCCCAAAGTTTGGGCTGTAATTGTGGAACTAAAGCAATTCCCTTTCCCTGGCTACTGGCTTACCTCTCACCACTGTCACACTCTCACCAGCCCAAACTCTCACAGAAGACCAATAACACTTTTAGAGATGATGGATAGTCCTGGAGGAAATTGGGACGGTTGGGAAATGTACATTACAGGCGGAGTGTGTGTGTGTGGGGGGGGGGGGTACTGTTCACTTTGTGTCTGTACTTTTTCTGTGTGAGAATGGTAGAAAGCATGAGGCATCTCTGAAAACCCAATTCTGGACTTGCTGCACCAAGCAGGGCAGATGTAAAAAAGTGCCTCCATAAAAGCAACAGGAATTTGAATAAGGGTTAACAAACCCTGCATAACAATATGTGCATGACCTAGTCTGATAGCAAAGAAAAACTAAACCAGTGGGTGTCAGGGCTGCTTTTGATTCAGATGATAAAGTGATAAATTACACCCACACCCTTACAAAAATAGGGATCTATAAGGACCTTTTGTAAAAACAGTGGATATATTTAATGGGTTTTATACAGGAACATATATATGGTGGAATTGTTCTATGCATGGTAAAAAGGTTCTGCACAGGGGAAATATTCTATGAATGGTAAAATAATTTCTGTAGATTGATGGAATATGTGTTATATATGGTTGTATATATATCACCTTATTAGAAATAATTCTTTATAGCACAAAAAGGTTCCTCTATTGTAACAAGCTGGACATGATGACAATTGGAGAACCATTTTTGGTGCTACCGAGAACTATTGTCAAAAAGAGGACTATAAAAAACGTTCACCATAGTAATGCTTGTATATAGAGCTCATGGTTCTAAATAGAACCACTGCCTTAACTAAGAACCCTTGATGAACCAATTAGGATCATGGTGGCGCAACAGGTAACGTCACTGTCACATAACACCAGAGAACTGGGGTTGTGGGTTTTAGCTCCACTCAGAGTGACTGTGAGAAGTATGGTGTGTTCTCACTGTGTCCTCATGGGTTTCCTCTGGGTGCTCCAGTTTCCTCCCATGGTCCAAAAACGCATGTAGGTAGGTGGACTGGCAACTCAAAAAGTGTTCCTAGGTGTGAGTGAATGTGTGAGTGTGTGTCACTCTGCGAAGGATTAGTAATTCCAGACCTACCACAATGCTGAACAGGATAAACGGTTCAAACGATGAATGAATAAATGAATTTGCATTATGCTTACTGTAAACATCTTCATCAAATACCTAACCATAGCATAGTTAAATGAACAAAAGTAGCCTTTTCTTTTGTCCAGTTTTATAGCTAACATTATGTCAGATATAGGGCGGCATGGTGGTGCAGCAGGTAGTCGTAGTCACACAGCTCAAGGGACCTGGAGATTGTGGGTTCAAGTCCTGCCCCAAGTGACTGTCTGTGAGGAGTTCTCCCCGTGTCCACGTGGGTTTCCTCCGGGTGCTCCGGTTTCCTTCCATGATCCAAAAACATGTTCGTAGGTGGTTTGGCTACTCAAGTGTTCATAGGTGTGAGTGTGTGAGCGAATGTGTGAGTGAGTGTCGCTGTGACCCTGAACTGGATAGGCACTTTCAGATAATGAATGAATGAATGAATGAATGATGTCAGATATCATAAAGATTTGCAGTATGTGAATTTGTGTGGCCCATTGTTTATTAGCTACTAGACATAAAAAGATATGAAAATACCTGATATCCTGCTAATTGTGATCATTTTGGCCATTGTAATCCAAAATGATCACAATTATCAGTATTATCACTGTATATTTATAATGTGCTGAAAAGTTCAAAAAGTACTGATACAGAAAATCATTTAAAAGTTTTATGCTAATGAACAATATATTCTGCAGTCTATCAGTTTGCCTGTAAAAAGTCATGTAAGATTAAGCTAGTAATCATATATGTTAGGTTTTGTTTAACATACCTGATTTGTTGATGTTTTGATCATACCTGAACAACCTCAATTTTGTTGTTTTTGTGGAAATGGTTGCTGCATAAACAAAATGGAGGTCCCTTTTTTTTCCCATTTTTTGTAATGTTGTCGACAGAATGTTAGTGAGCTTTGTTTAAGGTAGAGGGAATCTCAGAACTTCACAACTTAAGTTTAGAGAAAAAGCACTCAAATATATTTATTTATATATAATTATTAAAAGTGTGATTTAAGTTGGAAAGGGTGGTGAATGCATTCTTTCCTTGAATGCAACGTCTTGTTGGATATTAATAATGAAACAAAATGACCAAACCAGTACATTTCTACAGCCACGCATGTGTTAACAAGAGAATCAGCATCAGGCATAGCAAATCCTCAGTCTTCAGGAGCTCCAGTGTGGTTCCCAATCTCCCCACCCCTTGTTTCAAGGACCCTTGGGGAGTGGATTCAGACTGGGAGTTGAGATTGAGCAGAACACCCTGGCTCTGTCACTGTGCTATGTTTCCTCTGACACCAGTAACAGGATTGTTTTTATGGTGTACTGTGAAACCAGTAACAGTTTCATGTCTATTAGCTACATTAGCGTTTAAGTTGTAGTACAAATCTAAAGTAGGAAATATCAGATAAGCGACTGACTACACATGACCAGTGTAAGTCTGTATACATTTTATATCATTTTACTTTTTTCCAACCAGTATTGTTTTAATTATATATTATTTGATGATATACAAAGTACAATAACTACCATATCTATGGCACAGATATATCCAAATTATTTCAAATATCCTGCAATGCTCAGCTCATTGAGAACCATGCAGTAGAAAGCTGCCGAGCCCATGCCCAGACACTGGATTGTAGTTTTATTGTTTTATGAGCACTGCAAGTCTCAAAGCTGTCATGTCAGTTTCATAAAGTATTAGTAAAGCATCAGTGTTATAGACAGCGTATCTCAGGATGTACATCACTACACAGCTCGGCTCATGTCTGACAGCACGGAGTGGGGAAAATAAAGTATAGTAACCTTGAGGAATGGGCTGGCTGAATTATACCCCTCCCTCTCCCTCCCTTTCCACCTTGTAGAGATAAGCAGAGAAACAATTCAGAAGGCCCATCTCCACAAAACAGGGGGCTCCTGGCCCATCCGTCTCCCTGGGCAACACAACAAAAGATATTGGAATAATAACTCAGGGATTACCAGTATGTCAGTGTAGAGTTTCCTCATCTCCTCACACCTCTTCGTCAGGTCTTTCAGATCGGCCTCATACTTCTCAATGGCCAACTAGAGCCGGAGATAACAGGAGAGCAGGAGTCAGAGGTAAGCCTTCTCAGTCCACCGTTCTCATTCTCCAAGAAGCACTGCTGGCATGCTGAGTGCTATTGACCTCTAAGGCTGTTATTACTGCCACTTGTTTCCTACTGTCTGGCATCAAAGGACATTTTTACAGTGAGTGAATGAATTCTGGCGACACTATCTAAAGGAACATGTTGAGAAAACAGCTGTGTAGGGAGCATTGCTGGGTAGATTTAAGCAAGGCGCCACTCACACCAAGTTTAACAGTATTCCAACAAGTTGCTTGAGCTGTCTAAAAAGAAGCTCATAAAAAGTATTTCAAGAGATATCAAAAGAACAGTTTTCGTAAAAATGAGTGTCAGTGTGAGTGTGAAGAACTTTTTACGTAAGTTTAAAGAGCCTACGCACATTATTTAGGCTCAAGGCAAGGATCATTGTAAAATCTGCTCATCACATGTAGACCACTGCTCTGCTTGTGATACTACACATCCAGCGTCTCCTGGACACCACGGAAAATTGAAATTCAAAAACTCAAAATTGACTCCTCTGGTGAGAGGACACTCCAAGTTGGAAGGAAAAGGCAGCTTTGCTTTTATCTGAGGGAATTCCTCAAACCCTGTAGAACCCAAATGAGCAGGGCAGCCTTGGTGGGTTCATGCTTGCCTGTAGGTTTACATAGGATTCGAGGCATTCACTTGCTTAAAGATAAGGTCACCCTGCTCCTATGGGTTGCATAGAATGCAATGTGTTCCCTCACTTAAAGGCAATGTTTGCCATTTTAATCCAAAACACTTTTTACAGAGAATGATTCCTCACCATTTGCATACTGGAAAAAGCTCAGATGTTTGTACGCAGCCCTGCCTCAGTAAATGAAGGAAAACTAAGCATCCCGATCTAAACTGGCTCAGACTCTCTCTCTCTGTGTCACTGGCTGAGCTACAGTCTGATTCATATTTAAACACACCATTCCACCTAAAAAACATAAGAGTTTCTGAATGAACACAAATGGGGGAGATTGTTTTGCTGTAAGGTCAGCTTAGTATTTGTTGCCTTTAAGGCCAAGGCCACCCTACTCCTTCAAGTTCCTCAGGGTGCAAAGTGTTCCCTCACTTAAGGGCAAGGCCACCCAGTTCTTCCTGGTTGAAGTTTCCTTCATCAGGGAGATTCAGAGTTCCTGAAGATCTGGGTAGGCTGGATCTATGGTAGGACAAGCAATATAGTAGTTCTGCCATGACAGTACAATTAAGGTGGATTATTTGACTAATGGAGATACTACAGTATAAACTGCCATTCTGGTATCATAATATAAAATTATACCAGTACATTTCTTCAGACAAGGATTTCTCCAAATTTTCCACAAGAGCATTAACAAGTACATGTATACATTACTTCAAACTGAGTTATAGGTCATGACACCAACTCCAATCTGAAAACGTAGAATTACCTTCAGATCCTTGCTGAATTTGGAGTGCTGGATGCCTGTGTTTTTCCCTTTGTATGTTTTCCTGTACTGAATGACCTTCTGGAGCTCATTCTTCACAACTAGAAGGTGACACAAGGTAGTGATCATCTATCTTCTGTGTTCACTGAGGCAGATCCTTCTTTTTTATGGCCTCTTTCTGCAGGTCTCACACAGCCACAATGGAGATCTTACACTGGTGTCAACTCTTTGAGCTCATAAACCAAGCCATCTGAGCCCATCACTGCAGTGAAAGTTACTATTGCTCATGGTTAAACCTGACAGCAGCGCATCAATCATCAGCTAGCGCAATACTTCTGGGCCTTCATCCACTTATTCAGTGACATTCAAGCAAACAGCAACAAGTCTGTAGACAATATGGGGCAACTTTTGGGAGAGATAAGCACATTCACACTTTTGGAAATGGCTGGTGCCGCTTTCCAGCAAAGTGCTTCGACATGCAGCTCTCTGAGGGGGTCGAGTAACATCTAAAAGGCTGATATCCCATAACCAGAGCACTTATATCCTGATGTATACTGTGAACTGATCACCCTGACCAGGATGAAGCGGTTACAGGAGGTGAATGAATTAAAGAATGTACATCAATCAGCCATAACTTTAAAATGACCTCCTTCATGACCACTGTTCATTCTCTTTGCTCCACTGACCATATAGGAGAACTTTGTAGTTCTACAATTACAAACGGCAGTCAATATGTTGCTTTGCATACTGTATAATCCCCATTTCACGGTCAGGACAATCTGGCTGGTGGGTCATTCTCAGCACTGTAGTGACAGTGACATGGTGGTGGTTTGTTATTGTGTGTTGTGCTGGTATGAGTAGATCAGACACAGCAGGGCTGCTGGAGTTTTTAAACACTTGAGTGCTGCTGCTAGATTGAGAAAAGTCCAATAATACCCAGCCAACAGCATCCTGTGCCCATTAATGAAGGATGACCAACTCAAACTGTGCAGAAACAGATGAGCTACTGTATCTGATTATACCTACAAGTAGGGCTGGACAATAATTCAATATAAATATATATCGCAATATAAATATTTCAACAACAATGATATGACATTCTAAACACATTTTCAATATTTCAGTATACATAATTTACAGCATCGCTCACTAATTGATGATCACATTGCACTCAATTTTTAAGGTAGTCTAAAATATTAATATTGACAAAGCCAACATGTTTATGTTAGTCAGTGATGTCATTTTTCTTGATTGTTCTTGGCAGTGTCTGTTATATTGTTCATATGGTTATCAGAATTATCGACAGAAACTAAGAAATACTGTACATATTGTTCAGCCCTATCTACAAGGTGTGTCTAATAGAGTGAACAGTGAGTGAATACAGTATTTAAAAACTCTGGCAGCACTGCTGTGTCTGAACCACTTGTATCAGAAGTGTACAAGTAATATTTGTAGAACTACACAGTACACCTGTATGATCAGTGGAGCTCATAACATGGATGATTGGTGTATAAATGAGGACTTGGTTTTTAAATTTTGACTGATTGGTATAGACACAGGAGATCAAGGGCTTCATACTGAATCTTCTGTAAGAAAAGATTTGTTGTAATACTCACCATCTACTTCAGCTGTTATGCCTTTAACAGACGCTAATGGAGAAACCACAAAGACAAATTATCAAAAGGCATTCAAAGTGGCTCAAAAAAAATCCAGCATACAATCTTCACTTTTTGATGCAGCTTTTGATTTTCCTACCCCCAGGGACCATCTCGAATTCCGCCAGCTCCTGGAAAAATGTGACCAAACGGGGCTCGTGCAACATGATCTGCTCCACAAGGGCATGAATCAAGGTGAACTTCTTCTCATTCCCACGCAGTTGCGAGAGCTGTCCAAAGGAGAATAGAAGGAGAAAAGGCTGTGAGTGATGAGGTGATGAGGAAGACTTTCATGCACCTGCACTTCCACCTGTAAAAACAGAGGACACACACAAACGCACACACACACACATACAAACCACAACCACAAGCAAGACACACGCCTTATCCAGCACTTCTGTGATGACTGGGAGCACACAATTTGAGCACAAATGTAAACAAGCATTCTGTTATATCATCTGTGTGTTAAGTGACTCTGTGAATTTCTGTGAGAAAAAAACACATGAACGCTCAAGGTCGAAGACAGAAAGAGACTAGAACCTTCAACGCCCACATATTTACACCCAGTACAACTAAAAATGGGCCATATCTGTGTCCTTGTAGTCATACTGAAGCACGCTTATTTTGTGGAGGCAGGAAAGCACAGTCCAAAAGGGTCTCCTTGACTTCCTGCAATTACTGCTCAGTACTGTAAAGTAACATCACAAAAAGGGCCACAATAAAGAGGGCCTTGGGCTTGGGTGGGTGTGCTTTAAAAAATGACTGCTCAAGGTAAGAAGGTTGTGTGTGGAGTGTGGTTTCGTAGGTCACACTTGCTCTGAATCACTGCACTTGAATGTGAACAACAATGAGCAGCTAAATTTACTGGTTCGCATTCACCGTTGGGCTTGAGATATTGATCTCAAACTAAATGATGTGAAAGACTTGAGAGAAAGGACTAGAAAAGACACAAGATCATGTCACAACTACACAGCTCCAGGGTGTTCAGGTTTCCTCCCAAAGTCCAAAAACACGTTGCTAGATCAATTAGCCTGGCGTCACCATCCACATTTGTGTGCGCGTGACTGGGCGAATGTATGTTTCCCTCTGATGGACTGCTGCTATGTGCAAGGTATGTTGTTATAAACAGTATGGTGCAAAAGTAGATAGCACCCTTCTGGTCAAAACAGTAGTTGAGTACAATTTATCCATTTTACAGGAGATCATTTTGGGAAATTAAGATGAAAGACAATACACAAGATTATATGAATATATAACAGGCATATCAAAATATATCTTCAGCCTTCTTGGAGAAACATCTCCTTTAACATGTCTCGTGTAATACTCCTAAGGACTAAGTCTAGAGGCATAAATAGAACACTCAACGAAAGGAAAAGGATGTGGCTGATCTTCACATCATTAGAGTCTTAAAACACTGTTTAACAGCTCCGCGCCTCCTTCACCCACTGATACAAGTGCTGAGCGCTGCTGTGAGCGCCTGCTTCAAGCGCCGCACTGGTTTCACCTATAGTCTTCTAAAGCGCATATTAAATTGATCTCTCTTCACGTTTTTATTTTTTCCCCAAAATTGTGTATGTTCTCATAAATGTATAATTGTGTTTAAAACATACAGTTTAGGCTTAATTATGTAGATAAAATTTAGTATAATGCATGCAAATTTTGCAAGTATTCAAGCAAGTCATTCATAGGATTGATAGGTGTTACTGGGCTACCTTGATCTGATAATAGGTGGTACTTATTCTAAAAAGTTTGAGAACCACTGTTTTAGGAGATGCTTTATTAAAATGTTACATTACAACTTTCCTGATAAACCTCTCAAATATCAACAGTGATTTGGTGCCAATTCTGATTCCATGGCAGACCTGATATTTAGTCCTTTCCAACTCAAATCTGACAAAAACATACTGCAGAAAAAAATTCATTTTAAACATCTTTCAAAAGACAAAAGCCTATGTCATGTTTAGAGTACACCCTGTGAAGGACTGGTGCCCCTTCCAGGGTGTGTTCCTGCCTTGTGCCAAGTGATTCCGGGTGGGCTCTGGACCAACCACGACCCTGAACTGGATAAGCGATTACAGACAATGAATGGTGTTAGTTTACGTTAGCTTGACTTGCTAAACTCGGTGGCTCAGATTATACTCGGCTACGTAGTCGTATTACGGAGGTTTGTAGTGTCGGATGAATTCAAGTTCGACTTTGATCACATTTACAAGAATAACGGTACCTCTAAATTTGAGTTTAGCTTATTGCTAGGCTATTGTCATGAATAATGTTGGTTATTTAGCTAGCTAGATACTGTCATAACAGTCAGTCATAACGGTGTTTTACCGCGGCGTTGTTCAGCTGTTGTCCACCAGTGACGTCACGGTCACGTTCAAGATTTTCCGTAGCGAGCTCGGGTTTTTCCATCAATTTAATAAAATTGTCAGTTTTAAAGCAAATTAAGCTGCTATTTTCATTTTAATTCATACTTATATATGTCAGTAACTAAAATAATGTGAAATATTCATGGAGGTCCATTAAGTGGTGCTAAGCCTTTAAATTCAAATCTACCTTAAACCTTCAATTCACATTTTAAATCAGAATAGAAAAATGTCTATTATTTACCATTTTTATACACTGGACTCATTCAACACAGACATCTCTGCAGAATTATTCCTAGCAGTAATAATGATAAGGCTGGATATTCTGCTGTCTCCTCACATGTGGCTCTTAATTGAAGCAGAGTAGAGGCGCTTCTAATACTGGACTGTTTCTAGGTTATGTTTTTGACCAATTTAAAACCCAGCGCCTCTCCCAGAGGAGTAGCCTCATCTTCTAATACAATGGTTGACAGTTTATTCTGCTCTCACTCCTGTCTCAGGAGCAGAAGCAATCAGAACAGCTAGGGGTTGCACAGACTAGTGCGGCGGTTCTTAACCTGGGGGTAACAACAAATAATAATGGGGGTCATAAGACTTTCAAAAACAGTATCTAGACTTTTCATTTTAAAAGTGTACTTTTGAGAATGGTATCACTGTAAATCCCTTCATATATCTTAGAAAAAACACTGTTATCAGAAGCTAAAACAGACCGTACGAGTGAAGGAGCGAACTACACATTAGTGACTTTATATTCCATTATATGATATATATAATATATATTATAATCCAAATATATATACTTTATATATCTCATATATAGCGTTTGACAAATTTTCACCCAATAATTAGTCATATCCAATTCCACCCTGCTGGCTGTTAGATGAGCTACCTGTCACAGATGATGCCACCATCACAACATGCTTCCCCTGAAACAGAAGTTTAATCCCACATCACTTCATAATCCTTATGTAGCGCACTTCACAAGTCATGGAATTACTGAATCTTGACCTTAATAGTGCATTACATACACTATATTGCCAAAAGTATTCACTCACCCATTCAAATTATTGAATTCTGGTGTTCCAATCACTTTCATGGCCACAGGTGTATAAAGCCAAGCACCTAGGCATGCAAACTTCTTCTACAAACATTAGTGAAAGAATGGGTCACTCTCAGGAGCTCAGTAAGTTCCAGTGTGGTATTATGAAAGGAAACTACCTGTGCAACAAGTCCAGTCATGAAATTTCCTCACTACGAAATATTCCACAGCCAACTGTCAGTGGTATAAAAACAATGTGGAAGCTATTGTAAAGGACAGCATCTCAGCCACAAAGTGATAGGCCACGTAAAATGACAGAGTGGGGTCAGCGGAAGCTGAGGCGAATAGTGCGCATAGGTTGCCAACTTTCTGCAGAGTAATTCCCTACCGATCTCCAAACTTCAGTGGCCTTCAGATTAGCTCAAGAACAGTGTGTAGAGAGCTTCATGGACTGGGTTTCAATGGCAGAGCAGCTGCAGCAAGTCTTTACCAATCATACATTACCAATCATAATACAAAGCGTCAGATGCAGTGGTGTAAAGCATGCCGCTGAAATTTGGAGTGGGGACATGTTCTCTGGAGGGACAAATCATGCTTCTCCCTCTGGCAATCTGATGGAGGAATCTGGGTTGGGCAGGAGAATGGTATTTGTCTGACTGCATTGTGCCAAGTGTGAAATTTGGTGGAGGGGGGATTATAGTGTGGGGTTGTTTTGTCAGAGGTTGGGCTCGGCCACTTAGTTCCAGTGAAAGAAACTCTTAATGTTTCAGCATATCCAGAGATTTGGGACATGCTCCCAACTTTGAGGATGGCACCTACCTGTTCCAACATGACTGTGCACCAGTGCACAAACCAAGGTTCTTAAAGACATAGATGAGTGAGTTTGATGTGGAAGAATTTGACTGGCCTAAACAAAGCCCTGACCTCAACCCAACAGAGCACTTTTTGGATGAATTAGAGCAGAGACTGTGAGCCAGGCCGTCTCGTCCAAGATCAGTGTCTGACCTCACAAGTGCACTTTTGGACAAATGGGCAAAAATTCCTATAAACACACTCCAAAACCTTGTGGAGAGCTTTCCTAGAAGAAAGGAAGCTGTTATAGCTGCAAAGTGTATCAAATTAAACCCTATGGATTAAGAACGGAATGTCACTGTGAAGGCAGACAAGCTAATACTTTTGGCAATATAATTTGTAATACAACATCATTTATATTTATTCATATGCAGAGATCTGAAATCTAGTTCTAGCTGCCTGTATAAATAGTTTTTATGACTTATTTACTTCACTATATAGGGAATGAGGCTACAGACAGGCACACTGTGTAATGTCAGCATTTTTGAAAAAATGTGTTTTGCCCATAAACACGACGCCACTCACAAATTAGTTCTCAAAAATCTCCACTTTTAAAAGCATTTTCAAAAACCTCCATTCTCTGTGACTTAAAATGCTGTTTTCGTGTGGACTGAAAGCCAACACACACAAAAACCTTCATTTTAAAAAAATATCTGAATATATCTGGACGGGGTCATAAAACCAAATACATTGTTGTTAATTTGATTGTTTGAGATCAGCAGTAAACTGTAGACAGGTAAGTGCAGTCATTGATAGCACGAGATAAGAGGCAGATGAGGTGTATTTCCTATATATCCACCCTTTCATTGCCTCATAACTCTGGATATGGGTCAAACACATTGTCATCGTAAGATGGATTCAAAAGGGCAGACATTACAGATTGGGCAAATCATCCTGACATCAATATATACATCATAAGCAGTATAAATTATAAACAGTGATGTTTTCCTGAGGGCATATATATGGTTATGAGTGGATCGGACACAGCAGTGCTGCTAGAGTTTTTAAAAACTGTGTTCACTCACACTCCACTCTGATAGACACTCCTACCAAGATGATTCACCTTGTAGATGTAAAATCATAGAGAGTAGCTCATCTGCTGCACAGTTTGTGTCAGGCGTCCTCCAGTACTCCATCAGTGGACGCAGGATGCTTTCGGTTGGATATTTTTGGTTGGTTGATTATTCTCAGTCCAGAAGTGACACTGAGGGTGTTAAAACCTCCAGCAGCACTGCTGTGTCTGATCCACACTAACACACCACCACAATGTCAGTGTCACTGCAGAGCTGAGGAGGATCCACCACCCAAATCAATACCTGTTTTGTGGTGGTCCTATGGGGGTCCATACCATTGAAGAGCAGGGAGAAATAGGGATAAGAAATTATGCAGAGGAACAGATGGATTACAGTCTGTAATTGTAGAACTACTAAGTGCTCCTGTATGGTTTCTGTAACTGATTCCTAATCCAGTGATCGTGCAGTGTATATAAATATATATAAATAGACTAGCAGCTCCAGTCTAGATTTTAGTTCAGGACCACCAGTTTAGTTGTCTAATTAGCCTAACTCTAGTTGACTATTCAGTGTATGATATAAAAATGTAAATGATGGCAGGTTTTTTTTGTACATGTTACATAGTAAAAATGAACAGTCCTGTGATTCCTGGCAGCAAGCAATGTAAAGACAGAGCAGAAGGAGAGAGCTCCATCGCCTCATTAGCCAGGAGGAAGTCTTCTCACATCTGGGGCAAGTGCCTTTAAATCTTGCCGCCAAGGGAGCTGGATTTCCACTATGCCGGCCGATAAAAATCAATACAAATTACCGCTACGGCGCTAACGACTCAGCCAGGCCTGAAATAATTCCAAAACAAATGCACCCAGCAGGGCTAGTGTGATGCTAATGAAGGTGTGGTGGGGGGAGTATTGAAGTGCTGGTGGCTAACAAGCTCCCTCATCCTTTTACTCCTAAAAGAAAAGGGAAAAAGCCAAGATATTTGTTGAAGTGACACGTCTGATATGATGGTGACCGCAGTGAATGGTTTGTTAAGCCATAACTGACAAGCTCCGGTGGGGAAGATGTATAAGCAGAGGCGTGTGTTTTGGGCACAGAACAGGACACTTCTCGGAGAAGGAAGGAGGATGAATGAATGGAAGATGAGGAGAGTGTGTGTGTGTGTATGCGTTGTTTAAAAAGTAGTGATTATTTTCTAAGTGAATATAAGTTAACACCTCTCCAGAGAGCTCACTTAAATATGCCCTCTATATAAATGGCCTTTTAGTGCATTATTTATATTTATATTTATTGTATAAACAAATAAAATGTGCAACAGAAGGGCGACATAGTCGCACAACAGGTAGTGTCGCAGTCACGCAGTTCCAGGGACCTGAAAGTTGTGGGTTCAAGTCCCACTCCAGGTGACTATCTATGAGGAGTGTGGTGTGTTCTCCCCATGTCCGCGTGGGTTTCCTCTGGATCCTCCGGTTTCCTCCCATGGTCCAAAAACACACATTGGTAGGTGGATTTGCGACTCAAAAGTGTCCATAGGTGTGAGTGTGTAAATGAATGTGTGTGTGGGTGTGTGTGTGTATGTATGTATGTATGTATCTTTACAATTATATAGCGCCTTTCTAGACACCCAAGGACACTTTACAATCCACACTGCTCAGAACGCTAAGAACACTCAATCCACACGCACTGGTGAGAAGTGGCAGCCAAACGCGCACAGCGCATTCTCGACCAGGAACGACCGTCCACCTGGAGGACTGCATCGGGCACTAGGATTTCACCCAGGACAGAGCGCCAATCCATATCTGGGCTCACACACATTCACTCACACACCAGGACATTTATTAGAGAAGCCAATTCACCTACCCGCCATGTTTTTGGACTGTGGGAGGAAACCGGAGCATCCAGAGGAAACCCACACCGACATGGGGAGAACACACCAAACTCCTCATAGATAGTGAGTGTGTGTCACCCTGTGAAGGACTGGTGCCCCCTCCAGAGTGTGCCCAGGTTGCACTCAGTGATTCTGGGTAGGCTCCGGACCTACCACGACCCTCAACTGGATAAGTGGTTACAGACAATGTGCAACAGAACACATTCACTTTTATGTTTTAGCAGTGTCTTACAATCAAAAAGAAAACAACACAGGATTGTCTGTGTGAAACTGTCCACAGATGTAAGGGTACCAGTTACTGAGTGTATGTGAGATGTCCTGTGAAGCACTGGCCAGTGTTTCCCAGCTGGCCAGTGATCTAGGCTAAGGACTAACTGTGACCCTGATCAGGATGAAGCAGTTACAGAATATGAATGTAACAGTAAAATTACATTAAAATGTCTAGAACCACAGGGGCCTAAATATAACGTTATCATATTTACTGCAATACAATGGATATTGTACAATTGGTGCGTAGTATTGATCATCATCAGTATCATTCATTCTTTCATCTACTATAACCACTTCATCTTGGTAAGGGTCATGGTGGGTCCACAACATACAAAGGCATCAGTCCATGACAGGGTGTCAATCACTCAATCACTCACACACATTTACACCTGTAGACAGTTTCACACAGACCTGCAAACATGTGTTTTGAGAGCACCCAGAGGAAACCCACACAGACACAGGGAGAACACACCAAAGTTTTCAGAGACAGTTACGTAAGGTGAAGATTAAACCCAGGACTCTGAGACCATGGAGCTGTGTATCAGTAACCTCAGTTGCACCACTTTATCATCCATTGTTAGATAATGTAGAAGTAAAATTAACAGTAAAGTAGGTAAACTGCTCTTATATTGTACTATCAGTTCTTATATTTTAGACTCACTTTATTAAAGTGTCCAGAAATAGAATAATGTGAAAATACTGTTACAACACCCACAATGAGAAATATTTCACTTGCCAAGATATTGTTTGCAGTAAGCAAGCTTGAGTCAGTAATTTAGAGAATAAGAGAGAGAGAGAGAGAGAGAGAGAGAGAGAGAGAGAGAGAGCACAGGAGAGAGTGTATGGCCCAAACAGAGAGAGAGAAAATGAGAGGCTGTGAAGAGGAAGCAGGATGGTTATAGACGGCATTTTCCCTGTATGCCAATGAGCACTGTTATTAGCCTTTGGTGCTCTCAGCTCCCCCCAGAGGTCACTGGCAGGCGGCGCGGGGTCTTACCTTAGTTAGAGACGAGAGGCGGAATCCCTTGGCCTTTTCTTTGCCCGCGTTCTGGTTGAGGTAATTACCCACAGCCAGCAGGTACTCCAGCACGCAGATAAACGCTTCACATCCCCACAGCTGCTGGCACATGCGGATCTTCTGACTAATAAGCTGCGAGACATACAGAGAGGCCAGAACGTGTCACATCCCTCCAAGGCTGGTGCCAACGCAGCCCCCACTGCAGTGATTTCTCACACGCACGCTTGCTAATGACGGCTCTCACGCCGGAGCGTGCTCACTATTAATGAATTATCACATGGCTTTTGTAATGGGGTGGGAAACTAGAGTGCAAGCAGTAGCTAGACATGAAATAATCAAGGCCTTCAGCTGCGATCGCAGCGAATGGATTACAGGTGTAATCTGGGCATTTGAAAGGTGAGATGGTTGTTGGAATTTGAGAATGATCCATCCTTCTGATACTTTCTTTCAAAACCTGTTAGATCGATTAGCTGTAATTAATTATGCTAAATTAGATACACAGCATGCATTCAGCCAGCCTTGTCAACATTCATATAGTTTCCTTCCCCTCCTGGCTTCCTCAGGACTGTTTGGGCTGCTGGAAACCTGCGGTGATGCTCAGAGCGGCTGCTATTCATTGGTCATGCTGCCTGCGTTGGTGCTCATCAGTGGGTCTGACGCCCTCTACGCTGCGGAGAGAAGAGGGAGATATCTAGTCTGTGATGTAGCACACACGCAGCCCCAGCATGAGCCACAATCTCCCAGAGATGCGGCATCTGGCCACCAGCTCGCCGTGTGTCCTTCGGCCTTGTGCTCGACACCTGCCTTGCCCCAGAGGACTTCACTCCATCTGGAACTTTTTCAGGACTTTATTTCTGCAGATGTGGCAACATGCACCGATATAACTATAAACGAACACAGATAATAGCCCTTGGGCTCCCAGTTATAAACACTACACTTACATTTTCTCTAACATAAAATCTTTTATAGGACCCATATCATGGAAAACTAAATTTTCCTCACATTGTTGGGAATAAAACAGTTGGATGTTGTAACATAGCATTACTGTTCCTCTCTCTCTCTCTCTCTCTCTCTCTCTCTCTCTCTCTCTCTCTCTCTGTGTGTGTGTGTGAGTTTGGTGGTGGAGGGGTTGGGTCCCACGTGTATAAAATCACTACTCAAAATGGTTCAAGAAACAGCACTGCCTTCAAGGCAGAGGGAACACAATTGGTTACCAGCCAACAGGTGGGGATGAATGTAGTTGGTTCAATCGGACTGGGCAGAGAATATTAAATGTCATATACAACCCCAAATGGGGGCTCTGTGTGAAAGGTAAATAAAAACAGAATGCAATAATTTGCAAATCTTATAGACCCATATTTTATTCACAATAGAACATAAATCAAATATCAGATGTTTAAAGTGAGACATTTTAACATTTTGTGAAAAATGTGAACTTTGGCAGCAACAGGATCTTGTATAGTAGACACTGCTTTTGATTTCACTCAGGAATTCAGGGGTTTATTTGGGTTGGTATTTGAACAGTAATAATCCATGTGTGCTAAATGCAGAGTAATTGTACTTGTTCAACTGTGTGACTACATTCCTAAACTCACAGTGAATAAGGACAATTTATACAACAGTACATTACCATCTCGAACTCTGATTGTGGGAGAAGTGTTCTAACCATGCTGACAGTTCATGATAACAGCTCGTTTTTTCACAAACCCTGTATCACTCCGCTGAGCCATTGCCTACAACTGCTAACAACTACGCTGCAGCTCCTTATTACATTTTTCACCAGTAAATAAACTTCAGCTCATTGTTCACATCAAAAAACAATTCTCTTCAGAGAATACTAACACAGATAAAATCACAAAGGATTTATACTAGTTTTCAATGTTATAAACACGCAAGTTTAACTTGGAAACTGAGGGCAGAGACTGGCACTAAAGACAGTTTATGAATACAAAATAATAAGAAAAACAAAGAGAGAAAACTAGTGGACAGAAAACCCATCAGAGATTCAGTTGCTGTAACAGCCGTTTTCTTTAGAGGCTGTGAGAAGCATGTCTCAAATCATTCCCCACTCCCTACATAGTGCACTAACATTACATGTAAATTATATATATATATATATATGTTATATTAGAAGTATAATGCATTGTTAAGTCCAAGTTACCGCTTTCCGTTATATGATGCAGGTGCACTACAAAGATAACATATGAAAACTTGAGATAGTTACAGCT
This sequence comes from Hoplias malabaricus, assembly GCF_029633855.1. Taxonomy (NCBI): domain Eukaryota; kingdom Metazoa; phylum Chordata; class Actinopteri; order Characiformes; family Erythrinidae; genus Hoplias; species Hoplias malabaricus. The sequence goes on along the minus strand of NC_089804.1, from coordinate 17,585,388 downwards.
CGCCTGAGCACATCAGGCTAGATAAAGATACTTTTGGGCAGATTAGCAGTGTATGTAGTTTACTCAGTAGGTTAGTGACATTGTAGTGAGGTGTTCTTGAGCTGAAGCGGAACCAGTCTGGCCGGTGAGTGCAGTGCAGTAGAGTTAGTTACTGTGACTGCCAACAAGCTACTTGTTAAGGAACTATAGTTTAGCAGCATGGTTTACATATAGCATATTTGACACCACTTTGACAGCACCGTTCATTTATTTCCAACTTTATTACCCAAACTGCTGTGTATAAGTAATAGAAAACTTGTGAGATTGTGTGTTATTGCCAAATAACAGCATGGCTGAGATGGGCAAGAGCCACTTCACAGACATAGGATTATTATGCAATAATATCACCTTTCCTCTCGCGCTCTATTGCTTAAATAGCAAACATTTGCACTGTACTGGTTTTTATAGAAAATGTTAGTCCCCCCACCCCACACACACACCAAAAGTTACTAATATTAGTAGTAATAATCATTGTGATAGTAGTAGTAAAATTGTTATTATTACTATTATAATTAGTAGTAGTAGTAATATTACTATTATTATTATTATTATTATTATTATTATTATTATTATTACCACCAAATCATGCTTCTGCATTGAGCCAGATGCACACCTCTCCAGAAATATAACTACACATCACTCAGATGCAGAAAGCAATGACAGTGATTGGTTAGTAGTCAGACAGACGTAGTTTAAGTTGAACAAGCCGTACAGACATATGAACTCGTCCATACTACAGACACTGCAGACAGAAACAAATTAATGGGGGAAGACTCCCTCAGACATGGTTTGGAGGTCAGGGATTAATAACAAGTTCAATCAAAGAAAATATACAGACATCTTCGGAAAATAAAAAAAAAAAACGCAATGAGAGGCAGGAAATCATGTCGGCTTTGTATTTATAGCATTTGCTTTGTTCCGAACTATGACCTACTCCCTAAATAATGCATTTTAAAGATTTAAATTTTAATATTACTACAGTACTATGTACACTACTACATAGTGCAGAGGAAGATGTTTGAGATTCTGCCCTAGTGGTGTGGCAGTGTAATTGCAGAGACACCAACGCTGAAGTATAAACGCTGATAACACTGTAGGCTCTGTGTCGAGTCAACGCAGAAGCATAAATCAGCCTTTAGTAGTAGTAGTATTGCTATTATTATTAATAATATTAGTAGTACATAATTTGTTTCATAGTAGAAGTAGTCATTATAATAATAGTATTTATATTATTAGTAATAGTACAAGTAGTGTAATATTAACTGTGATAGTATATTTATTAGTAATAGACGTATTAATATTAGTACTGCAAGTAGAAATAGTTGCAATTAATAGTGGTGTTATTAGCAGTAGTAATATTGTTACAATGTGTAGCAGTATCAAATCAAATCAAATGTATTTGTATAGATCTTTTTACAACTGTGAGCAAGCCAGGGGCGACAGTAGCAAGGAAAAGCTCAGAGCTGAGGAATAAACCTTGGGATGAACCAAGGCTCACAAGGGGAGGACCAATCCTCCTCTTGTCAATCTATTGGTAATAATAGTATTGTAGTATTGCAGTAGGATTGTTAGTAGTAGCAGTACAGAACCTGAATGTGAAAGCACAGAATCAGTTACATGCACAGTTCCTTATCACACACCTCTCCTATATTTCATACTTATTCTTCCTTCTTGTCCTGTGTTTCATTTTATTCTCCTCAACTGCTCTCAATCACAGTGGCTTTATGCTGATCTAAACTCCAGCAGCACTGAGACTGCTGCTCCATCTCCCACCACAGAGACACAGCAGGCCACACCTGAAGAGCTCTCCATGCTCCCCCAGCTGAGCCGGCCCTATTTTCCAGCCTAGCGCCCTGCCCGTCAGATGGCGGGCAAATCCGCCTTAATGTTGTGGGCTTAAAAAGTCTAGCGTGTCAGACAATCCTGCGGATTTAGAGTCAGTGGTGAAATGGAAGCCTCAGTTCCATCTTGTTTATGGCATGCTACTTTTTTTTGCAAGGGGGCCAGATTGTGTTCCGCCTACGACTTCTGAGTCTGGCCTCCACATGCCACACGGAACACACCTTGCTGCAGAGTTATGCAGCATTTAGACAGTGAATTTAAAATTGTTCTTTATTCTGGTGTGAAGTGAAGCCATTTGGAAAAAATTGAAGAAAATATTTACAATAAATATTCATTCATTCATTCATTCATTATCTGTAACCGCTTTTCCAATTCAGGGTCGCGGCGGGTCCAGAGCCTACCTGGAATCATTGGGCGCAAGGCGGGAATACACCCTGGAGGGGGCGCCAGTCCTTCACAGGGCAACACAGACACACACACTTTTTGGACTGTGGGAGGAAACCGGAGCACCCGGAGGAAACCCACGCGGACACGGGGAGAACACACCAACTCCTCACAGACAGTCACCTGGAGCAGGAATCGAATCCACAACCTCCAGGCCCCTGGAGCTGTGTGACTGTGACACTACCTGCTGCGCCACCGTGCCGCCCTACAATAAATATAATGAATTTTAATCTTTTTATATGACTGCACTCAGTTGATTATGAATATGTGTAACAAACCTGTTCTTACAATATAATGTTTTATTTCACTGGATGGTTGGACTGGTGTTGAAAAATAAGGCTACTCTCTGACTGTCCCCTCCTGAGATTTTTGCTTGCTTGCTTTGCTGTTTTTCGTTTCTCTCCTCACTGATTCGCAACTCACTCATGGCCAAACATCAACAAAGATTCACCATGCTCAACCAGCCAAAACAGAGCTCAGGAGAGCAAACTAAATCCAATGATGTGGGATATAAACCACACTAACCAAGGGCTGACACTAAAAAGCCCTGATAGTGTCCCCCGGCCAGTGTGTCAGGGCCCTAAGCTGTGTGACTGTGAGACCCTGACTTTCCTAACATGATGCAACATTAGCAGCAGTTCTAAAAGATGCACTGGTCCTTTTCTCTGAAATATCCTTGTTGTATAGTAAACAACATGTAACTCAATTTTTGTGGATTTTTAGTTTACGATATCATTTGAACACAGCAGCTGTCCTTCACCCTGTATTAAATATTTCATGATGAATGGACTAATAGAAATGCTCCAAAATGATTTATAGAGTGGCTTGGTGGTGGAGCAAGTAGTGTTGCAGTCACACAGCTTCAGGGACCTGGGGGTTGTGGATTCAAGTCTCGCTCCGGGTGACTGTCTGTGAGGAGTTTGGTGTGTTCTCCCCGTGTCCATGTGGATTTCCTCCTGGTGGTCCGGTTTCCTCACACGGTCCAAAAACACACGTTGGTAGGTGGATTGGCTGCTAACAAGTTTTCTGTAGGTGTAAGTGTGTGTATGTCGCCTTGTGAAGGACTGGCGCCCCCTCTAGTGTGTGTTCCTGCCTTGCGCCCCATGATTCGGGGTAGGCTCCAATCCTGAACTGGATTAGCAGTTACAGACAATGAATGAATTCACTTCCATTGAAAGTTAAGAAGGTCGTTCCCTAAAGTTACCCGTAAAGTTCCCGGTTTGGGAGATGTTTGTAACTGACTGCAACCCTGAAATGGATTAAGCAGCAAAGAAGAAGAAGATGATGATGATGTTTTTAATGGGACAATATGAAGCAGCTCTGCATCTTCTCAAACTGCTACTAATGCAACATAAGCCCAGCTCAACAAGATGTCTTAAATGTCAGCTAACAGTAACCGCCACAGAGACAGTTAACTCTTGGACTTCTTGGTCATGGATGACTGAGAGATCTCCAGGGGTCGTCAGATCAAATCAAATTTACTTTTATAATGCTTTTTATAAATCTTGTTGTCACAAAGCAGCTTCAAAGAATTATGGTAAAGACAAAGTTTTAACACGAAATGTAAAAACCCCCAGGAGAGCAAGCCAGGGGCAACAGTGGCAAGGAAAAACTCCCTCAGAGCTAAGAAAGAAACCTTGTGTGGAACCAAGGCTCACAAAGTGGGACCTATCCTCCTCTGGTCAACTTACCTACAAATTTTTTGACATGGTGCCAATATTGGGCCAGGAAGAAGCATGAATGACCTGATAGTGCTGTAATCGCTCATGTAAATATTTGAAGGGTAGTTTAAAAGTGATTTTGGATTCTTTAAAACAAGTAAAGAATAAAAAACGATAATCAAGCCTAATTAAATCTAGACTAATCAAATACAGCGCATAACGTTTAATCTGATTAGATTTTCCAGATTTCCATTTCTGCTCCTCACAATATAAATTACAGGAAAGCGAAAAAAACATACAAATAAATCTTTCCAGTAAACTGTGTATATTGTCTTCCTACTTGTGAAGGGCCAACGTTAGACACTTCCTGCTGACAGTTTGATTATGTTTTTTAGTAACAGGAAAATTGTGAATGCACTGCTTTAGGGTTATAACTGGGGCAGCAGGTCAATAGAGGGCGCTAAGGCACTGCCATCACTGGTGGAACTATAGTTTTTTTAACTTAGCTAAATTAATATTTCTGTAAAACTGCTACCTACTGTTAACGTCTTTTCTGTTGCCACTGGGCAATCTTTCCTTCAGGCGCCCAGGTGTACAGCAGGAGCACAGACAATCAAAAACTGTTGTTGAGGGAAATACAGATGTAGCAACATAAATTTAGCCAATCAGTGTCCTCGAAACCGACGCCTCAGGATGCTTCATTTCTCGACCTGAGTTTTCTATGTATATAGATACAGTGTGATCCAGCAATATACAGCATAGAAATAACTAATATTGTCTTATTCCTTTTTTTGCTAATACTGCATAAATTTAGGTTTCTGAAGCAATCTGCACTGTATGATTTATATAATGTAAATTATGTAAAATGCAATATAGTGTTGTTATTGTGCAGTGTGTGTTAAATTGTATTGGGATGGTTGCTGAATTTGACAATGTGGCACACACAGCCCCACCTACATTATTTTTCATCAGCCACGACTGGTTATAACAATTATTTTATTAACAAAAAATTTTGAATATATCATATCAATCCAAACAAGTTTCCCAGTGGGATCATTCTCCCATAAACCGCTCTGTAGGACACGCACAGAGAAACCTTAGTGTAGATGGTGTAGACTTTTTTACGAAATGCTGATGTTGTGTCCATGGTGTCTCTGTAAATGCTGACGCTGCTCTATGGGTCTGTGTCTAATGTTAGCCCTCAGTGTGTAGGAAGACATTACTCTCTCTTTAGTGTAAAGTCAGGTGTTTATGTGCAGAGAGGTACAGCATGATAGTCTCCCCATCCAGAAATAGTCCTACCACTTAAGATAGAAAAATGAAAAAATAAGAAAACAGAGTAAAGGCTCATATATAAAATGACCATTTATATTCATTCATTCATTGTCTGAAGCCGCTTATCAGGTTCAGGGTCGTGGTGAGTCCGGAGCCTACTCTGAATCATTAGGCACAAGGCAGGAACACACCCTGAAGGGGGCGCCATTCCTTCAACGGGGAAAACACACACTCACACCGATGGACAATTTTTAAGTTGCAAAACCACCTACCAACGTATGTTTTTGGACCGTGGAAGTTAACTGGAGGAAACCCACACGGACACGAGGAGAAGACACTCCTCACAGACAGTCACCCGGAGCAGGACTCAAACCCCCAACCCCAGGGCCCTGGAGCTGTGTGACAGCGACACTACCTGTTGCACCACCGTGTCATCTATATTTATATTTATAGATTTTATATATAAAATTCAGATTGTGAGGAGCTAAAATTAAAACATAGGGAACTGGAAAAACAAATTAAATTTCATTTCTTTTTTAATATGCCAAAAAAATGTATAATGATTTTCTAATTTAGCTTCAGATTGTCTGGAAATTAAAGTGATAAAAAGTGATAGTCTGGCCTAATACCAACACAAATGCAGAACAACTGATGATTTCTAACTGTAGATATGTACACACCCACAAGTGGCACAGGTTTGTCCGCATTACAGTTGCAGTAACACTGTTCCCAACTTAACGTCAATAGGTGACACTGTCAGGACACTGTGAAAAGAACAGAGGGACAGAAGGGCAGATTCTGCTAGTGCTGAAATGACTGTCAATCTCCAGGGCTAGGACATAAGCCCTCCAATGGCACACAACTGCTGAGTCAAGTGCATTACCTCCACTGTATATTCCCCATAACCACAGACAAATCCACTCCACTCACACAAGTTCGGACTCCTGGTTCCAGGCTTTCATCAACTCTTAGCTTATGGAGGACTCGGAAGACTAATGCCACACTCTGCCTTTCTATAACACTGCACTTTTGTCCAATGAAGGGTGTTTTCGGCAAGGTGAGTGCATCCGGTTTCAGAAAACAACGTCCGTAATGAGAACGGAAAAAGACCAATGATCGGGAAAGGGACTAAAACGAAGGCTAACTTTCCGAAACAACTGGAAAATTGAAGAGGAATTGGAGGCTAAAACTTTTCTCTTTGTCTCCGTTCATCCAGGGAAGGCTATCAAACTGCTTATGGAGCCATACATTCCCCTGGCCCCACCTTACCTTTGTCCCTGTAATAAAAGACCTGAAGGACTCTGAAGAGATTGGCCATTTGAAAAACCCTCAGCCAGCTCTAAGTGCAGATTCTTTAGCAGCAAAATCACTACATATTAATGCAGGACTCTTCCCCCTCCCCCACCACCCTCCCACAAATCCATTTCATTTATTTCTCCAGAAGCCTGCTGTCTGCCAGAATTATCTTTTGCATTAGTGAATGAGCTTTTTATTCTTTCTCTTTCTGCCTCCTTTTTTTTTGCACGGTTTGCCAGGAAGCAACTTCATGAGGCTTTTACGATGCAATAGCGGATTCTGCTCACAACGAACAAGAGGCCCAACTTCGATTGTTTTTCCAGGAACAAACTTTTCAATTTCTAGTTATGAGCCCACTGTCAATCATAATCACGGTCGCAATGCGCCGTTAACTACAAACAAATGCTTGTGCGTGCACAAACCAACACCCAAATGCCATCAGGAATTCACACACTTGCATACACACTCTCTCTGCTGCTGCTTTTGCATAAGGTGTAAGGAATAAACATCTATATATCTTTCTCCTACAGAAAACACTTCTTTGAGAAAAGACCAATCTAAATCAGAGGGTCCACTGTAGTCATATTAGTGGTGGAGGTTGGGGATTGTAATGCACCTGTATCTGTGCCTAAATATCTGTACCTGTATTTGAATTTAAACTGTATGAAGATGTGTTTTACCACCAAGAAAACATAAGAAATGTCTTTAGGTGTTTATGTCTCATGACTTGAGATCATGGCAGGCAAGTGTTGCCCTCCCCACCGCAAGTGTTTTCTGTAGGTTACATGGAACAGTGGCCCTGCTGAGAACTGTTTGTGTGACATTTGAACAAGAAATTGTTAATCTCATATCATAGTGTAGGAAATACACCTCAGAATTATAGGTGGGCAATATGATATTTTATCATTATTATGATATTTAATAGAGGTATATATCTGGAACACAAACATATCGTCACTGTACCAAAAAAAACAAAAAAAAAAAAACACGTATCTCCATTTGTGTGGATGTTTACTTTACTACATCATTTGAACATGTCGTCCTTCATTTTGTGTGAAAATTTCACAATGAATTGAAAAATAGTATTACTCCAAAATCTCTTTACAATGACTTGAAAGTTCTAAATAATAAAGTTATTATTTTTTTGAGAAATAATATGAAAATGCAGTATTTTTTTCTGAGGGACACTTTAACTTTCTGCTGAACCATGTAGCGGACCATCCTAAAAGAGGTTTTTCACCTACTGACTGACTGACTGTCACTTCATGTCGGTTTGTGAATTTGTTTGAAATATTATTGCAAAGGGAAACAAAGATATACAGCTCTATGAATGGCCGAGCTCTCATACTAACTCGCAACAGCATTTAAGATCAGCTTCGTTAGATTGGTGCTACCTGAAAAACCCTGGCTTCAGTTTGAGGCTCGGTCAAACTCTAATTAAGTACATACTTTATGTGGATCCTAATATTAGAACACCACCTCACGACCATAATCTGTCAGCCCCAGTGTCGAAGATTGTTGTGGAAAAGAGGATGAAGACCTGCTGAGACCTTAAATGGCTCAGCTTAACAGAAGGAGAGGGAGGAGAGGCAGAAGAAAAAGAGGCCACAAGTGAATGACCTTACTTACCAACTTCATATTTAAAATTTCATTTCCACCTTAAATCTGAAAAGCCGCCAAATGACCAGCTCCCAGGTTTAAAGGTGTTTTACTAAAGTGAGACTGATGTTATCTTCCTTAAAATTTTTCCCTTCCATCAATGTAAGTCAATCCACAAATGGGTCAGTTTGTGATGCTCATATTGGCATTATTCATGAGCTTCATATTTGAATTTTCTGTTCCACCGTAAAAAAGGGACTAAGTGAGGGTGAAGTCAGATTTTGAAAATATGCCTGTTACATCTGTATGAAAACTATGGCAGTCCACATTTTAAATTTCACATGCATATTTGTAAATGCAATATCAGTGGGTTACAAGTAGTGCCCTAATTATGACATTACCCTAGTAAGTTGACAGTTGTTTCCTACAGCAAAAATCATATAATATAATATAATATAATATAATATAATAGATACAAATTATCTGTTTATGACTCATTATCTGTTCATTTGAAATAATGTATCCAGTGTTAGAGCACTAAATGTAAAGAGTAATGGCCCAGGATTCAGTCGAGAGAGAGGAGAATTTGCTCAAATGGGAAAGAGAGAAAAAAGAGAGCAAGACCATGAGGGAGACAGGGAGAAATAGTGGCATACAGAGAGACAGAAAGACAGTGTGTGTGACTGACCGGTTTCAGGTCTTCTATGCTGATGGGCAGTTCTCTGAGGGTCAGCAGCAGGTCCAGCTGGGTGCTCAGGTACGGAATATTACACATCTGAGAAGAAAGTGAACATATTGCGATAAAACTTTGTCAAACATCTCTATCATGAATTTTCTATCAATCAAGCTGTCTATTATTCTTTCTCTTCTCTTACACATACACAAACCAACACTATATATGTATGAGTCATAAACGATCTTAAACATCGTTTTATATATATATATATATATATGTATATATATATGTGTGTGTGTGTGTATGTGTGTGTTATGGCCAAAAAAATGCCCACATTAGCAGGTAAGGTTTGGGTGGTGGATCATTCTCAGCACTGAAATGACGCTGACATGGTGTTGGTGTGTTAGTGTGTGTTGTGCTAGTACAAGTGAATGGACAGTGATTGTAGAAACAAGGAGGTGGTCATAAAATTATGGATGATGGTGCCTGGGTTCTTTTCAATAAATGGGAGAAAATTAATAAAAAAAATCTAAAAAACACTGGGTCTTTCTTTTCCTTTTTTTAGGGATAAGTCCTTAAACATCTCATATAATCGTTTAAAGGTCAGGCAAGGCCAGATGCAATCTGAATTCAAAAGCTGTCAAGTTAAATCTTCTCAGAGAGTTAAGTTTAGTGAGGGTTTTTAACCAAGAATAAAAGAGACAGGATTATGTTAATAGCCCTTTCTTTCATCAATGTGTAACTTGACAGCATACACTGAGTACACTGTAAATAACATGAAATACTAATACAATGGGATACAGTTTGAATTAATGTCTTTGTGATTATAATTACATAACATGATGAATTTAAAACATGCCATGTTTGAGTTGGCATAGGTGGCTGTGCTATGGAAATTGCGAAACTCTGTAGGCCACATTTATTATTCAATATCATTTTTTATTATAAGTTTTTAGATGTTTGTTTACATTCAGCAAAACCAATAGTTCCATTGAACACTCTTTATGCAGCTGAATAGAAGAAATGCCATTAAGCCTAGTCTAGACTTCATATTGATATTTGCATTTCATCATCATCATGAAATAAACCGAGGTTTTCAAAAGCCAGAAGAGTTGTTAGAGCTTGTTTTAATTTATTTCAAAACATTAAATGATCATGTAGGCATTCTGAGATATTTTGGTGACTGTTTGCACAACGGTTTAATAACACACAGAACTGAGCATTATTATAATGTAAAATTGGCTGTTGTTTATCAAGCTAAAATACTAGCGGGTCAGCAGCAAGAACGGTCTGTACACTGTGAAAAACAGACTTTGGGAGCCATAAAGTATTACTAGATTGAATAAGTTCATTGCGCTCTATAGCATTCACTATTCTGGGAAGGTTTTGCACTAGATGTTAGAACATTGTTGTGAAGATCTGATGGCATTCAGCATAACTGAGGTCAGTTACTGAGGTTGAATGGTTTGTTCTAGGTCACCATTCCAATAATCTCAAAGGTACTGAATGGTGGACCATTCTCACTCTGGAGAATGCAGCTTCACTTGTACACAACCCAGTGCTGGAGGAGTTTATATTCTAGTCAACACTAGACAATGGGCTTGTTGTCCTACCACATATGTGTCCCTTTTCATTGACTGTATTTCTATGTAGATCCAACAATTTAAAAAATGTCACCTTAAAGTATCTGAATTGACTAATTATAAGGAGTGCTTAACAGGTAACAAAATTTTAATCATATCTTTACCCAAAGTAAGTCTAGCTACAATAAAGCTAGAGATATACTTGTGGTGAGCATTTTATGGCTGCCTCACGTGTCCTGTGTCTGTTTGGGGCATCGGTTGTGCACATCCTCAGAAATAAACTCTACACATATACAAGGTGCAGTACACACATAAACTGTAGGGGAAGGTCAGGTGATCAGCAGCAGCAAAATGGCAGAATGTTTTGAAGAAAGGCTATGTCAGAGCCAAGCGCAAAATTACCCACATCTTTCTCTGGTCTACCCGCTAGTGTAAGCCTCCAGTTACAAGTGCAGTACATAGGCGGGTATGTGAATTGTTATATTATACTGCCAAAATTATTCGCTAGTCTGCCTCTGCACACATATGAACTTGGGTGATAACCTAATCTATAGAGTTTAATATAATGTCGGCCCACCCTTTGCAGCTATAACAGATTCAACTCTCTACAAGGTTTAGGAGTGACTTTATGGGAACTTTTGCCCATTCTTTCAGAAGTGCATTTGTAAGGTTCGACGCTCATCTTGGACAAGAGTGACTGGCTCTGCTATAATAGTCTCCGCTATAATAGGTGTTCTATCGGGTTGAAATCAATGTCTTCCACACCAAAATCACTCATCCATGTCTTTATGGAGCTTGCTTTGTGCACTGATGCACTGTCATGTTGGAACAGGAAGGGGCCATCCCCACACTGTTCCCACAAAGTTGGGAGCATGAAATTGTCCAAAATCTTGTGGTATGCTAAAGCATTACGTGATCCTTTCACTGGAACTAAAGCCCTGGAGACACTACATGACTTTTGAAATTGGGGCAGATTAAAAACAGACTGGGGATTTCACACTACAAAAGTGTTTTTTGACGATTTTTATGGAGACTGGAGAAATGTCAGAGTTTTGTTTGTGCTGCTATTTGTGTAGAACCGCAAAGAAAAAGAAACATGTAAAAATGTCTTTTGGTTGTGGATGGGAAAACATAGTGCAGCTTCTACACACTGCAGAGGGAGCTGGACATAAGTAAAATAGCACATACTTGAGGCTATGTTCCTCCTAACATAAGCGGTAGAGATAGCACACGTCACAGTGCTGTGTCATTTAAGGTGGCCCGACATGATTAGTGGATCTCTATGTTCTCATACAGCTTATTTGGGGACTTGTGCATTCAGCACTGTGTAATGTATTGTGGTTTTTCATAGTTTTACCATTTAATCCAGGCTCCACTGCATGCACTTGTGTTTACTTCCTGTCGTCTATTCTCATTGGCCTTGAGTTGGAGAAGAGTTTACACTTTGCAAATGTCCAAAGGCAGGTAAAAAAATCAAACGTTTGATATGCTGCAACTGGTCTGAAACACAATTTGGAGGCAAAAAATTGGATTCAGAGCCCCTTGCACACTATGCAACTTTCACCCCAACTGACACTTGTGACTGCACCAGAGTCTGCAGACTAGAGCCAACTAACATACAGGAAACCCAACAGGAAATCTGGGTTAAAATCAGGCTAAAATGCTTAAGGGGCAGAGCCCAGCCTCTGAAAAACTACACCATAATCCCCCTCCACCAAACTTTAAACTTGGCACAATGCAGTCAGACAAGTACCTTTCTCCTGACGACTGCCAAACCCAGACATCTCCACTGGACTGTCAGACAGAGAAACGTGATTCGTCACTCCAGAGAGCACGTCTCCACTGCTCTAGAGTCCAGTAGCGACTTTACACCACTGCATCCAACGCTTTATTTTTTGCTTGGTGATGTAAGGCTTGGATGCAGCTGCTTGACCATCGAAACCCATTCCATGAAGCGCTATTGCACTCATTTCTGATTGGTTTTCCTCTGTGGGCCATCAGACCTCTTCAGCTGATCCAGTATGCAGAATGGCTTGTCTTCAATCCTCCAAGGTTCACCCAATTCACTCCACTGCTGTGCTTTCTTCGCTGGCTTCCTGTAGCTCCCCACATCAGGTTTAAAATTCTTATGCTTGCCTACAATTGCCAGAACGGACCAGCCCCTCCCTACCTTATGGCAATGGTCAAGAGTCAGGCTGCACCACGAGCCTTTCGAGCTTCTAGTACAGCTCAACCTGACCTGCTATCCCTAAAGTCACATGGAGGACTAGTGTGAAGACTCTTCTCGGCCCTGGTGCCCAGATGGGTGAACGAACTTCCACTGGCTGTCCAAACAGTGGAATCTCTTGCATTCTTCAAACCCTGACTGAAGATTCATCTCTTTGTCCCCCACTTAGGTGAGCACTAATCTGAGTGCTCACCGTAACAGATTGTTTTTGCACTTGTAATGCACGTAACTCCTTTATTACCCCCTTTTTTTCTAGGTATGAGAACTGACTAGTTATTCCTTCTAGATTTGAGCACTGACTAGATGCTGTGTATTGTACTTACTACTTACTTTTTCTAGGTATCAGCACTGGACCTTGTTTTGACAAGAGCTCAGACCCTAATTTATTTTTACTAGCTAGGATATATATTCTGTCTGTCTGAACACTAAACATGTTTGTAAGTCACTCTAGATAAGAGCGTCTGCTAAATGCTGTAAATGTTCAAGCCCAGTTGTGTTCCTTAAAGGTACATTACATTCCCTTCTCCAGAAAGAGAGGTGATTATTTATAAGATTTCATTATAAAACTCTGGAAAATAGTATAAGTCCTGAAAAAAGATACAACTTAAACTAACTAAAGGTACAGAAATGTACCCATAAAGGTACTACCACAGTGACAATTCTTCTGAGTGTATAATACCACTATCAGTGTGACACATGGAGTCGAGGAAGGCTGAATGTATGAGCAGACAAACATTATTAAACATAAAGAAAATAAATAAGAAAATATCAAAACCTTAGAAACTCTACACTGTGCAATTTAAGGATGCTCACAGAGAACAGACAAAAAACAAGGACAAACACAAGAGTACTTATAACAGGACACAATGGGAAACACCTGGACACTCAGACAAGGTAAGAAGACATGTGACTATTCAAGGTGGGGCTAGAGTGGAGTAAAGAACAAAACAGAAGACCCACCCAAGTAGCAGAACACATGGGAAACAAAATACACAAAACAGTAAGAGCAGGAGCTGACAGGGAGCTGACTTTGGAATATTTAGCAAAGAAAGTTTCTCGACTGAACTTGTTGAACAGGTGGCATCCTATCATGGTACAACGCTGCCATTCGCTGAAATTCTGAGAGCAACCCATTTTTTCACTAATGTTTTTAAAAGCAGTCTGCATACCTAGGTGCTTGGTTTTTGTCCTTAACTAGTAATAAATATATAAAATACTCATAATCAGGATAATCCAAACAGCTGATGATATAGTAGTACAAAAATACACAAATAAATGCATTTCGGGATAAGACAGGTGAAAGAATGTTTTGGGACAGTTCTGGAACCGTTATGAAGAATGGTAGTCTGGAGCCCTGTAGACAATTTTAAAACCTTCCAGACCACACCTGAGGGTGCAGCATATAAAGTCCTCGCATCTGACTGAGGTAAGAGTCACTGTGTTTTCTTGAGCAAAGTAGGGGTGTAAAACATGGCGTTTGGATACTGCTAAAGCAATCCCAATTCTGTCCACTCTGAGTGTTTTTGTGTGTGTGTGTGTGTGTGTGTGTGTGTGTGTGTGTTTGTGTGTGTGTGTGTTTCATAGACACTAAGCTAATGGCCATGTGAAATTTGATACTATGAAAGATGATGCTGTTTGTTATGTATAGCAAAAAATACATTGCAAAACAACAGTGAAATCCAAGTACTTAATGAAATATGTGTCTACAAAAACAGTTTAAATTACACAGTATCACTTCACATGATTCACAAATACTTTATCTACATCTCCTATGTCTCTTACCTCCATCATGTATTGATCAACCAAGTGCAGTCGACTCACATCTCCTTTATAGGACTTATACATTTCTATGTCATCTGCAGTGGGCACATACCTGGTAAAAAAAATAAATAAATGTTAGATACATACAACATACAGTACATTCAGAACATTTAACAATGAATTCTGTTGAATTTGGCTATGTCAGGTTTCCTTTGAATAATATGATTATAAACTGTATAACTCATTATCATAACCCATAAAATAATGATCATAACCCCATTTTTTAAATAAGAAAACAGAGATACACTCATTGTAAGTCAGGACTTGTTTGACTGCTATGTATACTTGACAAAGGTGAGCTGTGTAGATATTGTTTAATGCATTTTAAAAGAGAATATAGGATGATTTCAGCCTTCAATTTTATAATGGAACTGACATGTAATGTACAGTCTCCAATGAGTATAGACAGAGTGACAGTTCTCTCCGGAACTGTGACAAATTTGTAATATATTCAGTTTCATTCATCGATAGTCTGTAACCGCTTATCCAGTTCAGGGTTGCGGTGGGTCCGGAGCCTACCCGGAATCACAGCGTGCAAGGCAGGAACACACCCTGGAAGGGACACCAGTCCTTCACAGGGTGACACACACTCACATATTCACTCACAGACTCACACCTATGGACAATTTTGAGTCCACAATCCACCTACAAATGTTTGCTTTTGGACCGTGGGAGGAAACAGGAGCACACCAAACTTCTCACAGACAGTCACCCAGAGCAGGACTCAAATCCACAACCCCAGGACCCTTGAGCTGTTGTGAAAGCAACACTACCTGCTATGCCACCCTGTCGCCCTTTGTAATATAATAATATTAATGTTCATGAAGCATTGTTTCTTTTTTGTTTGGACAGTCGTGGAGATACACAGCAGACAGAGCTACTACTGGTAATGCAAAAAAACTTAAACTCTCAATAAAGTCAAACAAATTGACAGCAATGTGAAGCACTACTAGGAGATCAAGCAAAAATTCTTGAGGGTTGGACTTCTGCTGGGTGAAAATATTAGAATCTAATACTCACTGCATTTTAATTCCATATCCCTAGTCTACAACAACCTAAACCTTTTGTTATCCAAGTATCCACCAAATTTTGCCATGATAAGAATATCATTTACATTTTATCACTTACATATCATAGGGTTGC